>NC_060143.1:362615601-362929238 GCF_021461385.2 Schistocerca piceifrons | reverse complement strand
GTTCATCTTGGTTAGTGGTCACTGGAATAAGAGGAGACATACAGTCATCTATTTATCCCTCACTGAATGCACGAGTGGAAAAGAACAGAAAAATTATATATATTTATATATATAGAATGGAATAGAGTAGGAAGTTATGGGGAGCCTTGATGATACTTAAGGGTGGGGAAGTAACATTTTTTGTACAATCCTTCACATAAACTTTGAAGAACCAATATTCAAGCCAGGCTTGTAAACAACTTTACCAAAAACCTAAGCCGTAACTGAGTTGTGGGGCAGGTCAGTGGGGAGGCCAACTCACATCGGTTTCGCGATGAATGGCGAAATATACTGCCTGACAAAAAATACTGAAGCACCCAGAGGACATGGTCTGCTGTCAGTGTGACTTCGTATGCATACACACCATCGGCGGGCATGTTGCAGTTTTCTGTCACATGTGGAATTGCAGTTAGAGTGCACTGATCTTGTTCGTGTTTAGTGTTGTTGCCAGGCTTTGTAGGGTATATAAGGAGCGTGAAGAGTGTCAGATGTTGAGTGATCACTGTAACGGACGCGGAGATGCCTCGTACTCATGTGAGAACGAGTTATCAGCACACGGAGATGTTATATACTCGTTTGAGAACGCGTTACCAATACCAGACAGAATTCGAAATGGGGTCTCCATTTGGTTGTATAATCGAAACGTGCAGTGTTCCCATTTTTGAGGCATTCGGATATAACAGTGGCCGGATGTCCGACTGCTTGGGAACAAGAGGGCAGACATACTCGTCTTCAAGGTTCTGGTCGACCACGTCTGACCATCACAAGGAAGACTCACTGTACTGTGCCCCAAGCACATCACAACCCGAATGAGACGAGGTACTGGCAGACGTAAAGCTGTGAGGAAAGGGCATGAACGGGTGTCATCGTACGTCCGCCCCGAACAAATTAAATAAACAATATAGAGCAAAATGAAGCATTTTCCCGCGAAAGGTAAAGGCCCCGAGTTCGAGTCTCGGCGCGGCACACAGTTTTAATCTGCCAGGAAGTTTCACATTGTAACCTCTTCACATCTCAACCTGCCATCCCAGGATAAGTAATTGGCCCCCTCCTACATTTATGTAATCTCATACCATTGGTCGGAGACTGACAGTGCCGGAGTAGAACGTTACCGCCGAAGATGGAAAGTACTGTTAACATCATAACACAAGCAGCTGCGTTTCGATTGGTGCATGACCTGCTGATGAACAGTGTCGTGTTGTGTTAAGAAATGAGTCGCGATTCTGTACTACGTTGGATGACCTGGGGAAAGGTGTCATTCTTCTAATATTTTGGAACGGCACAGCGATGTTACTCCTGTCGTCATGGTGTGGGGAGTCATCCCGTATTGGTCACAGCTAGTAGTGATTGAGGGAACTGTAACACGCAACGGTACGTCACCGACGTCCTTCTTCCTCATGTTTTACATCTCAAGCGACAGAGTCGTCGTGCAATTTTTCAACAAGACAATGCTCGTCCACACATGGCACGTGTGTCTTGGAACTGTCTGCCTGAGGCCGACGTACTTCCGTTGCCAGCAAGATCGGTAGATCGGTCCCCGACAGAATATGTGTGAGACCAACTTGTGTGTCATCTCTGTCCCAGTCTATAGGATATCAAGGACCACTTACAACAGTTGTGAACCATCTGCGAATATGGCTTTACGACTTTCTTTCGAACCGAATCAGTGCATGTGGCCAACCTACAGGGGATGCAGAGTCATTAAGATAAGCGGGATAATATTGCTTAGTTCTTTGTAAATTTGATTCGAACTTATAATTACTACAATAGCATCACGTACTCTCTCAACCGGTGAAGATTCATTTCGTTTCCTACTCTCCTTCTGGCTCCTTCACAAAATGTCAGGCATTGCAGTTTCGCAGTGAATGGTGAAATAGCTCGATGAATAGCAAAATAGTTAAGAGAATTCGTCATAAATGGTTGTGGTTACACTTGTTACTAGTCAGTATTCATTACATGTTCCACCTTTCTTCAAACTGCATAACGCTTATATACACACATCAAAAAAAGTTTTGCATCACCTCGGTTCCGAGAGTTCCGGAACCTGTACAGTAAATTGGAATAGAGATCAACATAAACATTATTTCCGCCCTTGTTATTGCTCAGGAAAACCCCACATTGCATGTTGTACCACCATACACCAAGACCTTCAGAGGTGGTGGTCCAGATTGCTGTACACGCCAGTATCTCTGATACCCAAAAAAATGGAAATGAAGTGCCATGCTTCTTTACAGAGCGTAGGGGAACGATGCGGGAGAGCCGCACCGCCTTACTAGGCAAGGTCCTAATGGAGGTGGTTTGCCGTTGCCTTCCTCCGACCGTAATGGGTATGAATGATGTTGATGAAGACGACACAACATCCAGTCATCTCGAGGCAGGAAAAATTCCTGACCCCGCCGGGAATGGAACCCAGGACCCCATACGCGGGAAGCGAGAACGCTACCGCGAGACCACGAGTGGCGGATAGCCAGTAGCCTGTATTCGTCGTGGCATACTATCCACAAGTTCATCAAGGCACTGTTGGTCCAGATTGTCCCTCTCCTCAACCCTCAGAGTAGTTGGTGGGTCACGTCGTCCATAAACAGCCCTCTTAAATCTATCGCTGACATGTACGACAGGGTTCCTGTCTGGAGAACATGCTGCTTTCTCTAGTCGAGCGATGTCGTTATCCTGAAGGAAGTCATTCACAAGATGTGCACCATGGGGGCGAGAATTGAAGTCCATAAAGACGAATGCCTCAGCAATATGCTGCCAATATTGTTGCGCTATCGGTTGGAGTATGGCATTCACGTATGGCACAGCCGTTACGGCTCCTTCCATGATCACCAACGGTGTACGTCGGCCCCACGTAATGGCACCCCAAAACAGCAGGGAATCTCCCCCTTGCTGCACTCGCTGGACAGTGTGTCTAAGGCTTTCTGCCCGACCGGGTTGCTCCAAACACGTCTCCGACAATTGTCTGGTTGAAGGCATATGCGACACTCATCGGTGAAGAGAACGTGATGCCAACCCTGAGCGGTCCATTCAGCGTGTTGGTGGGCCGATCTGTACCGCGCTGCATGGTGTCATGGTTGCAAAGACGTACCTCGCCATGGACGTCGGGTGTGAAGCTGCACATCATGCAGCTAATTGCGCACAGTTTGAGTCGTAACACGACGTCCTGTGATTGCACGAAAAGCATTATTCAACATGGTTACGTTGCTGCCAGGGTTCCTCCGAGCCATAGTCCGTAGATAGCGGTCATCCACTGCAGTAGTAGCCCTTAGGTGGCCTGAGCGAGGCATGTCATCGACAGTTCCTGTCTCTCTGTATCTCCTCCATGTCGCTTTTGTTCACTCCGAGACGCCTGGACACTTCCTTTGTTGAGAACCCTTCCTGGCACAAAGTAACAATGCGGACGCGTTCGAACCGCGGTATTGACCGTCTAGGCATGGTTTAACTACAGGCAACATGAGCCGTGTACCTCCTTCCTGGTGGAATGTCTGGAACTGATAGGCTGTCGAGCCCCCTCCGTCTAATAGGTGCTGCTCATGCATCGTTGTTTACATCTTTGGTCGGGTTTAGTAACATCTCTGAACAGCCAAAGGGACTGTGCCTGTGATACAATATGCACAGTCAACGTCTATCTTCAGGAGTTCTGGGAACTTGGGTGATGCAAAACTTTTTTTGATATGTGTAATTTTGACATACTACTACTGTAGCCGTCATACAATCAGATCTGAAGATGGTTCGACTGAACCGAAACCGCTCACAACTTAAGAAATACGAGGGCTATCCACAAAGTACACTACGTTTTCGTTTGTGTCCGTTAGGGGCGGGGCTAGCGCGGCCATCTTGGTGTCATGGCATTCCGCCGCTCAGTCGGCATCCTGCCGTGCTAGTGAGAGGTTCGTGCTGTACTCCGTTGAGTTACTGTGACAGTTTGAAATGTCAGCGTTAATTGAAAGTGCCGCGAAGTGTGACGTGCGTGCTGTAAGAAGATTTCTGACTGCAAAAAACTGTACACCGATAGAAATCTATCGGCAGCTTTGTGAAGTGTATGGGGACAACATAATCACTGAAGGTGGAGTGCGTCAATGGGTCATAAAATTTAAAAATGACCGAACTAACGTTCACGACGAAGAGCGAAGTGGAAGACCCAGCATAGTGACCGCCGAACTTGTCGAAAAAGTCGATGCCGCGGTCCGTGAAAACCGTAATTTCACAATAACGGAACTCTCTATGAGTTTTCCACAAATTTCACGAAGTTTGTTGCACGAAATCACTACCGAAAAGCTTGGTTACCACAAGTTTCGTGCAAGATGGATACCAAAAATCTTGACAGAGATTCAGAAAAATCAGCGAATGGCTGCAGCGTTAACGTTTTTGGACGCTTACGAGAAAGATGACGACTCATTACTCGATCGCATCGTTACTGGTGACGAAACATGGGTTAAGCATGTGAACTGCGAGACAAAATTGCAGTCAATGCAGTGGGGGCACACAAATTCCCCCCAAAAACCCAAGAAATGCATGCAGACAATGTCGGCAAGGAAGGTGATGGCGACTGTCTTTTGGGACAGAAAAGGTGTGATTTTTGTGGATTTCCTGGAAAGAGGCACTACAATAAACTCTCGAAGGTATTGCCAAACTCTGCACAACCTCAGAAGAGCAATACAAAACAAGCGCAGGGGAAAGTTGGGCTCAAAGATCTTGCTGATTCACGACAACGTCCGGGCCCACACGGCAAATGCCACTCGTGAAGTTCTCGAATCTTTTAAGTGGGAGTTGTTTCCTCATCCGCCGTACAGTCCCGACCTGGCACCGAGCGACTTCCACTTATTCCCAGCAATGAAGAAGTGGTTGGCTATGCAGCGTTTTGATGACGACGCACAGCTTGAAGAAGAGGTAACCACGTGGTTGAAGGCGCAGGCGGCCGAATTTTACGATGAAGGAATTTCCAAGCTCGTCCATCGCTACGATAAGTGCCTTAATTTAAATGGCAACTATGTAGAAAAGTAGTATTTAAGTGTGGATTTCATCTGTATACAGTAAAAAATTTCCAATACTTTATTTATTTTTAATTCCAAAACGTAATGTACTTTGTGGCTAGCCCTCGTATATGCAAACCAATAGAATAAAAGTCTATATGATGTAGCAGAAGGAGAGTTCTATTTGTAAAGATCATTTTTTCTGGTTATTTCAATTTCTTGCGCTCGATTTGCAAGTGGAATAGTGAGGAGACAGGAAACAGCACTACGCGTCCTCCATAGGCTATATACTGGCATGTGGGGTGTTAATGTAGAGGTAGAGCTTCTGAAGTTTAGCAGAAGGACTGTTACTAAGTATACGAACCTGGCCGAGGAGAGCTCCATTAAAGACTGAGGGACCGAAAAGCTGCCACGTGAACAGCGTTAGCAGGACGTGCTCGCAAATAAAGCTGAGCAATAAATTCGTGGAAAGCGCAGCGTACAAAACTCACTTGGCGCCAACGTCCCTATCCGAGAAGTCTGAACAGTTTCTCTGCTAGTGGTCGGCGAAACGCATGAGTTGTAAGACAATTCGATCGTGTTTGTTGCTCTACTCTATACAAACCAACCGTTCAGGCAGTGCCAACGCTGCTAAACATGCGTTACGACTGAAAGGTGGTTTCACGTGCTGTCTGTCGCACAGTGTGGCGCTGTGCTTTATGGAGTGCTTACGGCATTTGTTTAGCGTCTCCCATGTTGTCCTTCGAAAATTGAGTTTCTCCGTGAAAGAGTTACTGCGAAACGTCTTCGGCGGTTATTACAGTCGTTTCGTTCCTGTGGTTTGAAGATCTTACCTGAAATCGTATAAAGTTTTACAGACCTTTAGCAATTAGACTTTTAACGGTCATTGTACACCAAATGCATAATCAGTAGAGAGTTCAGCCGTTTGAATTTCTCCGAAACAGAATGTGAGACAATATTCGTGAGTCTGTCCGAAAGGCCGTAGATCGTAGTAATTGGCTATAAGTCATCTAGTGAAACAGAAGCGTTGTCTGGGAGGCAAAAAAAAAAAAAGAAAAGAAAGGGAGATAGTGCTATAGAGTTAAGCTGTACGTTGTTTTGAAGTCAGAGTGGGTGGGGCCCGTCGCGCTCTTAAATAGCCAGAAATATTAGCAGACTGCTGTTTACGATTGCTTCATTATTTCTGTCGTATGCAATCAGGGGCTATTTTAAATACTAAAAATTACAGTGCTTACATGAATAACGGTGTCCGGAAGGCAATTTCGAACGGTTTTCTGTTTTGAATGCGTGTTTGCTTTAGTAATAAGACGCACTTGGCCTCCTTAATGTAACTTGTTTTTCGTTGATGTATTTCGAACAAATAACAATAGAAGGATCTGGTGTGAAAAGAATGCTTCCGTAATCCATTTAATTCCAATTTTACTGCACTTGTATGGAGAGCTTCAGCCGACACTCCGAAACCAATGCTTGTTTTCTTACTGGTACTGCTTCTTGTTTGTTTCGTTTTCAGCTTTCAACTCGTATGCACAACATATTTATGTTCACGTTTGCAAAAAGCTTACCTACGTGTTCTTTGTTAGCCCCCAAACGTGTACCATTAGGAAAATAGCATGGCGTGCTGTCGTACCTTCTGCGTGTCAGCAAAGTGAATGATTATTGAAATGTCAAAGAAACAGAACTGCCTACAGGTATACCTCCATGCAGAATATGGTAAGTATGCTGTGATGCGGGTATATTGCTACCCACGCACATCAGCAGGGAGGCATGACGAGCAGAATGTTCACAAAAGTTTTCGGCCAAAGCTCTCTTCAGAAAGGGAGAAATGTTCAAAGCACACACCTACAGATTTATACAATCATAGATACAAAACTCGCGCCCACATGACCGCTGTCTCCGGCTGTTCTAGCCAGAATCATTTTTAAATAGGGAGGAAAAGTGATCAATGAATAATTATCGGCGGGAGAAATTAGGCATGAGATGCTGCACCAACGATCACTGCGGTCACGTAAACCTGTGTTCTGTGTGTGGACGCTTGTGGCTCGGATGTCGGAGCGTTTGCGGTTCGGAAGGCAGTGAAAAACACAAAAAAGAGGAGAAAGATCAGACACTGGGTAAAGTAAAACTTAAGAGGATAGTAACAAAGGAAAACATAACTGGTTTGTGGGTTAGAAGAAAAGCTGTTAGACAAAATCAAACAATGGTGTGTTAAGGTTGGAATATCAACAATATTCGTCGATACTGGATGTAGCAACCGCTGAGTGCGGTCATGTGTGAGTGAGTTTTGAGTGTATAATTGCATGAGTGTATGCAAAAGTAAATACTGCTTGAACGGCTCCACTTACGAGTGAAATGTGATTCCTTTAAACTTTAGATTACGATCGGATCGCTTAGTACACCAGTAAACACGCAAGCTGGAATATTTGATGAAATAGCTACGTCTCTACAAAATCTAAGCACTAGACGCTATTTGAGATACCATCACGAAAGTCGATAGATATCCCCAACGGTCGAAACAGGCCACAGGCACGTCAGAGAGACGTCACCGGGAAGTATCAACGCGGTGAGCCATACAGGTGTAAATGCGGTGAACCAAATCCTTTGGGCTATGTAAGATGGCTGACGTCTGCTTGTAGGTTGTGACGCAGTGACAACTCCCTTCTTTCTTTTTTACCTCCATGGGGCTGCTCCAAGGTCGCATTATAGGACCTGTGCTGTTCTTAATCTGCAGGGTGGCTACAATTAAACTTCCAATACTTGAACCACTGCAGACGAGAAACTATTTACCGTGTGGGAACCAGCTTTATAGGAACGATGATTATAATCACAGTGCGCTGCAGGATTTGCGTCAACAGTATATGTCATGGCTTGCCGTTACGTCCCAGTACTTATACGGAGACATGGGGTTGCAACACAAGCGTGTGTATTACAGTGTTACAGTCAATGGAGGTCTGGGCAAGGTGAGGAGGCCTTTAATTGTAAAGCTGCTTTATCAAAACAACAATAACAATGCTACTGCTCTTCGCAAGTACTGACTCATTAGAGGCATACGAAGAGGTCATCTTTCCGCGCCAGGGTTGAAGAACATGATTCGTAAGTTCGAATTAACTGCCGATCTGGGAAATCTAAAACGATATCTCTAGTGCACTTTCACTCTGTCGTGGATGGAGGTACGCAGTTGACAATTGTTATACTCTCCAGTGGAAATCAAAATTTGTTTCTTTCAGTGGTTTATTCGTTATTTCTCCTCCATATGTCCTTACAAATGTTTCCACAAATGTTCATTGCCTCCGACCACTCGTTTTTAATGGAAGCCCTCTCATGGAGCGAAAGTTTAATTGTAACCACCCTGTATACAAACGATTTAGGGGACGATCTGCGCAGCCGTCTTAGATTGTTTACATATGATACCGTCGTTTATCGTTTAGTAAACTCATGAGAACAGCAATACGATTTGCACAAGATATCTGCATAGTGCGAAAAGTGGCAGGTGATCATGAATAATTAGAAGTATGACGTCTTCCATATGAGTACCAAAAAAAAAAAAAAAACTGTTACATTTCTGTTGTGCAATAAATCGTACAACTGTAAAGGCTGTTATTTCAACTATATACCGAGGGATTTCCATTACAAATAACTTAAATTGGAATCATCATAAATAAAATTTTGTAGGGAAGCTAAACCAAACACAACTTGAGGGTAAAACTGGTCTGCTGAGGAGATTGCCAAAAAAAAAAAAAGTTCAAATAGCTCTAAGCACTATGGGACTTAACATCTGAGGTCATCAGTCCCCTAGACTTAGAAACTACTTAAACCTAACTAACCTAAGGACATCACACACATCCATGCCCGGGGCAGGATTCGAACCTGCGACCGTAGCAGCAGCGCGGTTCCGGACTGAAGCGCCTAGAACCGCTCTTCCACAGCGGCCGGCAGGAGACTGCCGACGCCACGGTTGTCCGTCTTCTTCTGGAGTATTGTTTGTGCGGTGTGAGATCTTCGCCAGATGGAATTTACGGTGGACATTGAAAAAGTTCAGAGAAGGGCAGCTCGTTTTGTTCAAATGGTTCAAATACCTCTGAGCACTATGGGACTTAACATCTATGGTCATCAGTCCCCTATAACTTAGAACTACTTAAACCTAACTAACCTAAGGACATCACACAACACCCAGTCATCACGAGGCAGAGAAAATCCCTGACCCCGCCGGGAATCGAGCCCGGGAACCCGGGCGCGGGAAGCGAGAACGCTACCACACGACCACGAGCTGCGGACAGCTCGTTTTGTATTATAGTTAAATGGGGAAAGGAAATTCAGGAATACGTGTATTGGGTGGCAATAATTAAGGCAAATTTTTTGTCGAAGCTTCGTGGCAGCTTAAATTGTATGCGGGACCGAGACTGGAACTCGATCCGGCACACAGTTGTAATGTTCCAGGAAGTTTCATATTAGTGTACGCTGCGCTGCAAAGAGAAAATTTCGTTCTGAAAACACCCCCAACCTGTGTCGAAGCCATGTCTCCGCAATATCCTTTCTTCGAAGAGTGCTAGTTCTGCAAGGTCTGCAGCAGAGCTTCTGTGAAGTTTGGAAGGTAGCAGACGAAGTAGTCGTTGAATTACAGCTGTTAGGACGGGTCGTGAGTCGTGCTTGGGTTGCTCTGCCGATAGGTCGGCACGGTAGCTCAGCGTGTTCGGTCAGAGGGTTATCTACCCTCTGTAATACCGTAACTCTGAATGAACGGACCAACGAAGGACCTGAACGGGTGTCATCGGACGTCCGTCCCGAACAAATTAAACGAACGAAATGAGATTTTAAAAAAGCCGGTAGAGCACTTGCCTGCAAAAGGCAAAGGTCCCGAGTTCGAGTTTCGGTCCGGCACGCAGTTTTAATCTGCCAGGAAGTTACAAATTAGCGCACTTTCCGCTGCAGAGTGAAAATTTCATTCTGGAAAGTTTTTTTCGTTGCAGCCAGATCACACGAAATTTCAATCAGCATCTTTCTTCTGAGAACGGCGAAAACATTTGTTGACTCCCACCTAAATAGGGAGAAATGAGCATCGTATAAAGTAAAAGAAATCAGAGCCCACACAGATGGATTAAGGGATTCGTTTTTTTGAGCTATTCGAGTGTGGAATGGTCGCGAAATGGTTTGAAAGTGGTTCTATGAACCCTCCGTCAAACACTTAAGAGTGAGTCGCAGGGTAGTCAAGTACATTTAGATGTGATCTTAAGAGGTATGGCTGTTGGTAACTGAGATTCTTGTTTCGGTTTGGTTCAAACATGTGTCATTAGAAAGCAAAAGAAAACATTTTCTGTGCTGCTGCCCCCTTCCCCCACAGGCAAAATGTCTGTCCTAGTAACAACTCAGGTTTGTAAAATTAAAATAATCAGTACTCGTGTATTGTGTAGCACACTATGTTCTTACTTATGTCCAGTGTATTTCTAAGACGAGGAAATTAATTTCTGATGTCACTGTAAATAGAGGTGTACCACGTGACACGAAACAAAAAATGAATGTTACCAACCATGAAAATGGGCCATACTTTGGGTGTTTTGCTACACTTTCTGCCTCCTAAGACACATTTTCTTTCGTCTAGCACATGTGCACCTTTCCTTTGTTCTTACTGTCCCTTTCCTCCCAACAAATATGCTCTTTTGATGTATATTAAAACTAGTGATTTAATTTTTAAAAAATATGTGTGTAATCCATCAGCATATTACGGGTGCACTATTTTTATTGTTTTAGAAATTTTTGTTACACATATGAAATAAATTATAGGTTTTATTTTTTGGGCAAAAGGAGCATTTCACATAATCTTTTTGTCATATAGCAATAGCGGAACCCTTCGTCAATGAGGTCCGTGTGGGGCAGGCAGGGCTGAAACGTAGTACTGGGGTCTGCGTGTTGTTTCCGTGCCCGCAGCACTGGAAAGGTAATGAATTCTTTTTCTTTTATATCTCTTTCTAATCAATTTCATGATACAAACTCTTGATCAAAATGAACCTCCCAGTTCAAACATTTGTGGAAAAGAGCCATACATTTGAAGTAAGAGAATCTATGCTGCACCCCCATGAAACTCTTACGTCGAAAGTTTAGTTTTATGAAATCGAATATAATAAAATTTCGCCGTGCGCCAGCTCTTTCGATGTCTTTGGAGTTTAGTATTGATGCAGCGGCCAGCTGGAATATCCGCGGCGGACAGCCGGAACATCCGCGGCGGACAGCCGGCCTCGAGAAATCAGGATGTTGGCGGAAAAGGAGACTTTGGGTTCGCGACCCTACTCCAACTGCTTTCACTCGGCCCACACAGCCAGATACGTTGTGAATATAAGCAGCTGAGTTGGCACGTGTCCGTGGCTGCAAGACCGTCTCACTGGATGTTTATACGTTTGGCAGAGCAGTGCCGGCAGCTAAGACTGGGAATTGCGTGTTCTGTTGTGGCTCTCAAGTTTGAATTAAGGCCCGTTAAGCGAAACTGCGGATTAGTTCACGGCTGCTCTTTCTGGCGAATGACAGACCTGTGGGATTCGTCCGTTTCTAATGATTCAGCATACTGTTCTCCAGGAGTCTTTATTGTGTATATTGAATATCGAAGGTGCGTAGACAAGGGGCGTTTCAGGTTTTATTGAAGTGTTTCGCTACTGTAGAATACTCTTAACTGAAACGACGAGTTATATTGTGTGCGTATGTGTATGACGATTATAGCATTTGGTACAGTCAATTTTCAATAGTTTCGTGTTGCTTCTTTTTTTCGTGAGTGTAATTCGTGTCGTAGGTTTCAGGTAGGCACGGCATTATGTTTCTGAACCATCAAAACCTTCATTGGCCCAGTCTGTAGTCAGTCCACCGACTAACATTTCCTGTGGAAATCTTAAACGAGTGGTCTTGACAAGTGTGTGGCTATTTGTCTGTTGCGGCTGCTAATATCTCAAAAGGTGGTTGGTTTTTGTATAATTTACTAATATTTAATCTTTTATGTTTAGTATAGTCCTTATATAGGTTTTAAGGTAAATTACTAGCCGATTTAGCAGGCCGCTGTGACCGAGCGGTTCTAGGCGCTTCAACCCAGAACCGCGCAGCTGCTACGGTCGCAGTTTCCAATCCTGCCTCAGGCATGGATGTGTGTGATGTCCTTAGGCTAGTTAGGTTCAAATACACTACTGGTCATTAAAATTGCTACACGAAGAAGAAATGCAGATGATAAACGGGTATTCGTTGGACAAACATATTATACTAGAACTGACATGTGATTACATTTTCACGCAATTTGGGTGCATAGATCCTGAGAAATCAGTACCCAGAACAACCACCTCTGGCCGTAATAACGACCTTGATACGCCTGGGCATTGAGTCAAACAGAGCTTGGATGGCGTGTGCAGGTACAGCTGCCCATGCAGCTTCAACACGGTACCACAGTTCATCAAGAGTAATGACTGGCGCATTGTGACGAGCCAGTTGCTCGGCCACCATTGACCAGACGTTTCAATTGGTGAGAGATCTGGAGAATGTGCTGGCCAGGGAAACAGTTGAACATTTTCTGTATCCAGAAAGGCCCGTACAGGATCTGCAACATGCGGTCGTGCATTATCCTGCTGAAATGTAGGGTTTCGCTGGACTCGAATGAAGGGTAGAGCCACGGGTCGTAACACATCTGAAATGTAACGTCCGCTGTTCACAGTGCCGTCAATGTGAACAAGAGGTGACCGAGACGTGTAACCAATGGCACCCCATACCATCACGCCGGGTGATACGCCAGTATGGCGATGACGAATTCACGCTTCCAATGTGCGTTCACCGCGATCTCGCCAAACACGGATGCGCCCATCATGATGCTGTAAACAGAACCTGGATTCATCCGAAAATATGACGTTTTGCCACTCATCCACCCAGGTTCGTCGTTGAGTACACCATCGCAGGCACTTCTGTCTGTGATGCAGCGTCAAAGGTAACCGCAGCCAGCAGTGGTCTCCGAGCTGATAGTCCATGCTGCTGCAAACGTCGTCGAACTGTTCGTGCAGATGGTTGTTGTATTGCAAACGTTCCCATCTGTTGACTCAGGGATAGAGACGTGGCTGCACGATCCGTTACAGACATGCGGATAAGATGCCTGTCATCTCGACTGCTAGTGATACGAGGCCGTTGGGATCCAGCACGGCGTTCCGTATTACCCTCCTGAACCCACCGATCGCGAGCAGCAATGTCGCGATACGATAAACCGCATTCGCGATAGGCTACAATCCGACCTTTATTAAAGTCGGGAACGTGATGGTACCCATTTCTCCTCCTTACACGAGGCATCACAACAACGTTTCACCAGGCAACGCCGGTCAACTGCTGTTTGTGTATGAGAAATCGGTTGGAAACTTTCCTCACTTCAGCACGTTGTAGGTGTCGCCAGCGGCGCCAACCTTGTGTGAATGCTCTGAAAAGCTAATCAAAGCTAATCATTTGCATATCACAGCATCTTCTTCCTGTCGGTTAAATTTGGCGTCTGTAGCGCGTCATCTTCGTCGTGTGCTATTTTAATGGCCAGTAGTGTAGTTCTAACTGTAAGGGACTGATGACTTCAGATGTTGAGCCCCATAGTGCTCAGAGCCATTTCAGCTATTTTTTTTACTATCCGATTTACGTGAATGAACTCTTTGACCCTCGGGGGCTGTGTTTTTACAAGCAGGCGCCAACTACATTATTATTGTTAAATGTGTCTGCTGTCGACGCCATTGCTTGCATCGAGGAACGCCTCCCTTCACCTGTCTTGTTCACATACTATGTGCCCTTTTCATTTCACGGTTTTTTGGACTGTAAATAACGCGTAAAATTTCATCTTGTGTTGGCGCGATTATCTGCTGTAATCTTACTGATCGCGACATTAGCAGCAATGAATTACTTTATGGCTGTAACGGATCTGTTGTTACTTACGATACTGGGTTACTTGGTTTTCTCAAACCTAAAACAGGCAATTTGCCCTTTTTGTGAACAAAGCGTTACGTGACTGAAAATTACCTGTAATATCCCTCTGCCTGAGGTCACCAGTATCATGACTCTTGTTTAGTTGGTGCCTCAAAAAATCGAATTCTGTACTGGTCCCCTTAAATATTATTCATTCTTTACTTCCTTATATAAAGGGTTCTAAGGCCGTTACTGTAACTATTACGCATTGCTACCTGCCTGTTACAGTAACAGCGAAGTGACTTCCATCTCGTTTAAAACTCAGCCCTGTTTAAGTTTACATTACGTAAAATTTAAGATTATTTTTTCTTAAGAATGGCCATTTGCCTTGAAAGTTATTTTTTTCCACTTTTGAAAAGAGCCTCTGCCCCATACAACAGTTACCGCTAGTCGCGAGACTCATCTGCTACTTACTTATCTCTTAACAGAATTACTTAATTTTCTTGCTTTGTTAGTGATATACCTCTGATGCGGGCCTTGGGCGGTGCCAGCAGCGGTATTTGCTGCGTTATGCCTACTTGTTTTTACTACATTGTACTGGAATATGATTGTCTAGGTGTTATATTCAAAACTTGTTAAATGTCAGTCGATCGAGAAAGAGGGTTGTAAGCCTGTGAGCGTTGCACAAAATTGCTTTTTTACATCTGCACCTTAATGTCGTAATTAACCTTTTGCCTAAAGAGATATAACTGTCTCCAAGATTTCAATATTTGTACAGGCTATGTAGTAATTGTTTTACATCTTCCATCTTGATTAATCCTACATTGTTTCGTGTCAGGTGTGCTATTTTTTTCCCTTCGTCAGTCTTTTGATTGGTATGATGCAGCCCACCATGGATTCCTCTGCTGCGCCAACCATCTCACTTCAGAGTAGCACCTGCAACTTAATTATTTGATAGATGAATTCCAATCTCTGTCTTTCTGTACAGTTTTGACCCTCTACATCACCTTCTACTACCATGGAAGTTAGCCCTGATGTCTTAACTGATATTGTGTCATCCTGTCCTTTCTACTTGTATTTTCTATGTATTCCTTTCCTCACCGATTCTGTGGTAAATATCACTCCTTACCCTATTAGTCCACCTAGTTTTCAATGTTCTTCTGCAGCACATCTCAGATTCTTCGATTCTCTTCTATTCTCTGTTCCCCAAAGTCCACATTTAGCTACCTTACAATGCTGTGTTCCAAAATACATTCTTAGAAATTTCTTCCTCAAATTAAGGCCTATGTTTGGCACTAGTATACTTCTCTTGGCCAGGAATGCCCCCTTTGCCAGTGCTGGTCTGCTTTGTATATCGTCCTTGCTCCCTCCATCATGAGTTTTTTGCTGCCTGGGTAGCAGAATTCACTAACTTTGTCTACTTCGTCATCTCCATTTGTGATGTTACGTTTATAAATGTTCTCATTCGTGTTCCTTCTCATTACTTTCGTCTTTCTTCGATTTACTTTCAATCCATATTCTATATTCATAAGACTGTTCATCGCATTCAGCAGATCCTATAACTACTTCACTTCCACTGAGGATAGCAATGTTACCAGCGAATCTTATCATTGATATCCTTTCACCTTGAGTTTTAATTCCACTCTTGAAACCTTTTTTTTATTTCTGTCGTTGCTTCTTCGGTGTACCCATTGAACAGCAGAGGCGAAAGACTGCGTCCCTGTCTTACACCAGTTTTAATCCACGTTCTTTATTCTCCAACTTCCAGTCTTATTGTTTCCTCTTGGTTCTTATTGCATATTACCCATCTTTCCCTATAATTTTCTCCTATTTTCCTCAAAATTTTGAACATCTTCCACGAATTTAGATTGTCGAACGGTTTTTCTGGGTCGACAAATCCTATGAACGTGTCTTTTCTTCAATCTTGCTTCCATTATCAACCACAGCGTCAGTATTGCCTGTCTTGTGCCTTTACCTTTTAATAAAGGACAATGTTCTACGAGTTGGGGAGGGAAATGTCAGTAACTTGAACGTGGTAGCATAGCTAGAAAATTTGATAAGGGAAATGCTGAGGCTCAAACTGGATATAGCTGGGGGGGGGGGGGCGGGGGGGGGGTGAGTGTGAGGGGGGGGGGGCAGTCAGTGAAGTGAAATGGAAAGAAGATGAGTATAGGGTAATATCGACAGAAAATAGTATAACGGGAACAGGATTCGTTAAGAATAGGAAGGGGTGGGGGACGGGGAAGATAGCGAGTTACTTCGAACAGTTCAGTTAAAGTGGTTCTCATCAGAATCGACAGCAAACCAACACCGACAATGGTGTACGTGCTGACGTCGCAAGCTGAAGATGAAGAGACAAGAGAAGGTATATGAGGATACTGAACAGGTAATTCAGTATGTAAAGGAAGATAAAAGTGTAATAGTCATGGGGGACTGGAATGTGATTGTAGGAAAAGGTGTAGAAGGAAGGGTTACAGGAGAGTTTGTGTACGTGAAAGGAAAGAGAAGGAGGTTGTTAGATCCCTCTTCTAAGAACAATGTATAGGAGGTCGAGTGGCCAGGACTTGTAAGTGGACAGTCGGCCGATGTGCCGAGCGGTTCTAGGCGCTTCAGTCCGGAACCGCGCGACCGCTACGGTCGCAGGTTCGAATCCTGCCTCGGGCATGGATGTGTGTGTCATCCGTAGGTTAGTTAGGTTTAAGTAGTTCTAAGTTCTAGGGGACTGATGACCTCAGATGTTAAGTCCCATAGTCCTCAGAGCCATTTTTGATAAGCTCATTAGGTGTATAGGTTGTGTCATATATATTCAGGTTGTTGTGAACTTCTGCAAATAGTGACAAATAACTTACTCAATTAGAATGCTGTGTAGATATATATGTCCTCATGAATCTGTTCAGTTCTCTGAAAATTCCTTCAGTAGGATTAGATTGTAGGCTAAAATTCGAGATAAAGATGCTCTTAATGCTGTTGTCCTTTAAGAATTTACGCCATTTGTACCCTGTGTAGTACGTGACATTGTCAGATAAAATTGCATTGGGTTTTCCCACGCGCGGTTCCAGACTGAAGCGCGTAATGAGCTTATGTTCGACAGCAAAGAATCAAATGAGTGGAGCGATCCGCTGCCAAAGCTTTCACCTCAGAAGCTGTCGCATGATGAAAAGACAAGAGAAGTACTAACTTCGCTGATGCAGCACGCTAATGCAAGAAATAGATACTACTCTAGTACTATTAATCGAAAGCAGGAACTCAAGGTAAGCATGTAAGTGCTATTGCATACTCATCACAAATCTTCTGCACTAAAACGGCGCAATGCGAAGTGGCGTCTGCTGTACGACGGTCCATATGTAATTGTCAACATTCCGCATCCTGGTGCATACCTGATGCAGAACACAAAAACAAATAGAGTAATTGGGCTTTACGCTCATCCAGACTTAAGAGTATTTCATTCTAAGCAGTGAACATGTATCTATTAGTAATGAATAAGGAAACTGCATCTTCATAAAACACACGTACCTCTCTGTACTACTGCAAGGAAATTAGGTAGCATAAGAAATGTTATTTCAGCTGATCCAGGCAGCAGCAGAAAAAGAAAGAAGAGATTTCGACTTCGTCGAACATACGTAAACAACATCAGCCTAAATTTTAACGCAGATGTTAAGATGACATTTATGCAAGTACGATGAAAATATTTTTGAGACAACATAGTTGACTAATTGTAGCGTAGGTCAAGGACTATCCAAGACTGATTGACGTATATACGAAACCACACGACAACCAAACACTATCACCTAGTAACGGATTAGATGCACTTCATATGGCAAAACACATATTTATGTGAAGCCAAGGCCATATACACACTCTTAAAGCGAGAATTCTGTACGTTTGGTTCTAGTGTGTTGCTTTAGACGTTTGTCCATTAGTACATGTGCGCTTGGGCTTGTTTGTTGATGTATCCAGATGAATCTAATCTTTCCAGTTTCAGGTGACGTCATTGCGCGGATGCAAAATTTGGTACAAAAATCTGTAATGTCTGTATGATTTTGTAAATACTTCTACTCCATATAAAGCCAAAATGTAATGTTTTATGTGTAATTATCTATATTGATGTAAAGCAAAATGTAATATTTTGGTATGTAAATATGATCAGAATTTGTAATATGTATCAAAATGTGGAAAACCACGAAATTTCTTTCAAAGAGACTGCTTTAAAGACATTCTACATACGTCGCAATGCCTGTAATCGCGATGAAGTATGTGTGCAAAACTGTTAAAACTATTCTTCATATATCGCTATGAGAATGATCGCGACGAAATAATTATGTAAAAACTTGATAGCAAACATGCTTTGTACGTCGCCAGATAAACTGTGAGAGCGATGAAACTATGCATGTAAAGTGCAATAACATTTTTAGTGCATCGCCTAATGACATTTACCACAATGTAACTGTGAAAATAAACTGATAAACCACTGGACCTACGGTCGCGAAGCACATAAGCACTGAAGACAAACTCCAAAGGGTGGTGGAATTTTGGATGGGACTCCAGGGAATGTAATGTTCTTGGGATATAACGGCCACTCTCACCTGGACAAATCGGGGATTGATGCCAGGATTTTGGCATCCGAAGACTTGCTTCCATGCCTTCACGAAACTTATGTTGGGGAATGGAAATCCACTGGTCTTCAATCACGCGATGCATGATCTAGGAGGAACAGTGTTATCAGTGAAAGTAAACAGTGCAACGAGTGAACATACTCACATCTCGGTTGACAAATCTGTGTACAGTGATGTCGATATGCAATAACATTTACGTTAGGTTGGTTGGGTGGTTTGTTTGGGGAATTAAAGGGACCGGACTGCTATGGTCATCGGTCCCTTGTGCCAATACTTGAAAACGCCAATACAGAGTAAAAACGAAAAACGGAAAAGATGACAAACGATACAGGACAAGAGAAACTTAGACAAAGACCAGACAAAACGAATTAAAATCACACAGAGTGTGACGGTGGTTGGCCGACCATAGAGAAAAAAAATGGAAAAGCCAACCACCGAGAAACATATTAAAAACTCAGGCTAAAACTGTTGGCCAAAAGCCAGACTCAATACTAAATAAAAATAGACACTTAGAGCAAATGATAAAAGCCCCCTGCCCGAATAAAACCCAAAACTAAGTCTGTCATGCCAGTGTCATCTTGTAAAAGGACCGGGAGCGAATCAGGCAGCGCAAATGTCTGCCTGACCACAGATAAAAGGGGGCAGGCCAACAAAATGTGGGCCACTGTCAAAGCCGCCCCACAGCGACAGAGAGGATGGTCCTCCTGGCGCAGTCAGGAGTGGCCAATGCGGAGCCGACAAAGGACAACCGAGTCTCTGCGATTGACTTTCATGGAGGACCGCCACACAGTCGTCGTCTCCTTGATGGCACGGAGTTTGTTAGGGGTAGACAGATCGCGCCATTCTGCGTCCCATAGCACGAAAACTTTGTGGCGTAAGACTGCTCGCAAACCAGTCTCCGGGAGGCCAAAGTCCAGGTTTGGTTCACTGGTGGCCTGTTTGGCCAGGTGGTCAACATCACCGGGGATCCACACAGAGACCACAGAGCGGCCGCAACGGGCAAGAGTATGCAGGGACTCCTGGATAGCCATCACCAGACGAGAACAAGGGAAACACTGGTCAAGAGCTCGTCAACCGCTCAGGGAATCGCTACAGATCACGAAAGACTCACCTGAGCAGGAGCGGATATACTCTAGGGCACGAAAGATGGCGACCAGCTCAGCAGTAAAAACGCTGCAGCCAGCCGGCAAGGATCATTCCTTGGAATTGTCCCCTAGAGTTAGAGCATAACCGACCCGACCAGCAACCATCGAACCGTCAGTGTATACAACGCCAGAGCCCTGATACGTGGCTAGAATGGAATCAAAGCGGCGCCGAAAGGCCTCCAGAGGGACTGAGTCCTTCGGGCCCTGTGGCAAGTCGAGCCGAAGGCAAGGGCGAGGAACACACCATGGGGGTGTACACAAAGGGGCCCGGAAAGGAGGTGGAACAGGGAAAACCCCAAGCCCGGAGAGAAGTTCTTTGACACGGACCGCGGTCGGACAACCTGACCGGGGCCGACGTTCTGGCAGATGGACGATCGATTGCGGGAACAGAAGATGTTAATTTGGATGCCTGGCCAAGGTAAAAGCATGGGCAGCATAAGGGGCCAGCAAACGTTGGCGTCTTAATCGCAGTGGGGGGACATCCGCCTCCACGAGTATGCTGTCCACAGGGCTGGTCTGGAAGGCACCAATGGCAAGTCGTATCCCGCTGTGTAGGAGCGGGTCCAGCACCCGCAACGCAGATGGGGATGCTGAATCATAAGCCAGGCTCCCATAATCCAGACGGGACTGGATTAACGCCTGGTAGAGCCGTAAGAGCGTAGATCGGTCCAGGAGCGGTATCAGGGCAAGTGGCTAGGGCACTGTGAAATTCCCACTCACTGAATGGAACATTGTAGGTTTCAGGATGGTGGGTGCGAAAAGAAAGGCTCCGACATTCCCTCTGCTCTTTAATGGAGCGGAAAGCCAGTGGGTAATTCGCAGAAGCGGAACTCAGAGCAAAATGCTCTGCCAAGCGGTTGGCAATTATGTCAGAGTCAGTACAAACTGCTCCATGCAGCGAGAGTGCAGGGACGCTGACGGGGGTCCGATAGACGTAAAGGCGTCGAATCTTCGCCCAGACCTGCAATGGAGTGATATGGAGGCCAATGGTGGACACATACCTCTCCCAGCACTCCTGCTTGCATTGGTGGATAAGGCAGCAGGCCCGTGCATGCAGCCGTTTGAAGGCGATGAGGTGTTCTATGGAGGGATGTCGCTTGTGATGCTGTAGCGCCCGCCGGCGATCTTTAATCGCTTCAGTGATCTCAGGCGACCACCAAGGCAGAGTCCTCCACTGAGGGGACCCAGAAGAACGGGGAAAGGCAGATTCTGCGGCAGTAACGATGCCGGTGGTGACCGTATGGACCACCACATCAATGGCGTCATCAGAGAGAGGCTCAATAGCGGCAATGGAGGAGAATAAGTCCCAGTCAGCCTTATTCATAACCCATCTGCTAGGGCGCCCAGAAGATTGACGCTGTGGCAGTGACAGAAAGATCAGAAAGTGGTCACTACCACACAGGTTGTCATGCACACTCCATTGGACGGTAGGTAAAAGGCTAGGGCTGCAGATAGGAAGGTCGATGGCGGAGTACGTGCCACGTGCCACACTAAAGTGTGTGAAGGCACCATCATTAAAAATTGAAAGATCGAGCTGTGCCAATAAATGCTCAACGGTTGCGCTTCGACCTGTTGCCACTGACCCACCCCACAGAAGATTATGGGCGTTGAAGTCACCCAGTAACAAGAAAGGTGGCGGCAATTGGGCTATCAGCGCAGCCAGTACATGCTGCGCAACATCACCATCCAGTGGGAGGTAAAGACTGCAGACAGTAACAGTCTGTGGTGTCCACACCCGAACAGTGACAGCCTCTAAAGGTGTTTGTAGAGGGACAGACTCGCTGTGAAGAGAGTGAAGGACATACATGCAGACACCACCAGACACCTTTTCATAAGCTGCCCAGTTCTTATAATAACCCCGATAGCCATGGAGGGTGGGTGTTCGTATTGCTGGAAACCAAGTTGCCTGAAGAGCAATGCAGAATAAAGGGTGATGGCTGATAAGTTGTCGGAGCTCAGCTAGATGGTGCAAGAAACCGCTGCAATTCCACTGGAGGATGATATTGTCCATGGCTGAGAAAGGCGTGAAGGGAGTAGGAAGGCAATTTACGCCACTTGTTCACTCGCTGCCACCAATTCAGTACCCGTGCGAGTGACATCCATGGCCTCTGAGGGACCAGTGAGATCCAGGTCTTCAGCAGACGCCAGAATCTCGACCTCGTCCTCAGATGCTGAGGTTGTAGGAAGTGGTGGGATGGGTGCCACCGCAATGTCGGGATTCTTGGGTACCTTTTTCTTTTTCAGCTCATCTAGCTGTGCCTTTGGTGGTTCAGGCTGGGAGGGCTTCACTGGTCAGTCTCAGGGACGGACGACGACCGTGAGGCCCTATGACCAGGTACCGGTGGTTGTTTGAGCCACTTATGGGTGTCCGCTTTTGTACCAGTCGGAACCTGCGAAGGGAGGTCCCCAAGGGACCCCTTCCTGGCGAGAGGAGCCGAAGATGTCTTACACTTCTCCGGCTGGGAAGGGGGAACTGATGTCCCCGATGGTTGGGGGGGCGTTGCTCCTGAAGTAGATGGAGCAGGAGCAACAGGGAGTGAAGTGTCCCCCACTATCAAGGGGGCAGGTGTGGTTCTCTGGCTTTGAGAGCTAACAGTGTGTTGCGCAGCTATGGGAACTGTAACAGGAGCGACAGTGGTGGCATAAGCGGACATCATGCGTACTGGATGCAGTCATACAAACTTACGCTTAGCCTCATTGTAGGTCAGCCTATCCATGGTCTTGTATTCCATAATTTTCCGCTCCTTCTGGAGAATCTTACAGTCCAGCGAGCAAGGGGGATGGTGCTCCCCGAAGTTGACACAGATGGGATGCGGGGCACATGGTGTATCAGGATGGGATGGTCGACCACTATCGCGACAGATGATGGTGGAAGCACAGCGAGAAGACATCTGGCCGAACTTCCAACACTTGAAGCATCGCATCGGGGGAGGGATATAGGGTTTGACATCACAACGGTAGACCATCACCTTGATCTTCTCAGGTAGTGTCACCCTCGAAGGCCAAGATGAAGGCACCGGTGGCAACTTGATGATCCCTAGGAGCCCGGTGGATGCGCCTGTCGAAATGGACACCTCGTCGCTCTAAGTTGGCGCGCAGCTCGTCATCGGACTGTAAAAGGAGATCCCTGTGGAAAATAATGCCCTGGACCATATTTAAACTTTTATGGGGCATGATGGTAATGGAAACATCCCCCAGCTTATTACAAGTGAGCAAGGCCCATGACTGGGCGGAGGATGCGGTTTTCATCAATACCGAACCGGACCACATTTTGGACAAGCCCTCCACCTCCCCGAACTTGTCCTCTAAATGCTCTACAAAGAACTGAGGCTTCACGGATAGAGAGGATTCCCCATCAGCTCTGGTACAGACGAGATACTTTGGCGAATACATCTCACTTTCATTCATTGCCTTTCGTTCCTCCCATGGTGTGGCCAGGGAGGGGAACGATTTGGGGTCATAAATGTTACCTTTAAAATGAGCCCTTGAACGCTTAGAGACTGCTGGTAGCTGGCCACCAGCAAGAGATGATGTGCCACGCTTCATTGTGTGTCATCCACCCTGATGCCACCTACTCCGACCAAGGGCCCTCCCCATGGGCGCCACCCATCCACAGCAAGGGCCACCTGGCAGGATGGCCATTGCCGGGAGTCCTGATGCCCCAGGGAGATGGGCATCTACTCCTTGGCATACATGGGGAGTAAACGGCGCAGGCATCAGCAGATCGATCCCTGTGTGGTTACAACCAACAGGGTACATGGCCGCCCCACCACAACGGACTGGCTACCGTCCTGGATTTTAGGTGACATGTGGTCCATTGTCGCCATCAGTGCAGAAAGAGGCACTGCACATTGCATGGCGGAAGCTGCATGCAGAATCGTATCCAGCCCAAGAGATGGAGAGCAGGCAGGACTGCAATGCAACAACGAATAATCTGGCAAAAGATCTCAACGCAAGATGGACACATTGCACCAAGTAAGGCGCCCTTCCCCAATCGGCTCGCTCTTCGGAAAAATTTTAAGAGATGGAGGTCAAACCCAACAGGGGACCATCACACAAGACCGAAAAGTTTGAGACTCCTTTTAGTCGCCTCTTACGACAGGCAGGAATACTACGGGCCTATTCTTACCCCCGAACCCGCAGGAGGGATTTACGTTAGGCAAACTACCAAAACAATGCTCACCTTTGCGATGTTATTGTATGTATTATGTGTATGAACTGCAAAGGACGATACATCGTACAAGGACAGCTAATCTGAAACAGAAAGACATTTTCAATGCTATACTTTCCATGAGAGACAATGACCAATATGAAATTATTTTGCTTTAACATAAGTCGTAGTTTTAAGATCATTGTTTTAGATGTTAGTGCATATTTTTTGTAAAAATTTCTTGGAATGTCCTGCCACAGTGATGTCTTGCGCACACGCACATACGAACTGTATATAAACTGTGATCACTGTGTCACAAGTTCAATTAATGGCTACCGCATGTAGCAACCTTGAGCTACTGCCACACTGAAATACACGCGACTGCGCATGCGCGGCAGCCGCAATACCAACATTGGAATCTTCTGGACGCACGCACCTCATTCAAATATTGTATACCATGAACTACATTTGAATATGTATGTAAATATTGTACTGAATGTGCTTTAGGGTGAATTGCTAGCCAGCAGGTGCGTCCTTTCACCTCGCAATTCAGAGGGCAATTTAATGGCACATTTGCAATATGGGCGTGGATATATAGCAAAAATGTAGACATCAGCTCACAATATAAATAAAGAATTACGTAAGATATTAATGAGTATAAGCAGTTGTATCGATTGTGATGTGCAACCGCTGAAACATTAGAATAATTACGCAGTTCAGTTGTCTTGCCGAGAAGACGGCAACTTTTTTGTTCTGGAAGCTGTCTTGATCGGACGCATATCCATCGCTGCAGATAATTATTTGGCACACCGCCATTGTTATATATATTGAGAAAAAATCTGACTAAGCGTACCCATAGTTGCACACAGCAACACAATTAATGTAAGTGCCTATGTTATTTAATTTAGTATAATATTATGTGAATACAGTGGTATTATTTAATCTTGTGCTTCATTTATGTTGCAAGCTATTTTTCTATTTAAATGGCGTCTTGGCAAGGCTAAAGGTTCCATGTTACAAATTATATCAAAAGTCCAGTACAAACCAAAGCTTTGGAATTATTCAAACAACGAAGTCCAATAAAGAAAAATCACTCACGGCCCAATTTACAAAAAGCCATTGTCAAGCGCGCAAAGTTTGTATTTTATTATTATTGTTTGTTTATTTAATTATTATTATTTGTTCTTCAATATTCTCAAATCAGCCAGGAAAAGCCACGATAAATCAAAACGTAATGTAATAACGCTGCAACATTTATCTGCATCTTACTGACAACTTCGTGAAATGAGATAAGAAAGCGTATTTTAACTGCACAAGATTTCAGAGACGATAATTTTGTACAGTTGTTGTGGATATAAAAAAAATATACTATCCGAAATTAGTGTCTCGGCCAAGTGTATATTACGATTGTGACAGAAAATAAATTTAAAAAAAATATAGTTAATTTGGAAAGTTTGTTGGTGTGACCGTTTCCCACAGCATGTATATAAATATTCATTTTGTAAATTAAACACTTTTGTTGTTGCAAAATAGCATGAAACGGATAGCTCATGCGAGTTGCTGATCCTTACACCCTCAAAGATGATGGGTTGGTGGTTATATTTAAGTGGTCGCTTTCGCTATTTTTCTGTCATATTGCTAGGCCATAACTAACAATAAACTGCTAACAATGAATTGTCTAAGAGCTCTTATTAATGGGACACATTTCAGCAGGTTGTATTCGAACAAGACGTTTTTTCCACGTGTCCTTTCATTAAGGAGTTTTATTAAGTGAAGTCTACTATCTGCGAATTCACGGTCGCCTTCCTAAATGAAAGTACACGTGGGAAAGTACAACAACCTGAGTGTCCAAAGCTGCCGGGATGTTGGTGCAGAGTCTGACGAGGCAGTTGCAGGATGCATAGGCCCCTAAACGAGGCGGGAATTTTACTGTAGCAGATAGGTTCAAGAAAGGTGACTCGTTTCGAGATATGAGAGTGCCAGAAATATGATTCACTAGTGGCTGTAAATTTAAAAGACGTCTCCATAGGATCCAATACAAGTATGTGCTTGAATGGGAGAACTTTATTCCAAATCCCAGACGGCATTTCTAGCGGATAGCGTAGCATTAGAGATCCGGTAAGCTAGTATACATTTCTTACGACCTCAGTCAGCAACCATCTACTGCTGTTTGTGATCCTTCTCAATCAACCATTGCCTATAGCCCACTGTATATATCGCAGAACTTCTGATATGGTATCGAGACAGAATACGTTACAAATACTGGAGAAATATCTAGTGGCGGCGGCGAGAGGGGGTTGCAAATAGCGGTGTCATACCGCGTTCCTTTGCCTAATAACTTTCAAAATTCAGCGATTTTATGACGAGGTTGCATCGTGGGCTACGTGTAACCGGACTGCTGGTCTGATAATATACACCCCTACGATCACCGTCTCGGTATTTGTCTGGAAAAACCGCGTGATTCCTAGGTAATGCCATATGTGGATTTATAAAACCGATATAGCTTTTAACATGGATACTTGTGTGCACATATAGTACCAACACCGCTTGTGATAGTAACTTACAGTAGTTGTTTGAATCGGGTTTTTTAACATCTGGCGGTTTGTAAGACGATTAAACCTTTCTTTCTAAGACATATCGGTGGTACTCGCAAGAAAATCTTATGAGACATATCCACCCATCGTTGATTTTCAGTCAGTATTATTTCGTATCAGCGATCAGTTATTGACGAAGTATTATACTGTACATGGTAGTAGAGGGTGCATGATAGGTTCGTTTTGAGCATCAGGCTTATGAAGTATGTGTTCATGTTCCGACATGTGCAAAGGAAATGACTATGTCCAGTCATAAGGAAGGTATGGATTTGACGTCGTGTACTGTGGTAGCAAAGGGAATAGTATGTCAGGTCATAAGAATGGTACTGATATTTCTATTTCCAGAGCCACAGCCGTCAACGGGGTGTATTTCCGATACTTCGCTCACTGTCGAATGTCGTTCAACTGAGACCGTGATCGTAATATTTAATTATAAGTACAGGGATAAAATAAGTATGAGGCTGTTTTATTTTCCTAGGACGATTCTGTCTATGCATGCCTGGCGTGCAGCGACGGTGACCTGTGGCGGGAATGATTCACGTTTCTGGCTAACGGTAGGAATTGTCCAAGTGGATAGGCCTGTTGGGGTGTAAGGATGTAGCTGACTTGACCGTTATTCGGCCTCTAGATGGTCGAATAACGAACTAATACATAGTATGTGTTGGATAGCTTTCGTGACTGCGTCGAAATTTGAGAAGATTCAATATGGAGATGTGTTTGCACTGGACCGTTATTCCGTCCCATGTAAATTGTTTGGTTGGCTGCCTCTGCGCATTTCGCGTCTTTATTTAGTTCAGGGAACATCGATTGTGGAGTGTGCATCTAGCAGGTGGAAGAGACATATGCTGGCTCTCTAGATATGAGAAACATGTTATTTGACTTTGTAAATTATTGGGATGATTCGAAATCTGTTACATCACTGACATCGGTATTCGCGAGTGGAAATATCAGTTTATTCTACTTTTCTTTTGTCGGGATGAGTTTCTAGTTACTCTATGGTTTACAGCACGCTACTCCTAGCTAAAGTTTAGGGTTTCTAGAGAAATAATTTGGGGTCTATTTCTTCGGAATTATGTTGCGTGAGCGATCGATAGGATACTGCTGTGTGCTTGCTATCGAGAGGTGCCACGAAAATGGTATGATATTCTAGCAAACCATGAGAAATTACATATGTCCTTGTAATCCCAGACTCTGGAGATGCTTATGTGCAAGCAAGCAAGCAGGTCAGGACCAGAAACAGTAACGTGTTTGTGCCGAGGGGGAAACGATCCCGTCTTTGCACAACTGTTCTGAGAGTGACTTCGATCCACTGAGGGCGCTGATCACGCATTGGGGGTGGGTGACCACCCGACAACGCGGGAAATATCTAGTGCTGCGAGTATATCTACAGTGCATGTGCTTATGCTGTCTATCTTCGCGGTATGTGTACGAATTGTAAGTAGGCTGTTTAGGTTTTTATGTTGGTAACGCCACGTAGCGCTCTGTATGAAAATCACTGACTGTGCTGTGTGCAGTCTGTGGCTGATTTGCGTTGTTGGAATATTTGCTATTGTAGTGTTGGGCAGTTGTATGTGAACAGCACATAGCGTTGCGCTGTTGGGGGTTAGCCACCAGCAGTGGTCGATGTGGGGAGAGAGATGGCAGAATTTTGAGAGCGGACGATCTGGACGTGTGTCCGCCAGAAAAAGGAAATTTGTAAGACTGGATGTCGTGAACTGATATATATATTATGACTCTTGAACATTATTAAGGTAAATACATTGTTTGTTCTCTATCAAAATCTTTCATTTGCTGACTATGCCGATCAGTAGTTAGTGCCTTCCATAGTTAGAATCTTTTATTTAGTTGGCAGTATTGGCACTCACTGTATTGCAGTAGTTTGAGTAACGAAGATTTTTGTGAGGTAAGTGATTCATGAAAGGTGTAGGTTATTGTTAGTCAGGGCCATTCTGTTGCAGAGATTATTGAAAGTCAGAATGCGTTGCGCTAAAAATATTGTGTGTCAGTTTCTTGATGATCAGAATAATTAAAGAGAGAAATGTCTGAGTATGCTCGGTTTTACTCACCTGTTTGAAAATCAAATAATGTAAGAGGTTTACCAGCACTGTCATTTATAATTTTCCAAAGGGGTCGTTTCAGAATGATTAAAAGGGGCGATTTTGTATCGCTCAGGATAGGAACTGTATGTTTACTACATCGACACGGTACTCAGTGATATATTGCTGTGTTGGAGATCGGTTTCACGCTCTAATATTCAAGCTCCTGACCTCAGTGGGAGAGCAGTGTAATTGAGTCAGAGTCTTTCCATGTTTGACGGTACGTAGGGCACATTGCAAGGTTTAATTGTCCGTACAATATGGCGATCTGTGTAAAATAGTTTTTGCTGCTGGAAATCACGTCTGCAGAAAAAACAAGGTGGACAGTGAACAGTGCTTCCACACTCGTGGCATCAGTAATTCGGTGGGTAAATTCGATATGAGCCAATCACAATCATTTATTCACAAGACATCCTTTGCGCTGGCATATGGGAGCCTCTACATAGCCCTGAGAATGTCAACGGCACCCCTAAGCGTATCCCCGGATTTTCCTTGTTGTTCTATTGATGGCGATGTTAATCACAGTACACCAACCCATGTCAGTGATGTCTTTTCAAGCAATACGTCCACAGGTACGGTATTCATTATTACACATAGTGCCAGATGCCTGTCGTTCATAACTCTTGTTTGAGAGAATCTTGGCATGATGCAGCACCTTCCAGAAGTGCTGATTCAAAGACTTTGTCAGGCAATTTCCTAGGACTGAGGAGAATCGAGACATATAGCTGGTGTGAGTGCTGTACAGATATAAAAGATAGCTGCACTGTTTGTCTGAAATGCATATAACTTGCAGTGCAAAGTTACTGTGGCTTACGTTGTGGCATGATCAGAGAAAATGAGTGTGTGTACTATTTGTGAGGGAAGCATAGATTCAGCACATTGATAACTGCAAGGGTGTGAGAGTGATTTTTATGTGGAAAATTATGTGTGCTATAGATACTGAGATTGGTTCCAGAACCACAGCTGTCAAGAGGAGACATTACCTGTCCATCGATTAGTGTCAGACTGTAGCAGCAATCGTACTATTTCATTATAGTTACACTGGTAAATATCTTCTTGGCTCCCAATATTCTTCTGAGTCTTGTATGTATTTGATGATCTGTAGACAACTTTTGCGGGGTTTAACTGCCAGTGCAATATGGTGATGTGTAGAAAATATCTTTTTGCTGCTGAAAGTCTCATCTGCAGAAAAAAAAGAAGGGCAGACAATGCCCCACACTGGCAGGAGCAACAGTTTGAAAGATAAATTCAGTGACAGATGGGCTGTTCTGATAGAATTGCTAGGAACAATGCACCCTGTGCTATTCTGGGAAGCATTGCAACATCTCTCGGCACTGCACCCGTACCTCAGCTACGCGTCATTGCATCAGCAATGGTGCCTAGGTGAACATGTATTTCGACAGGAATTTCTCGGGTGCTGAGTCTGAAACCGATGCAACCATCTCATGCATACGGGTCCCGAATGGACACCTGTGTGTCACTGGGCAGCTGATGACCACATCGCCACTTCGCAACAACATCAGGCGTCAGATGGCCAGATGTGTTTTTTATTGGTGAACTTTTTGTTTAAACTATATTACATCGATTTCACCAACCAATAGGATGCTGTGAATTAAGAAAAACTACCCCATGCATGTCAAGAATACCAATTTAATTAATTTGCATATTTTTTTTGTATCAATGTGTTGTTTGCAGTACAATAGTTAAGGGGAGGGTGTGTGTGAGCAGGTGAATGGAGCAGAACAGCAGGTTAAGTGCAGATCAATAGGTTAATTTGCATAATTTTAATGTAAACACTCTATAATAGTTTATGGGGGTAGGTGAAAAAGAAGAATGTGCCAGTAATGGCTCTCAAAAGCATGTGAACTCCGGAAAGTGTACCAGAAAATAGTGGGAGGACATAACTAATTACTTAGTTTGGTATCAAAGGTGGTACAATAGTTTAAGGAAATGGGGGTGACATGGAGAACGATTGACAGAACAATAGGTTAAGTGCTGACAAAGGCCCAAACATCAGGTTAAGACACCCAGAGTACAGTGCCGAACATTAGGTTATGTAACATGTTTGCCCCCATGTAATTGCTTCTTATGAGACCTACATGTTTCCAAACAAGCAGAAAATGATGAGCAACAGAAATCCAACCCCACAAACAGATTTTTTTATAAATAAACAATATACCCTTGAATTTCCTGTTATGAGATCGTTCCTCTCCACCTCCACCAGACCGCCATCTTGGATTGCGTCACCGAAGGGATGAGAGTGCCCTGTGGTGGCAGTACTGTGTACTAGGTCAGTTGGAATCTGGACCTTAGGCTGAACACACTCGATGGTGGTACTGCCTCTAATTGTTTAAATAAAGACTTATGTCCAGCATAGGTCAAGTCCTCTTCCCACCATTTCCTAGGAAAAGGTTGTGGTTGGATGATTTAGGTTAGTGGAGGTAGTCCATCTACCCTTTCTATCCCACCATTTTCTTATGTTAGTGGAGGTGGCCTTGGTGTGTTGCATTGTCCTGATGGAATTCGAACTTACCACCATTTTCTGGGGGGGAGAGGGTTTACCAGTGGGTGAGAGGTTAATTAATTGATAAATTTAATTAAGTAGTCAAATAAATTGATAAGAGTGAATGGATCTATTCTAATAATTCGGATCTAAAAGTGTACCTGTAGTAACGAGGGGGAGAAGGGGTTGGGTGAGGGGGGGGGGGATGGGGGGACAATAGGATATGTGCCTGTGAATCAAAAGGAAATCAGGGCGAGTAGGAAAGCCACACCTGATTTTTTTATAAATAAACAATATACCCTTGAATTCCCTGTTATGAGATCGTTCCTCTCCACCTCCACCAGACCGCCATCTTGGATTGCGTCACCGAAGGGATGAGAGTGCCCTGTGATGGCAGTACTGTGTACTAGGTCAGTCAATCAAAGGAGAACAATAGGTTACGTACCTGTCAATCAAAGGATAGCGTTAACTTTGCCTTCAATTACAGTAATGCGTATTTTTATTGAGTCATGAACTGACGGATAAGATTTCATTTCAGTGGCAACAACTTCGCAAGAAGTGTTTAAATATTGACTTCAATTTGAATATCTTTTACGTCTTTTGTGGTTTTTTCCTGCTTTAAATCCAATTCGGAAAATTTTGAGTCAAGTTCAGACACTTGGCCTCTCAGTCTCATGTTAATCTACTCTGTCACACAAAGTAGTGCTCTTAATTCAGCCTTAATCTCGTCACGTCGCGTTTTTAAAACTGTCATGTGTTCGTCAATGTCTTTTTTTGTTTTGAGTCATCTGATTTTTGCTTTCAGCCATTTGATCTTGTATTGATGTCATATGACTTTTGTTTTCAGTCATTTGCTTCATAATAGTGGCAAACATGCTGGCAATATTTGTCAACTGAAACTGCTCTGCTCCCGCCACGTCGTTTGACATGACATCACGGACAAGAATGGGCTCTGAGCTGGATTTAGCTATTTGGCTAGTGGTCGGTCTATTTACGAAATTTCCGTCACCGGGCACGTTAACTGCTGACTGATCGTTACTATTGGGGTCAACTCTGGAGTCATTGTCAGTGTTCTGTCCAATGCCCAAGATGGATCCGGTTTGCGTCGGTAGTCTGTCGTGTTCCATTTTTGATAATTGTTTACGCGTTATCACCATGCTACACGTAATGTATATTGCAAGTAAAATCTTTCGACGCGTTTGAGAATGAATTCATAAAATGGATTTCGTATGGCAACAATGTTGGCTTCACTGAGCGAGAATTGAAAGTAATTGTCAAATAATTAACATTAATAGATGCTTGCCACTTTGCGTTGCACATGACACAATTCGGCCACTTTGTGGAACGGTATTACTGTATTGTTGTAAGAAACAGTGTGATAAAATAATTTGGAATACGCGATCTTGCGCAAAAATGACTGCTGCGGTTACGGAAAATTTTCACAAAGTTGAGAAGCAAGCTACAATTACTGGAAGGTCTTGGACTAGCATGCTAATGTAAAAATTCTATGTCTTACCTTGGATCCAAGTATTCAGTGTAGATTCCAGGTTTCATCAACAATTTCAATGGTTCGTCTTTCTGTTTGGCCTTTACAAATATTCAGTGGCAATGGCTCGTAAGATATGATCCCATTTTCCATGCAACAAAGAAAAACAATGTAGCAAATACAATAAAAGTTCCAGACACGAAGTCGCCAGTTTAATTTATCGTGTCTTTTCCTGTCTGGTTTGAGAAAATCGAAGAACAAACAAATAATAATAATTAATGATAGTAGTATGTGATCAGTTTATACAAACTTTGCGCGCTTGCCAATGGCTTTTTGTGTAAGGTCCGTTCATTGTAAATTGGACGGTGAGTGATTTTTCTTTATCGGACTTCGTTGTTCAATTCTGAAGCTTTGGTTCATACTGGACCTTTGATATAATTTGTAACATGGAACCTTTAGCTTTGCCAAGACGCCGTTTAAATGGATCAATAGCTTGCAGCATAAATGAAACACAAGAATAAATATATCACTGTATTCACAAAATATTATACTAAATTAAATGACGTAGACACTTACATTAATTCTATTGCTGTGTGCAACTATGAGTACGCCTAGTGAAATTGCGTCTTTATATACGTAAGTTAGAACTTAAATAGTGGTACCACTGCTGTGGAGACACTGTGCAATGGAATCTACTATTGTCGCTGATAGCACACGCTGTTGACATATCTACCTTACCTCCGAGCAAATGGACTCGCCCGTTCCACGTCACCGGCGTGTTCACAATCGAGGGAAAAAAAATCACTTGTGAGCAAGCAGTCTAACGTAACGGTGTCACTATGTTTTAGAAACAGGAACAACGGAGTTGGATAAAGATTGAATGTGCCAGAGGTCGTACAGCACGACAGTGTCATCAAGGTCTTCAAGAGGCGTGCGAGAAATCGACATTGCCGTATAGAACAGTGGCACGTTGGGTAAAAGCCTTCAACGAAGGTCGGCAAACCGTGGCAGACATGCATCGGGCAGGTCATCCTAGCGGCTCTGAAGAAGAAGCGCATGTTGTTGCCTCGTTAGTGGACAGTGATGGACGCCATACGATTCGTGAGCTCGCCCACGAAACCGGATAAGCACATACGACTGTGCTTCGTATCATGAAGGAACGCCTGGGCATGCGAAAAATTGCGTCACGATGGGTTCCACATGACTTGACGCAAATGCACAAATAGATGCGTTATGACGCTGCTCAGACGCACTTGGAGCACTATGAGCGCGAAGGAGAGGCTTACTTACGCCGTATCGTAACACACCGAAGGAGCCAAAACTGAAACGCCAATCCAACGAATGGCGTCATTGTGGGTCGCCGCGAAAGTCGAAAGTGCGTCGGAGCCCCAGTATGGTGAAAGTCATGTGATTCTCGTGTACAACTGTGATGGTGTTATCCTACCGCATTACGTTCCCCCACGACAGTCAATGCACAGTATTACTGTTCGTTTTGGAGCATCACACAAAAGAAGCGGTGACACTTTCTGCGCAACTCACCCACCATTATGCACGACAATGTGCACGCGCATAGAGCGCAAGCTGTGATTGCTCTGTTCGGTCGATGAGATTGGGAAGTACTGTACCATCCACCATACTCCCCGTGACTTTAATTTGATTCCGAAGATGAAGGAACCACTTCGTGGCATTCGCCTCGGAACTATTCCAGAGATTCGACAGGCAGTAGACCGCTCCAATCGCACCATCAACAGAACAGACTCTGCTAATGGTATACTACGTCTTGAACATTGCTCGCAACGGATTCTACACAACGCTGGTGACTACTCTGAAGGACAGTAACAGGTGCAAACATGTAACTTTTTTGTAGCGGTCGTGAATAAATAGTTTCCACTATTTAAGTTCCAACCCTCGTATATAATAGTGGTGGTGTGCCAAATAATTATCTGCAGCAATGGCAGGTATGCGTCCGATCAGGACGGCATTCAGAACGAAAAAGTTGCCTTCTTCTCGGCAAGACAACTGAACTGTGTAATTATTCTAATGTTTCAGCGGTTACACGTCACAATCCATACAACCGCTTATACTAATTATTATCTTATGTAACTCTTTATTTATATTGTGAACTTTTATGTACGTTTTTGCTATATATATCCACGCCCATTCTGTAAATGTGCCTTTAAAAAGTGTGAAATATACGTTAGAATTAAGTGTCAGCTAACCTTATAGCTCTATGAAGGAATTCATCGCTGTAGTGGTACAATCGTTGATATCGCACGTAGTGATGTCCAGCGGTTGAGTTCGCCAGCTGAGTGGCGGATATAAAGTGGTGGAATGGAAGAGCTCTTGTCGGCCTATAAACTCTTGAGTTCACGCAGTCTATAAATAGCTTACTAATAGACGTGTCTGCCGCCGGCGGTTGCCACATATAAACAGCCGGAAAAGACGAAAGGCAGCTGTGGCCTGACCTCTCTACAGACTTGCAAGAGGGACCCTGAATGCAATAAAACTTAAGAAAATGGAGAAATATTTGAGTGGCTCATAAAATGTGTAGGTGACCCAGACGAAATACCCCAATGAATAGCTATGAATAGACCCATTTCCTTATGGTGCTACACTTAACATCGCAATTAAGCTCGTCAGACCAGAATTAAACAATCTCCTTAAAAAGGCGAACAGGTCGCTTTGTATCGCTGTAGATGGTTTAGAACAAGTAGGTGGTCATACTATCCCCCTCCGCTGACGTAAGATAGGGTACTGATGTACCGCGGATGTGCCAGTCGACTGTATGAAGTCAAGTTGTATAATGGGTAGACGCGGAGAGAGAAAGTATGATAGAATTGAACTCCCGTGTTTGGGCGTGCTCCTGACAATGCTGTGTATGAAGCTGCCCGGTATGTTCATGTACCTTCGCGATCTTGCCAACGTGACAGCAGGGAATCGTGCACCACTTGCAGTCATGTAACGTGGCGTAAGAACAGTGATCGTAAAAAGACGCTAACCGACAGGGGCAAGAGATGATTGTTACACCTTGTCAATGACAACCGGTTTCAAATCCGAGGGGAATTGGCGTCGGGCACTCGCAAAAGATCTCCCACAGCGACGCCCAAAGCTGCACGTCCTCAATGGGACGAACGACACAGAAAGTGGACGGTAACTGGCTATAAGCGAGTAAGCGCGCAGTGTGGTGCAACCATTGCTGTAAGTGATCAGTGTGGTGCAACCAGTTCCGATTTTACCTCTTTTCAATTGATACAAGGCGTCAAGTGCATTGACGGCCCAATGAGGCGCAGCCCGTGTGTGCAGAGAATGAGAGGCTGTAGTTCCGGCTAAAGGTTGTATTGCTATGTATTTGGGGTCTTTTCGTACCAAGACTTGAGGCCATTCATTTATGTCACCGCGAATATGAACAGGGATGTTTATTTCAACATTATTGCTGACCATATCTTGCTCTACATTAAATATATATGGAGAATATTGGGAATCATCAGCTGTAGACTGAAATGACAACAATGAAAATTTGTAGCAGACCGGTACTCGAAACCGGATTTGCCACTTATGGCGAGCGGTCGTCTTACCATTTGGCTACCCGTGCACGACTCACGGCTAGACCCAAATTTTCATATGTCGTCAACTATGCGTTTACAACCTGCACTCTCGTACATCCATAGTGTATATTCTCGTACACATAATTCGGAGTAACATAGGGACTGCAATATCGTACTTACCCGCCAACACCGAGCAAGCGACTTTCAGGTAAATTGTCTCACCTGTACGAGAATATACACTACTGGCCATTAAAATTGCTACCCCAAGAAGAAATGCAGATGATAAACGGGTATTAATTGGACAAATATATTACAGTAGAACTGATGTGATTACATTTTCATGCAATTTGGATGCATATATCCTGAGAAATCAGTACCCAGAACAACCACCTCTGGCCGTGATAACGGCCTTAATACGCCTGGGCATTGAGTCAAACAGACCTTGGACGGCGTGTACAGGTACAGCTGCCCATGCAGCTTCAACACGGTACCACAGTCATCAACAGCAGTGACTGGCGTATTGTGACGAGCCAGCTGCTCGGCCACCATTGACCAGACGTTTTCAGTTGGTGAGAGATCTGGAGAAAGTACTGGCCAGGGCAGCAGTCGAACATTTTCTGCATCCAGAAAGACCCGTACAGGACCTGCAACATGCGGTCGTGCATTATCCTGCTGAAATGTAGGATTTCACAGCGATCGAATGAAAGGTTGAGCCACGGGTCGTAACACATCTGAAATGTAACGTCCATTGTTCAAAGTGCCGTCAATGCGAACAAGAGGTGACCGAGACGTGTAACCAATGGCACCCCACACCATCACGCCGGGTGATACGCCAGTATGGCGATGACGAATACACGCTTCCAATGTGCGTTCACCGCGATGTCGCCAAACACGGATGCGACCATCATGATGCTGTAAACAGAACCTGGATTCATCCGAAAATATGACGTTTTGACATTCGTGCACCCAGGTTCGTCGTTGAGTACACCATCGCAGGCGCATGCAGCGTCAAGGGTAACCGCAGCCATGGTCTCCGAGCTGATAGTCCATGCTGCTGCAAACGTCATCGAGTTGTTCGTGCAGATGGTTGTTGTCTTGCAAACATCCCCATCTGCTGACTCAGGGACCGAGACGTGTCTACACGATCCGTTACAGCCATGCGGATAAGATGCCTGTCATGTCGACTCCTAGTGATAAGAGGTCGTTGGGATCCAGCACGGCGTTCCGTATTACGCTCCTGAACCCACCGATTCCATATTCTGCTAACAGTCATTGGATCTCGATCAACGCGAGCAGCAATGTCGCGATACGATAAACCGCAATCGCGATAGGCTACAATCCGACCTTTATCAAAGTCGGAAACGTGACGGTACGCATTTCTCCTCCTTACACGAGGCATCACAACAACGTTTCACCAGGCAACGCCGGTCAACTGCTGTTTGTGTATGAGAAATCGGTTGGAAACTTTCCTCATGTCAGCACGTTGTAGGTGTCGCCACCGGCGCCAACCTTGTGTGAATGCTCTGAAAAGCTAATCATTTGCATATCACAGCATCTTCTTCCTGTCGGTTAAATTTCGCGTCTGTAGCACGTCATCTTCGTGGTGTAGCAATTTTAATGGCCAGTAGTGTACATTATGGATGTACGAATACAGATGGTAAACGCATGGTTGACGACATATGGAAATTTTGGTCTGGCTGTGAGTCGTACTCGGGTAGCCAAATGGTAAAGTGACCGCTGACGATAAGCGGGAAATCCGAGTTCGAGTCCCGGACTGACACAAATTTTCTTTGTCGTCACGCATGCGTGTCCAAAGAAAGTTTGACTCGCAATTCGGAATAACACAGGCGCTGCAATATCGTATGGTCTTGCGCTTTCGTGCGCATCTTCAAGATGAGTATACCCTGGACACTCCAGACTTCCAAGATGGCATCTACGTATGTATTCCGTAAGTCTACGTGAGCAGTTGTAGTCCCGCTCTGTCAGCCGTTGTGAGCGAGCGGTTCTAGGCGCTTCAGTCCGGAGCCGCGTTGTTGCTACGGTCGCGGGTTCGAATCCTGCCCCGGGCATGGATGTGTGTGATGTCCTTAGTTTAATAAGGTTTAAGTAGTTCTAAGTTCTAGGGGTCTGATGACCCCAGACGTTAAGCCCCATAGTGCTCAGAGTCATTTGAACCATTTGCAGTCCCTCTGTGCGTGTGTGGTGGTGCAAATCTACCAGTGTGCAGTGCTCGTTGTGACTTCCGCTCAATAACACATGGAGTACGGCGTTTTGACGGAGGACGAGTAGGTGCAATGCTCATTTCCTTGACTCAGAATATCAGTACAAATTAACTCGTACTGATATAAGACGAGAGAGTGCAATGCTCATTCCTTTGAAAAAATAATACCTACAGAAACTAAATGGTACTGATACAAGACGAGCAAATGCAATGCTAGTTACTTGCCAAGATAATAAGTAAGTTATCCTTGTAATGGGACACAGTGTACGAGGACAACTCAACTCAGGGAAGTGAATCAGTTAGGAAAACAAACGGTTACATTGATGTTTAAAGGATTGCCTGTCCAGGATAATTTGTAGAACTAGTTGAGGGATCTTGAAATCTAAGTCAAGACTGAAATTAAGTTATTTATTTGCTGTAATGATTGAAATGAAACACAATGAGATTGACAAAGAGCAAATTTACGTATAGTTAAAATTAGGTTACAAAATGACGCTAACACAGTAGGAGATACAAAAAACTGTGGAAGAATGTACAGAGCTAGTACACATGATCTGCTTATTTAGGCAGCTCGCGTGATCAAGGACACTGTTACAATAAAAACCCACGAATATTTCCAAAATTAGCAAGACAAGTTGCGTGACAAACTAGGCAAGTGACGATTAGCGGATAACAGTAATTTTGATAGTTACATCTGCTTAAACACCTAGCATGCATCAAGCAGCATCGAACAACTGCCGGAGATAATGCCAGCCCCTCAACAACCTAGAGCATGTCGCCCAGAATCCAAGTCCACGGCACTCACCTCTCTGCTCTCAAAACCTCTGAAAGGGGGCATGCTGTTGCCAAGGTGACGGGTGAGAATTGTTACTGAATCCATGACAAAGCAGGGGAAAACACACGAAATTCCTTCCTTTTGCATACAAGACACGCATTTCTTAACACGAGTTGGCACTCAGTTGGAGCAGAGTCTTCATAAATTGCCCAAGAACGCTATTCAGAGCAATGCAAAACTACTGGCTGATCCAAATTTTTAGAGTGAACGCAACTGATTTCCCATGTGGGACAATGCTGCAGCGTCTGTCTTTTGAAGCCGTGGAGAAAAGAAGGAATGCGATTCTCACTCATTCTCTGTGGGCTGTTGGGCAGCCGTGGTGTCCTCTGCTCCCAGAACTGAAGGTGCCAGAACACCTTTCAGTTGTCACAGAGCCGGTCGTTGCCTGGGCTCCGCATACTGCCATTCTTCCCATATCAGGTCCCACTCGAGCTAATGAGATTCAGTGACGGTCTCTGCTGACGAGAGAGGTTACAGGGACGCTTCCAGCGGTGAACCATGCTACATGGTGGGTTCAGGGCTGTTTTCTCAGACACACTGTTCTAACTCAGATAACTGCAAAATAGCTGCCGAAAATGAAATTATAGCACGTAGTGATAAGTGACAGTAACATCACATCACCCCTCACCCGTCGGAAAATGGATATGAAAAAACCTCCCAACAGCGCAGAGCTCGTTCACCAGAAATGCTGACCCTCCTTAAATTCAATGAGTAAAAGACACGTAACGATTTTCCATTAGGGCATGTGAAATGGCAAGGTATAATAATGCGTGATTTATTTTTAATGAAAAACATGACATGAGTATGGCTATGGTTCCTCTAGTTCATATGTGGGATTACTTGTGTTAGCGAAAGAGAAGTAAAATGACACTGGTAGGAATCTTTGTGGCATGTGTATGTTTACAGAATTAATCCTCAGACTGCATCATAGAGTAGGCTTGCTATGATAAACAATAGCCTTGACAAAGGTAAATCTTAAACAAAGTTTTATCTTACATCAGGTAAAAATTCAGCTTAGTTCCTGTTCCTCTTGGACAGAATAATAATAAAGTAATGTTTCCCACATTGGGATATTCTGTCCACAGGTATAATAATATCGAAGTCTGATTCATTAACCTGATTGAAAACAAGGACTTGAACTAAATGAGTCTAGTGCGACGTAGTGAGTGGTAGGTTGCGTTATTAAATAGTGGTGACTTCCACGTTTTTTGTGTCAGAAATGTGTGTGTATGTGCGGCATGCGCGCGTGCGTGTGAACATTCCTTGTGGTTATCAAAGGTCCAATGAAACTGGTACATTCACGTGTCAATTTACAAATATGAAATGTCTGTCTCGAGCTCAATGTGAGCAATTAATTTGGAAAGATTTAAGGTGTCGGGCTCTGTGACTTCTTGTGAATGGATGGCCATCCGCAATGGACATGAATTCACCGACCCTGGCGTTCGTCAACATCCGGAGTTTGTCGGCCTGTCCACCGAGTGTACAGGTGCATGCCGGCCCACCTTTGTGCTTCAAAATGTCCGTCCCTGGGCCCGGTAATCCCTTGTGGGGGTTGAAGGGTCCCCACCATACCTGCCAGCTTGATAAACCTCCCCTGCCTCTGAAACATTCGAAACTCCAGCGAGCGGAGTAAGGCCAATACACATGACACAACAGCACAGTATAATCCTGTCGTTTCTTTTTTATAATAATAGAATTTTGTAACAAATGTTAATGTGCGACCACGATACATTTTAATATTAAACTACTTCGACTTGATATTTATTTTCAATTCGCTTACTCATGAATCAAAGCAAACCAAACATGGTTGCGCAGCAAAAGCTACAAGAAAAGCCTCATTCATGCAATCTAATTAAATAAATCTTCGATCTAATGACATTGCCCCCAAAATCTTAAGTTTAACACATTCTTATTGGTCCTCAACAATGAGTCTATCGAAATGGTGTTCAGAACGAGATGTATTGAGGATAAAGTTACGAAAGGATGGCATTAATCCATATGAATATTTCCCAGTCACAAAGGCCGGTGAACATACTACAGAAATGACATCGAGGAGTACACAATACGTGATAACAACATCAATCGCGCAGTCCTCTATGGCAAAACTGGCGTCTGACAAATCCCAAATACAATTCGTTAAGTGCCGTTCGGCATTCTTGGCAGCTGCTAGAAGACCAAAACGCAGTAAAAGCTACAGCGTCTCCTTTGATCACACAGAACACGAAATACATTAATCCCCTCGTGCCACACACAATGATCATCTTTTGCGGCACACTGATTCGCCACACCATTCACAACACCGCGCCAGGAGTTAGAAACCAACGGTTTTCCCTCACAGACAAATTCACTACCTAATTGGAAAAGTTATCTCGTACAGTATGTGGACTCAGCGTAAGGAAACAAAACTAAATAGAAAAAAAAATTTTGGAGGAATGATGCCCTACTTTCTTTCCTTATCTTTTTTCGTATTTCTGAAATAAAACAACAGTATCGATGTCAGGTTTCATCGATAATAATTGTCGCTGATGTTGATTGGACTAGTATCTGAAACATTACCGAAACCAACATTTTCCTTCCGCGGAAAGAATGATCACGCCATGCGAATTTGCGACCAGCAGACGGGGTCTGCACACAAGTTTAAAAACGACAGCAACTGCGAAAGGACTGACGCCCTATGCATCATCTACTCGACTGCACACAAAATTTAAGTCTGAAAAGTGGTGCATGCCAAAGACTCTTTGCGTCCACAATGTGTGCAGCACTGCTGCATTTGCAAAGACCAGGCGTTTTCCTGTGAGTGGCTCAATGTACAACTAGAATAGTTTCTGTGATTTGTTCTTCACCTGTCCTTAAATTGCCCTATCCAGGTCGTAATGTGCAAGCCGCCTCCTGTGGTGTATGTGAGAAAAATCCTTAATGAAAATAAGTGTTTTCCATCAGACTCTTGTCCGTTGATGCATACGGTCCTCGGTGACGGATTCGTAGCCCTCAAAATGACCCCATTTTGCATCGCTGATGACGCGCCACCGGACATCAAATTATCACACACATGCCGCTCGTTATGCCAGAGGCAGTCATGACGCAGTACTCGCAACAGCTCATTCTCTTTCTCCAGGTCCTCAAGACCTTGTTTACTTGAGGCAAACTCCTCTGTTTTGGAGAATCATACTGGTTCTGTGATCTCAGAATCCGTTCACTCGTCCAGAGCCGACGCTCTCTGAGAAAACAAGTTGTTCGTCTCCTCCGGAGTTTCACCATGATGAGTAGGCCTGCTTCAGCTGTATGATGAATCTGCATTTCTGATACAATTTCGCTGCGTTGGAGCCATATCTTCAAGAACACAGATCTCCAATTTACTCCAAACGATAAGAAGTAAATAACCGTCAAGAAGTCGGTAGTCCAATTCAAAATAAAGCAAATTGAAGGGACCATCGCGATACAGGAAACGCTGGAGATAGCAGCTCGCGTAATCAAAGACAATGTCACAACAAGCAGCGACAAATATAACCAAAATGAGCAAGTAACGATTAGTGCAGAATATCAATCACAACTACAACTGTTCTACTTAATCTGGCTACACAACTGCAAAGTGGACCCCACTCGAGCTATTGAGATTCAATGGTAGTCTTTCTGCTGACCGGAGATCATAATGTTTTTCAATGCTTCAATATTGGCAATAAATACCAGCGTACAGTTGGTATCTCTTTAACAGCGTGTGTTGCAGGACGTTTCTTACAACAATGCAATTCATTTTACGAGGACAAAATTTTGTCCACACAGCTTACTCATTCTCTCGTAGATGCTTGTATGAATATATCGCTGGGAAGCCACCTTCCACTTTTCTTTCTGTCTCAGAATTAATTCAAAGGCAGAGAATTTTAGTAATAATGAATGAACACAAGTTAGATACAGACAAAAGTTTGAGACTTAAGACTTTGGTATTATTTAATTACTGTCTAGAATTAACGTCAATAATACAAGAATGATTCGCCTCTGTGTCACTACCTTAGCACCCTTTTTTTCTTCTGTAAGTTCGCTTTTAGGCGTAATATGGGAAAAGTCGAAATTTCCGTCCTGCTCGTATGAAAACGCGGACCAGACAAGATGAATTCTCGATGCGAAGAAGTCGCTCATTGGAAAAAGACAAAGGATAGTTGATGAGCTAGCATCAACGACATAACATTTACAATATTAGCTTTGAGTCCTCCGTGAGTAATTAAGGAGTAAAATATACATACAGTCACTTCAAAAAATAAATATGATTGTAATCAACAGTACATTGGGAGTTCGTGCCCTATGTCCTTCACAGGGGATTAACGAAACAGATTCATGCAAAAAGGCAGTTAAAATATATGTTAAGCAATACATTCTATACAGTGAATGATTACTGAGATAACACAGAATAGGGATTTGGTAAAAAATGTAACACAAGTAAACAATAATAACGGTAAGAGAACATCTGTCATTTCACATGACAGTTTCACACTGTGTTTCCATTCATTTTTCTATTATTTTATTTTTTCTCTTCGATTCTAAGATACCTTACTCCAAAAGCTGTGCAATGTGTAATACTAGCACCTTGTCCTCTTTCTGAGCTCAACACCTCTCTCATCATAAAGCGATGTTGACTCAGTTTTGGGGAGTTGTAGTGCATGAAATGAAAAATAATGTCGTCGCCATGGTCCAGAGATCAGCTGACAGTATGTAGCGTAACATTACAAAACAATGTGTACGTAGTGTTGGTGGTGACTGCAGTGTAGCATTGGCCTTTTGCATTATTAAATAACTTCTTTTGAAGTAGTGCACCAGGAATGAGTTGAATGAAGTAGAGCAGTTTTAAACAGACGTACTTGGGAAAGTCGAGGCTCCAATCCGGCACTACTAAGGTTTTCCGTGGTTTTCCAGAATTACGTTAGGCAAGCGCCACGGTAGTTCCTACTTTAAGGCCATGGTCGACGACCTGACACACCCTTATGAAACGAGTATGGGTATACATTTACATATGAATTATATTATTTTTATTGTTCTTATACTTTAACACAAATACATCTCCATTACCCCTGTAAAAGTGATTCATCTGTGGGAAAAAAACGCTACTTGTAATGTGTGTACTCAGCGCCCCTACAGAGGTCAGGTGTCATGAATGCTGCTCCCACTGCGAAAGATACAAGCAGCGCCAACGGTGGTGAAGTACAAACAAAAGCAAAGTATCGTTTCTGTAAGCTATCGTCAATGTGTAAGCCATGGAGCTACAATACGGGGAGTTTGTCATGTCGTCACAAACTTGAAGCCGACATCTGCCATGTTAGTTGCCCCAAACATTAGCTTCTGGTGGAACTATTTTGGTCAAAAATGCCAGATTTTGTTACTTACAGGTGTACTAATTATTCTGATTGTAGTTTACAGTGTAAAGAAATCACATTTCATTCGTAAGTGAAGTCATTCAAGCGATATTTTCTGTTATATACAGGAATTTTATGTTACGCTCTTTACTTTTGCTATAATGGTTTTCGGTCATTTGACTTTAGACTTCCTGTCAACCCAACTTGAAAAGCTTTCTGGGTGAAAGCTTTGAGAATAAAAGCTGGGAATGCAAACCGAACAAACATAGCAAAATATGTTCTCAGCATTTTCGGGAACAGGACGAAGACAGAATATGTCTCATCGGTTCGTATAAGGAAAATGTTGGGTAACGAAAGCAGCCTTTTCATGTCACATACTTCTCTTCTTTGTTATTCTAAACATATAACAAAAGGAAAGGTAGATTAAGCACGCGAAATGGTCGTATTACTGGAGCAAATATGCAATTAGGACTAGAAAAACTTCTGAAAATACCTTCCTGACTCTGTGTTACTCACGAAAGCACTGTAATGTTTTCTATCTAAAACAGCTATTTCACCCGCATTACAGAAATTAAGAACAAGCAGCAATCGTAAACAGGAGTATGCTTCCGTTTTCGGTCATCTAACACTGAATAACAATAGTGGGTGCATTTCTCGCAGGGGAAAATGGTCTGTCGTATGAACTGACCAGCGAGATCTTCAGATGTAAATGATAACCTTCAGTGAGATACATTGCTACAAATGACTAGAAAGTTATCCGTTGTACTCTCTTATACACACTCAAGTTAGACACAACAGATCTTCGTTTGATAATCATATTGTGTCAACTTAACTTGAAGATCCAGTTGAAAACGCGAGAAGACTGTCACAAATTATTTCGCCAGGAAAACTTACGAAGTCACAACAGGCTTTCACATATTTTTGTCTCAAAAATATTTCTCGAAACAGGTCTGTTCCCTCAGTTCCGATCAAAGTTTTTTGGGAGGAAGTCCTTGTTTGAAAGCCAAAATCCTGAAACTGGCATTTCCTTCCAAAATATTCCCAAGCACGCACTCCCTCTGTCGCAGCCTCAGCTTGATGGGACCGAATCTTAAACTTCGCGGCCTACCCTTCAAGTTAGGTAACGTAACGTATTCTTTATACTCCCACAGAATCCTTTCTTTTGAACCGCTTCATACTCTAGAGTCTAGAGCATTACACAGTATGTGGGTAGCAGGGAAAACCACATTCCTTATGATCAATTTTGTTATTTGACAGAGATTTTCCTATAATATACCTTATTTTGTTTTTATCTTCTGCTTCAGAGCTTTCTTCATTAGATGTACTGGACACCCTTTTGTATCATTTTGCCTTGTGGTTGAATGTCAACCCCACCAAGAATATTTCCAGGAAATCTGCTATCATTTTTTAATAATTTTTAGCTTGTGACACTATAATACGAGAAAATTACTCTATCGCTCAATGGTTTGAGTTCCATGTTGACCTCTAGTGCTGGCCGGAGTGGCCTAGCGGTTCTAGGCGCTACAGTCTGGAACCGCGCGACCGCTACGGTCGCAGGTTCGAATCCTGCCTCGGTCATGGATGTGTGTGATGTCCTTAGGTTAGTTAGGTTTAAGTAGTTGTAAGTTCTAGGGGACTGATGACCTCAGAAGTTAAGTCTCATAGTGCTCAGAGCCATTTGAACCTTTTTTTTTTTTTTTTTACCCCTGGTCTTAAGTGGGCCTGTTCTTAGTTCAGTGATCCCGGTGGAGGTTCGAGTCCTCCCTCGGGCATGGGTGTGTGTGTTTGTCCTTAGGATAATTTAGCTTAAGTAGTGTGTAAGCTTAGGGGCTGATGACCTTAGCAGTTTAGTCCCATAAGATTTCACACACATTTGAACTTTTTTTCTTAGTTCAGTGTAGCATTACAGCTTACAGTCTCCAACAGGACAATGGCTAGTAAAGAAACAGGCGGGTCAAATGAATTTCTGGGGTTCTTTCTGTTTAATTTTCCTTGCTCGTATCGGGTTTCCACTTGCCCCGTCTATTCTTCATTCGAAGTGTGGAGCTTTTCTGATGAAAGGAGCTTATTACCCGAAAGTTATTCGTATTTTGAATCAAACGATGTTCATGTGCGGGCGTAATCATCATCAAATTGTTGAAGCTGCTGAACGATCGAACACGTGTTGTCATTTATGCTGAAACATATTGGTTATTGCGAGAAAGGGGGGTGCGCTGGGGAGGGGTGAGCGGAGCGGAGACCCGCTGTTTTAGTAAACTTCTGAGGACTGAGAACGATACTAAACCAACAAACTCCAGAGTCAGAGATGATGCAGCTTGGGTTTTTCCAGTGCGCCGAAAACCAGCTGCTGTTGCGGTAATGGAAGCAGAATTACGTGGGCTCACCCGCAAACATCTCTAAAAATACGTGACGCTGTTTACAGCATTTTCATCGGCTCTTTGTGCCAAAGGATCTACGTTTGTTGTCATGAGGCTCACGAAAGACCGATTCCTAGGCAGGATGTGTGTAAGATTGAGTGCTGCCCAGCGTAGCGATTTATTTGCTGATACTGTCATGTATGGTTTTGACGTATACTCTCAATGGAATGCCGCCGAATCTCGTCGTCTCTGAGATTTGTTCCAAGTCCATTTCGCGTCTGGTTGTGTGCTACTCGCAGAGCTACCATTTCAGATTACAGAGATATAATCCCTTAATTCAGCGGTTGGAAATATTTTCATCATGATGATTGGTACTGTAGTACGTTCGGCATTGCGGTAATTAGCACCATTTCGAAAATATTCTGAGACAGACGTAGTTAAACATTTCAAATTCAAATCCTTAATATTTATCGCATCAAGACATTACTGAGGTCTTCGCAGCAATAACTATCCCATTACCGTTACGGTCTAGCTTACATTCCCAGTAAGTATCCCATCTGAAATTTTAGATTTCGTTGCTCTTTACTTCTGGTTTCAGTAAGTTTTCTGTTACAAATGCGACGTCTATTTTATTAGTATTTAAAAGTTTGAATAATTCTGGAACCTTTCCTGAACACATATCGTGAACTAAAATTAGGTTTAGATTGCCTTTTTCTCATCTGCAAGGACGCACTCTTCCTCGGTGGTTACACTTAACTTATTGGTCAGCCTTAAGAGTTTTTTGTAACTTAATAAAACATCTTGTGCTACCCGAGTAGCTGCTCCATGAGTGCAATGCATGCCTGATATGTGGTTCTCGACCTGACAGAGAAAGCCAAAATATGTGAACCCGAGTACGTCACGCACCTCTGATTTAAACATTCTAACCGCTTCTAAACCAGAGGAGTGCAGCTGGCCCTGGGGGTTGATGTACCAAACCACAGCATCTTCATCGTTTCAGACAGTGATGGCCTCAGAATATAGGCCTCAGGTTTCACTGGAGCCGACATGCACCATTACTCTCAGCTGACCGTACCCAATCTGCTCGAGAGCCACCAGTTGATCTCAGTGTCATAATCCTCAAATCGAATTCACACTGGTACTTCTTCCCACCAGTTGATCTCAGTGTCATAATCCTCAAATCGAATTCACACTGGTACTTCTTCCCACCCTGACTACTGTACCCTGAAGGGCTTCATAAAGCTGTGAAAGAGAATCTGGCAATCAGCTTTCTTCTTCGTAGGCCGTCTTCTAGAGAACAGTTCCTTGCGTTTCACACTGAGGTTCGGATGCAACTCTGGTCTTTATTTGCTCTGTAGTTACCATTAGATTAGCAAAGGTTGCTCGTGCGATTCGAGGTTCAGGCATGAACCTGTGTGCTGCTGCCGTCTGAGCCATCACGAACTTTGTTAGTCCAGCTATAACATCGCAGATACGTAGTTGATGTCTCCGTCCCAGGACGTTATGTGATTCCTCCGAAGGACCATCCAGCCTCCTACAGACTGTAACGGCACTTTATGTGCATGTGAGTAAGCTTTCGAAGTGTAGTTGTCTTGTCGCAACAAAAAGAGTAGGGAAGGAACGAAGCATAATATAGAAAGACTCCAAATTAGAGAAAAGTAGGATGGATACAGAAATACATTAGAAGATTTTTTCGAGACAAGAAAGAACACAGGAAAGGAAGCACAGGTGTGCACTAAAAATGGGAGCTACTGTGAACATCCATCATCAGTGTAGTCACGGAGGACGTAATGTGGAGGGTAGACCGGCAATGAGCAGTTAAATAGTTCGACGAGGGGTGTTCACTGGCAATCCAAGAGAGAATGAAGCGAGACAAAGAAGTCTGCAAAGGAACACAAGACTAGCAGCGGAAGTGCATGGAGTTAAAAGAGCGTTTAAGTCATACAAGGTGAAGGAAATGCGGTATGAAAGGAGGAAGATGAAGCAGTTGGACGAAATGAGGGACTACAATGAGATACGAAAATTCTATGGAAGATCTAGAGAATGGAAGAGAGAATTTCAACCGAAAGCACTCTTCTAAATATGGAAATTTAATTAGAGATGAAAGCTTTGGGTAGATAGCAAGAGTATTTCACTGAGCTTGAAAGGATGGAGGGGAAGCCTTGAATGAACAAAGGAAGAACCGGATTTGGAGCTGGAATTAGAATTACAAGAGAAGGAGCAGGAAGTCGAACCAACTGCTCAGAGGAAGTGAAGAATGCAATTACTTAAAGAGCAATAAAGCAGTAGGAAAAGACAGAATAGAGGCTGAATTATTAACACTTGGAGAAAGAGGGTAGAGACGGCTGTCAGTGAATTAATAAAGGACAGATAGGTCGGCCAGCATTGCACAGAGCTGTGCCGGAAAAATTTATTGTAAGAGCAGATATATCCGGCGACTTCATTGAAGTAAGAATTTCTCCTTTTTTTATTCAGAATGATCTTTCAGGGCCATGACGCAGCACTGCTGTCGTCCAAAATTTACCATGATAAATTCACAGTGAATTATTGAAAAGTCATAAGTGAGCGACAATTTAATTGAGAGGTTAGTTACATTGTTTTATTACCAGGTTACTGATTTTTTTTTTTATTGCGACGTTACACTGAATGTAAACGACATAATTATAATTTTTACTGTTGTGAGGTAACGCTAAATGTGAATGAATTTTGAGCTTAGATTAAATGTAAATGAATTTTGTGGGGAGATTAAATGTAAACGAATTTTGTGGGGAGGTTACACTTGGCGACAACCGGCCAGGATCGTATTTCTTTGTGAATCTCTGAGAAGTAGTCATATATCTGCTCTTATTTACTTAAATGTAGGCTAGTTTGCATCTGGCGCAACGCATTTACTAATTTGTTACTTTTTCTTTCACAGATCATCGGCAATTTATTGCTCTTTGTTGTAATTGTGTTTGTTCCATTTTTTACTTCGTCTTTGTTTCATTTTTGTGCTTAATTTTGATTTGTGAAAAATGCCGCGAAAAACTGTTAACAGTACATCGCGATGTGCAATGAGTGAAATAGCCGACTCGAATAATTTGACGGATAATACTAGCGACACTCAGTGTAATAGTGATAATCCTCTAATTACAGATAATCAGTGTGTGCCGATCACTAGTAATGGTTTTATTCCAGATGATGAGCAAACAAATTCATGTTTCGCCGCCTACACGTATAGCGTCAGCTCCACCAAATAGTAATGCACAGCACAAGGAAACCAGTACGTACAGAAAACACGCCATTTTAACGCATATCGCAATGCACCGTATAGAAATGACTATAATTTAACGGCAAATGATGACGAGGCACGTTCCATTACAATGAACGCTGCCCAGCTTGACACACCCGATTTGCAAAATTTACGTAACGAACAGATAAATGTTTCTAACGAAGGTGAACAATGTACTCAAAGTACGTCAGATTTATTTGATTCTGAGGTAGTTTCTAATAGTGCACATCCGATTGGCAAACCTTTTCAAGAATCACAGAATGACCAAATGGTTATACAAAACGTGACACATACAGACACACCACCACACAGCTCAGAAAATAGAGCTGCTAATGAAAGTTTCAAACAGACGAATAAAAGACACGACAGTCTTAACGAACAGAACAAACAACTTAGTGAACAGATTACAGCCGTTACCGTGCGATGTCATGACACTAAAGAACAATTATGTGAGGAAATTAAGGTTTGTGCTAGTAACAGTAGTGAAGAAATTAGATCTGTTGCACAAGAATTAAGTAATACACTTGCAACCACAACAGAATCACTTATAGATGAAATTATTGCAGTCGCTGAACAATGTTCTGAAAAAGCAACACAGTTACGCGACGAGTTTAAATTAATGTCAGCAGAACTTTCACACACGCTGGATGCGGAAGTCGATAAGAAATTTGAACAACAGAACAGCCAAATTGACGAACGTTTTAAAGTGACAGAAATGAAAAATGTTTCAGTCACTAACACGTCACAGCATACGCCACATTCCGAACATTTGTCACACTCACACAGCCAGTGTAACTTACGTAATTTAGAGAGCGTACGTGTCTTAGATTCAGAACAGTCACAGACAAACAGATTGTTACACAAACCTGAACCTGCTCAGTCATGTAGTGACGATAATTTTGACAATAAGCACTTTCTATTGATGAGAAAATTTAAGGTATTTAAGAATGACAGAACACAGAATCACGCATTGGACTGGATACGATAATTTGCTTTTGTATTTTCTCCGGCTTGGCCTGTAACGCAGAAACTAGAATTGGACTGGATACAACAATTTGCTTTTGAATTTTCACCGGTATTGCCTGTAACGGAGAAACTAAAATTTATTTGCAGTGCGTAATTGACCTCAGGGGATTCATTACACTTCGATGAATATGTACCGTAGCGTGCACAGGGCCCCGAGCCATAGTAGTGCTATTTCATCTTTAGTTTTCTGCACTGCTGCCTTCTCTTCTACTATCCTTTATATCAGTCAAAACAGCTCTTCAACTATCGACCTATCTAGAATTAGGAATGAGTAAAGAAAACCTGATATGACAAATTTTACCGAAAGTGACAGTTTTCTTTAGACACTCCCGAAGCGACAAGAACTACCAGCGTAATTTTAATATCAGACAAAATTTCAATCATCAGTATGTACAAAATTTTCAGCAGTCGCAAACACATTTTGGTTACAATAGGGGTTTTTCCCAACAACAGCAACAAAACCAGCCGGTTAGCATACCTAACCAACAATGTGGTTTGCAAGGTCAACCAAGCTTTAATGTTTCGCCGCCTACACGTATAGCGTCAGCTCCACCAAATAGTAACGCACAGCAACAAGGAAACCAGTACGTACAGAAAACACGCCATTTTAACTCATATCGCAATGCACCGTATAGAAATGACTATCATGACAGACGTAAATGTAATGAGCACAATTTTCAGCGTACGTTTAATAACAGTCGGTCTTACCAGCAGCAAAATCATCCGCAATAACAGATTATCATGAATGAATCAGACAGTCGGTATCATCCCGAACGTAATGCGCCAGGACGAAATAACAGAACAGTACAAATAGTCGAAATACCACAGCATCCTCCGGCAAATAATAGCACGTCAGATAGAATTTGACTAGATACAGTACAGGTTGCATCTTCCAGCAACGCAAGCAATACTTTTGACGCACAGAATCTTGTTCACGAAAATGTTATGACTTTTGACGACATCCGAGACACTCTTTTGCAGGAAAAACCAGTTATTCAAAAAACCATTTCACACCCTGTCATTGAAGTAAAGATTGGATCATCCAAATTTTCAGCAGTAATCGATTCTGGATCACCTATGTCAGTTAAGTAAAAGGAGCAGTATCTAGCAAAGGAGTAGATGTAAAATTACAGACACACTCATCATTTTGTATTGCAGGTAATACGTTTCACTCAAATTTTTGGATTGTTCCCTTATTGACAACAGACGTTACTTTAGGTACGAATTTTCTGGTACAACACGACGCAGTTATTGACTTTCAAAATTCCTATTTAATGTTAAAGGATGAAAATGTATAACTGGCATTAGAATTTCAGCACTCTTTATCTGCAGAAGAACAAACAATTAATCGTACAGAGGTCATTTCTATATCACGTAACATAGACTGTCATTTGACATTGTTCACAGATACGTACGTACACAACTATAATTCTCCAGACGAAGGCGACTATGACGTTATACAGATGATTTCTGATAAAATTAAACAGAGCAGTGCAAATACAGACGACGAACGTTCAGAGCTACGCAAAATTCTTTTACATCAAGCTCCAGTTTTTGACAACGTCCCTGGTACTATGTCCAGTTTTATGTATGAATTTCAAGTTAAACAGCACGATACATTTAAAGCCAAACATTATCCCATTCCGTATATTCACAGAGAACAAGTTAAGAAAGAATTGAAAGCTATGCTTGACCAAGGAATTATTGAACCGGCAGTTAGTCCGTACATAAACCCGCTCCATATTCTTAAGAAAAAGGATGGTTCACTTCGCCTCGTACTTGATTCGCGCCACATCAGTGACATTATTATTAATGAAACAGATCCCCACAAACACTAGAAGAACTTCCATAGAAATTTCATGGTACTGCTATTTATTCCACATTAGATTTGAAATCGGGATTTTGGCAAATTCAGCCCCATCCGAACTGCAGAAAGTACACGGCTTTTCTCTGTTTTGGTGACTGTTATCAATTTTGTAAATTACCGTTCGGTTTAACTATTTCTTCAGCTGCATTTATTCACGGTTTGAATACTATACTTCTGACAGAATTAAAAGACAGAATCACAACGTATGTAGACGACATTCTTATTGCAGAAGCTAACTGATCTGAACACAATTTGATTATTGAGCAACTGTTACGAACTTTTCGTGCACAAGGACTCACAGTTAATCTCAGTAAATCGCACTTTGGCAAAACGTCTATAAAATTTCTTGGACATGTAATTTCAGCAGAAGGCATTGCGCCTGGCCCGGAAAAACTTCTAGCTTTACGTGACATTACTGTTCCTACGACGAAGAAACAACTACGCAGCTTTTTGGGTTTAATTAACTTTTTTCGTAAATTTATTCATTACTCTGCTTTAGACACCCCTAGATTATGTCAATTGACGGTTAAAAACACTATTTGGTCCTGGGATAGCCAAGCACAGTCTGAATTTGTCAATCTGAAACAAGCTTTGTTGAATGCACCACTTTTATCACATCCAGATCTTACTAGAAATTTTTCCATTGCCACTGACAGTTCTAACACCGCTGTAGGCGTACACATTTTTCAGGAAATTGAAGAAGACGATACTACAGTAATTAAAAACATCGCCTTTGCGAGTCGCATTCTGTCACTTGCTGAACGCAATTATTCTGTTACAGAACTTGAAACATTATGTGTTGTATGGGCATTTACGAGATTTATGCATTTTCTTTATGGAAGACACACTACCGTTTACACATATCATAGAGCTATACAGTTTTTACTTTACGCAAAATTTACACACGACAGGTTAAGCAGATGGAAACTTTATTTACAGGAATTCAATTTTACAATTGTTCACATTCCCGGTACACAAAATATTGTAGCAGACGCACTATCCCGTTCTCTCAGCAACAATCAGCAAGACATCGCAACCAACTTCTGCCAAGCAAATTTCAGCGTCATGTATATTCAATAAGTTACATTTGAAAATTTCATTTCGTCGTCATTACAAGAGCAGAGTAAAGACAACGTATGGAAAGAAATTAAACACCTTTGGCAAGATAGGAATAATGTTACCATTAGAAACCATTACACTGTACGCAATAATATTCTGTTTCGCCGCTCTCACCCTGACAGCAACAATTGGTTACTATGCATTCCTGACGAGCTTGTTAACATATTAATTTGGTATACTCATTTAAGTTACGCACATTACGGAGCCAGAAAATGTTTTCTTATACTGAGACAGAACTGTTATTTTGCCAACATGGAGAAACGTATACGACGAGTTTTAGCGTTGTGTAAAATCTGCCAGAAAGCTAAGTCAGACACGACTTCACATATTCCTCCGTTACATCCCATTGTACCTATTAAATTGAGACACATGGCCGCTGTAGACATTTTTGGTCCGATTCCCAGAACTAATAGAGGTTTTTGTTACATCTTTGTCGCTGTTGAACTCACTTCGAAATTTGTAACCTTCAAACCGTTACGCAAAGCTACTGCTAAAACTATTTCGAAAGCATTTGTAAAACATTTTCTATTTCATGTAGGACATGTATTGAAAGTAATTTCCGACGATGGACCACAGTTTCGATTTGCTGAATGGACACGTATGTTACGAACAAGAAACATTTCTCCGATCTATATATCCAAGTATCACGCTTCTTCGAACCCTTGTGAACGACTAATGAAAGAAATTGGTAAAATATGTAGAATATACTGCCATAAAAAACATATTGATTGGGATACACACATACTGTCATTCCAGGATGTAATTAACTCAATACCAAATAAATCTACTATGCTATCTCCGACTGTTATACTGAAAAATATTGAACCACCTAACAAAATTAAAGAATTAGTATCCTTTCCTACATCTCGTCGACTACGACACCATGAAATAATTAACATTGCGCTGAACAACATCAAACGTGCCGCAGAGCGCCGGAGAAGACAGCAAAAACAGGTTTGTACACGCCGTGACTTTCACATTGGACAGAAGATATTAGTATATACACATTATTTATCCAACAGAGGAAAGAATAGATGCAGTAAATTTGAGCTTCTATACTCAGGTCCATCTCGAATTCGCAGCATTCCTCACCCCAATGCAGAACACGTCGCACCTCTGAGAACCAGAAAAAGTAAAGGCAATCACCATGTCTCCAATATTAAACCCTATATCGAATGAATATACTTTATGATTTATCACACTGTAATGCCATTTGCAGATTTTATATAAACACTTACTGATGATTATCATATTTTTTCTTGGCAAGTGCCCGGCAAGGTCGCTTTTCTTGTCGTTACACATCAGACCGTGCACATTTTTCCAGATAAACTTACGTATTTTATGACCAATTATGCAATTCTATCTAGTGACATATTAATTTTATCAAATTCTTTCTCCATTAAAGTCTTCAACTCTCGCCTCTATCAACAACACAACATACAAGTTGAACACAAAGAAAGTCATTTATTGTCGTTGTATATCAAACCGTGCACATTTTCCATTTTTCGTGTATGTATGATTGTTTTCCTGTTTTGTTTGTGTGCACTACGAAATCTTTAAGATATAACAAACACCAGTTGACTTTGACATTTTGCCTTACGATATCTCAACATCGTGACTATTTTACATTTTTTTTTTTTTTTTTTTTTTTTTTTGCTACTACATTATGATACTCTGTGTACATTTTTTGCACTTGAAAACTGTCTATGTTTTTGACATAATACGTTTTCTGTCATGCTATGCTGTACGCTTAATTATATCACTAGAAACAAGTTTTTATTTAATGGGTATATGATTTAAATGCAAGATATTAATCCTTTTTCATCATTTTCAGAAAGCAATAACGTGTAAAAGAAATAACTTAAACAAACCACAGTGGATTACTATGAAATGGAATTTGACCTTCGGAATGAACGAAAGAAAATGGAGTACCTTGTGATGAAGAGTAAATGGATCAGAATTAACAAGCATTAACAAGAATATACTATACACATCGTATGATAGCAGTCTTAACTAATTTTTTTCTTTCAGAATACGAGGCGATTGATGCAGGCTGTTAGACAGAGCTGCACATCTTAGTTTTAGTGATGAAATATGCTAGAAATAAGAAACTCTATGCTATGAATAGTTGTATGAAGTAAATGGTAATATGAATAATGAATAATGAAGTGTCTTTTTGCAGATGATAATGAATGATGATGAATAGTTATATGAAGAATATGCTGATATGAATAATGAGGTTTTTCTTTGCAGCTGATGATGGTGATGAAGTTATGGTAATATGAATAATGAAGTTTTTCTTTGCAGATGAGGATAATGATGAAGTTTATATATTTACTGTTAGTTAAGAAATGCTATGTAGTTATTTAAGTATTTGTTGCAGTTCATTTTGACAGTATGTCTTATATCGCATGGTATAATGACTGCATGTTTTGGAAAGGACAGCTAGAGTACATACATATTGAGTACACGTTTCATTACCTGTTAATTCGAAGTTCACTACTTTTCATCATATATTGTGTTTCTTCTTTCAGCTTAATAATCCATTTTGTATTTTTTCCAGGAGAAGCTATTCATGAAATTAATGTGCTATAAGCAGTTAGTCATTAAACCTGTTCAAGTACTTGCATTTTTTTTACCCATTTGTGTGTGCCATTCATGAATGTGATCACATATACTCTACTTGTTTCATAACCTTGCTACAGCTGACTCATGACGAATGACGTTACTAATCCTTATTTGCAGCAATAAGTCAAAAGCAAATATTTTCATGCTCCCAGCAATTAATTGTCGATCCCAAAGCAATGCATTGCTGGCACACACACAAAAAATGTATTACTAGTCCCAAATAATGCTACTAGTTTAAGAGATATTTATAGTACTAAATATAATACAGATTTGTCAGATGTATTGAATCCATTATATCTATGTATTATTGGAACACAGATCTTGAGTAATAGTTATAGTGTGTTACATTTTAAATATGTCCTATGTCACTTGAATGATAAGTTCTGAGTAATACTGAATGATGTTTTGTAATAATGCATAAATGTTATGCCAATAATTTCTGTAAATAATATTTTTGTTATACTCTATAAATGCTATGCCAATAATTAACTCTCATTTTGAATGATGACTTCTGAATAATACTGAATAATATTTTATAAAACTATATGAATACTTTGTAACTGGCCAATGAATGCCACAGTTTCTTATATTTTAAATTTGTCTTATGTCACTTACATGCTATTATATATGAATACCAGTAGCTTGATGCTACACTCATTAACTCCTGTTTTGAATGATGACTTCTGAATAATGCATAAAAATGGTTTGTAACTGGCCAATGAGTGCCAATTATTACTGTAACTTCAGGAATTATGTTAATGCTATGCCATTAATTAACTCTTGTTTTGAATGATGACTTCTGAACAATGCATAAATATGGTTTGTAACTGGCCAATGAGTGCCAACATTTAGTGTAATCAGATGACTTATTAATATTGTTCTGTAATACTCCATACATAGTACAGAAATGTTTAGTAACTAGGCAATGAGTGCCAACAATTACTCAAATTGGTTAATAGGCTAGTGTAATTCTCTATGATGATTAGCATAAGACTTAATGTCCTTCACCTTCTGACCTAATTACCAGAAATTACTGCAATATCCTTTTGTCCTGTCCATCCTCATGATCATGGAGCACTATATTTGGATTTTGCACTAATTCTACGTTGGTGTACCTTACAAGAATGTGGTGTTGACACATCATGCTGTCCACCACCTTGAACGATGGAGATGTTATTATGGTCCCACTGTTTGGTGTACCTAATGTACTACCAAAATGATAACATTGAATATCAATACGACATTTCAGTGTCTTGGCTACACTGATTAATACTTCAGGGAAGAGAACTTCAGATTGTCTCATTTGGTGTTGTGCTTCTGTAGAAAGATATGGACTTTCAGTGCAGCTATGTGCAACCTACTGTGCTACAACCATGAAGCAATCCTTCCCTTTCCTTTCCTAGTTCTTGTAAAATGGTAAAAAATGTATACAGTGTGTGTGCACTTTATGTCATTTGTTAATGTGTTTTGTACTCATTGCATATACATTTTGTCATTGCTTGATATGTTCTGTACTCAATGCATGTGCACTCTATTTCATTTCATGTTCTGCACTTATATATATATGTATATACTCTGTGACTGAAAAATAGATTTTAGAAAAATTTGTTGCTCGTGGCAAGTCCAATTGACTCACCATCGCTGCCAAATTTTTGCCCCCCCAGTGGAGGGTTATGTGAGAGGTCCGAGCAGATGTAATTTCGATGAATTGCTCATGCGCTGCCTGCAATACGCAAGGTATAAGAAAATCTCTGACCAGAGAGCAGTGTTGACTGCAGTATGAACTGTGTAGCTGTAGCAGTAAGTTGTTGCTAGTCTGGAGTCTGCTTTGGTGTGGCATGGTGTATCATGTTGGCTGGCCAGGTCGCTGTGCAGCGATGCCGGAGCCTGAGTATTATTGTATAAGGTAAAAATGTTTTAAAACTCTCGTAATAATAATCTTCCTCATAAAAAGTAACTTTTAACAACCATTCATTTCAATTTAAAGAATTTACTGATTTCTCCCATCCATGATCATCCCGATTATTGCAATAGAAAAATCAGTTGCTTCTTTTCATAAATGACAGATAGGTCGGCCAGCGTTGCACAGAGCTGTGCCGGAAAAATTTATTGTAAGAGCAGATATATCCGGCGACTTCATTGAGGTAAGAATTTCTCCTTTTTTTATTCAGAATGACCTTTCAGGGCCATGACGCAGCACTCCTGTCGTCCAAAATTTACCAGGTTAAATTCACAGTGAAGTATTGAAAAGTCATAAGTGAGCGACAATTTAATTGAGAGGTTAGTTACATTGTTTTATTACCAGGTTACTGAATTTTTTTTATTGGGACGTTACACTGAATTTGAACGCCATAATTATAATTTTTATTGCTGAGAGGTTTAGGAATTTTTCTGTTATGAGGTTATGCTAAATGTGAATGAATTTTGAGCTTAGATTAAATCAGAAAGAATTTTGTGTGGAGATTATATGCAAATGAATTTTGTTTTGAGGTTACACTAAATTAGAATCATATTCATATTATTTATTTTATTTTTGTGAGGAGGTTACAAGATGTATTTGTAGTGCGTGGCCTGGGTAATGGGGACTAGGAGCAAGAGGAGGTACCTTAGTGCCAGTTCGCTCATGGACAATGAGGAATGAGGTTTAATCACACTAAAAGTCGTCAGAAAGGATGGCAAAACGTCTTGGAAGTAGGGTGCAAAGTGGTTAACCATCCTTAAGGTTCTAGGAAATTGATGGTTAGCGTGCAGAACTGGATAGTGTGGGGTAGGATTATTATAGGTGAGGCGGTGGGAGGCATTCCAGTACGGGTTTATGGGTAGTGTAGTGTTGAGGTTGGTGTTAGTCCCCAGCGTTTCTATGCGTTTGGTAATGTAGTGTAACCCTTTGGCCGTCGTCGTCATCATCGTCGTCTCCGGCGCCGCCGTTATCCTTCCTCTCCAATGATCCATGGACCTTGCTGAAGAGGTGCGGTTAGCGTACCTCAGCGATACAGATTGCCACACAATAGGTACAACCATCGATCTACGGTGATGTATGTGGAAGGTTGGATATGTTAATCGGGTAGGTAGCTTCGAGAATTTAAAAAGGGGACTGGATAGGCTGAAGTTGGGTATAGTGAGAATTAGTGAAGTGCAGAGGTATGAAGAACAGCACTTTAGTCCGGTAGGTATAGGGTTTTAAATACAAAATCAAATCGGAATAATTTAGTAGAGGTCTAATAATGAATAAGAGAATAGAAATGCAAATAAGCTATCATGAACAGCGTAGTAAACTGACGATAGTAGCCAACGTAAAAACGATGCCAACACCCGCCACAGTTATACAAATTTCCGTGCCTACGTGGCCCGCAGATGACGATGAGATCGAAACAATGTAAGTTGAGATAAAATAAATTATTCAGAGAAGACAGACCAACATTTAACTTTAATGGGCGACCGCAGTTTGATGGCAGGAAAACGAAGAGAACGGAAAATAATAGGAGGTCATGAACTGGAGGAAAGGAATGTAAGGGAAAGAAGCGTGATGCAATTTTTCACAGAGCATAATTTAATCATTTCTAACATTTGGCTGAATAATCATGAGAAAGGGGGTATGAGTGGAAGAGACAAGGAGACACACGAAGGTTTCAGATAGATTACGTAACGGTAGGGCAAAGATTTCGAAATCAAGTTTAGAGCTGCTAAACATTTCCAGGGGCACATGTTAACTCTGACCATAATTTATTGGTTATGAACTGCATAATGCAACTGAAGTAACTGGAAGAAACGAGAAAATTAAGGAGATGGGGCCCGGAAAATTGAAAGAAATAGAAGTTGCTGACAGTCTCAAAGGAGGCATTAAGCAACGAGTGACTGAGAATGGAGAAAGGAATGCAACTGCAGACAAACTTTTCCATCTACTTGACCAGAGGTCCTGTTCTTCCTGTCACTACACTTCACTAATTCTCAATATGTGTAACTTCGACCTATCCATATCCCTTTATAAATTCTCTAACCGTCCCACCCGATTAACAGATCTACTGTTCGACACTCAGGCCCATAGATAGGTGGTTGTGCCTACGGTAAGGAGTGGCGAAATACCCTCTGACTTAAAAAAAAGTAATAATTACAGTTCAAAGGAAGATACGCGCTGATAGGTCTGAATATTGCCGAACTATCAGTGTGGTAAGTCATGGCTGCAAAATAACGAGACGCTCGCCTAAATTTCCGAAATCAGGGATAGTTTCTATACGGGTTTAATCGTAGCGTAATATTAACGTCTAAGGCAGAATGGAAGGACGCCAGTATTTTTGTCATTCTTCATCGGCCAGTTTCCGTAACCAAACTTTAAACTCGGAGGGCGGGAGAGAGTTATTGATTACAGCGCAGGAGACACATCCTTCGCCAACTGGAACACCTTGTCATTGTAACCCATATCTACACGAGCTTGAACCCATAGAAGGTAGATTCCCATACCTCTTCTTTTCTTCTGTAGTGTGACTCCTAAAATTTCCAGAATCAGGAAGTGCATTTTACTGTCCGCAACATACAGCTAGCATTCTGTCTCTGTAACTCCTGCTCGCCCTCCGCAAATTACCACACTTCCCGACGGAAAAAGAACGAGCAATACGGTTTAATAATTAACCAGCGACGGTAGGAAAGTTCTCTTATACACTTGTCCCTGTCTTCCGTCTTAAAGCACAACCAATTTCCTCGGCACGTGAGTGTAATCGCACGCTGTTGTTACAGTGTCCTTTCTACAGTGTCATTTCATCCAAGTAAAATCATAAAGAAAATAGTACTACCGAGCAGACGTCCATTATTAAAATGGTTTACGTCGCAACACAGCTGCCGCCTACACAACTCGTCACTCATGTTGCACAATTGGATTCCAGCTGTTACTTCGTACCGTGTTGTAAGACCTGAAAGGGTCTGTGCCGAAGCAAGTATGCTATTTGGCCAAAGGCCTTGGTTTGTTTTCGATTTCTGCCGACTGAAGACTGCAAATTACCACCGCAGCCAGTAATTTTGCTGGAACCATGATTCGGTTGGTATATTCTGCTGTGTAAATCAAAAAGAAATCAAGAATAAGACTTCTGCGGCTGTTTCATACTATTATGGGTGTTGTTAGTCCTTGTGCCTTAGGACAGTTTTACACTGTTCATAGAAGCCGAGCCTTTATGTAAACAAGTGATTGCACGGCCATTGGTTGTCGTCTACGTTGCTGAAACATCTGAGACCCAGAGACAGATACAGAGACAGAATGCTAATCGTATGTCGGGGATAGTAAAATGCACTTTCTAATCATGGAAAAGTTTACGAGAAACACTACAGAACAAAATAACTGGTATGGAAATGTAATTTCTGTGGGTCGCTCTGTAAGTAGGCCCCACTTATGTACGTACGGGCTTCTAAAAGTGGGCTACACATGTCAACCCAAATTGATTTCTGTCATCGAGAAACTGAACAAAGCCAGCCGGGGTGGCCGAGCGGTTCTAGGCGCTACAGTCTGGAACCGCGCGACCGCTACGGTTGCAGGTTCGGCTCCTGCCTCGGGCATGGATGTGTGTAATGTCCTTAGGTTGGTTAGGTTTAAATAGTTCTAAGTTCTAGGGGACTGGTGACCACTACAGTTGAGTCCCACAGTGCTCAGAGCCATTTTTTTAAACTGAACTATAGGTAGACCTTTCCGTTGCTTATAGAGACTTGTTGACTATATTGGGGGTGGGGGGGGGGGTATAGCTTTGGCAGTTCTGCCAGCGTCGTAGGGTCACCTCGATGCAGCGGCTGGATCGTGTCCAACAGCGTTCAGAGTATTGTGCTATTTGTTTACAAGAGACTGATGGTTCTTTTGTAGGTCAGGAAGTGGGGAGTAGGGTATCCCACGTCAAGGAGTTTCAAAAGCGACCGGGAGCCAGGCCTGCGCTGTAGACCCCTTCAGCGTGCCGTTAAGCTAAAACAGCCCGCTGAGCTTCTGCGCGGAACTGAACCAGTGAGGCCGGATTATTTCAACCTCGGAGCTACCGTGAGGCGAAGCACGCGCGCAGCTTCCGAGAGAGGCAGGGGGTCCGCTTTGTAAACAGCTGCTCCGGCGGTTCCTCTCGTAACACGCGGAGGGCCCGTTTGTTAGGCCGCGAAAATACACACGCTGACAGCGCACCGCAACACGCGGCCGAGTGGTCCAGCCACGGTGGCCCGCCGACCTTGCCGCTGCTGCCTAACCTGGATAGGCCCAGTCAGCACTCTCTGCCGAACCCTGCTGTAGCACCATCCGCTCTCCTCAATTCCTTTTCAAACGTTGTCGTCCTGTCTTCACTCCTGTGTAGAATAAGAGGAAAAGTGCTCCTGTCGGAGCGCAAAAAACGCTAATATTTCCCTGTTTATTTAAAAGACTGACTGAAAAGTGGGGTACCAGCTGCCTCACTCTACCTTCCTCTGCATCTTTAAAAATTTTCCCAAAAATTTTGGCTTGCGAACATATTCGCACATTTTTAACGTGCAAGTCACCTCAATCTCCCACAAGTTCCCTACCTTTAACTCACTCACACCCGCTAGTCCATCACTGTAAGTCGTTCATAACTATCCACTCCCGTTTGCCCTTTCCCACTCTTCATTCAGCCCAACTCATTACCATTACCTCTTTGTGTCTCTCTAGCATTGTCTCCTGTGTCACAGCCACAGTCCCCATTGTTCTATCCTACTACAACAGTCTCCTCTCACTATCACCTTCTCACTCTTGCTCTCTCTTACTGCTAATATTTCATTCCTTTCATACTACTGCTGCTGTCTCTCCTCAGTATTATTATCTCTCGCTTTTTCGTTGTCATTGTCGTATACTCTGTCTCTCATTATCACCGCGTGGCTTTCACCCGCTTCCAATTTCTCTTCCACTTTATTCCCCTCCCCTCCCCCCTACCCCTGGCACAGACTCCCTCGCTCTTTTCCTAGCACTATTCTGTCACTGCCAACCATGTTCCACACCCAATATGACCCTCTCTTTCTCTCACGCTGCCATTGTCTCCTTCGCTCTTTCTATAACACATACTCTGTCTACTATCTTCCACTATTTATTAATTTTCCGTCTCTTTGCCAATGCGATTGTCTTCTTCTCTCTCAACATAAAAAAGCACGAATATGTTTGCATGTCATAATTTTTTCGAAAATTTTTAAACATGCTGAGGAAGATAGAATGAGGCAGCTCGTGCCCCACTTTTCAGTCAGTCTTTTAAATAAACAGGGACATATTCGCATTTTTAGTGCTCGATAGGAGCATTTTCCCGCTAGTTCCCTTCTTCTCACCGAGTGGTTCTCGGCGCTTCAGTCTGGAACCGCGCGACCGCTACGGTCGCAGGTTCGAATCCTGCCTCGGGCATGGATGTGTGTGTCGTCCTTAGGTTAGTTAGGTTAACTAGTCCTAAGTTCTAGGGGACTGATGACTTCAGAGTTAAGTTCCATAGTGTTCAGTGCCACCTGAACCATTTGAACCCACTATCCTCATTACTTGCGGCATTTCGCCGATTCCCGGAAGAGTTCGAGCGTGGTGTCCATCCGCACTGAACAGATTACTGGCTGTCCTCGCCTTAATTATACGTATGTGGTGTCTGTTCCATGCCCAAAAGAACAGACCCCACATAAATATAATTAAGTGTAGGACGGCCAATGGCGTCTTCAGTACAGATGTACACCAGGCCTGAACTCTTAGGGGAATCGGTGAAATATCGCGAGTTATCATCACATATAGGTATATAAATTTGGATAGTTTACTGATATGAAGGTGCCGTGGTCTTCGGCGGAATCACATCTGACCCGTTTGCTGTGGAAAGAGGGGTTCGTCAAGGCTGCGTATTGGCTCCCACTCTGTTCAACATTTTTTTCTCAGCACTCCTCAAAGTTGCTTTTGGTGAAACTAACCTGGCATTCATCCGTAAACCAGAGCTGCTGAGAAGCTCTACAACATTTGTCTACTCAGAACCAAGCGCTTCCGAGAAGACTTGCTTGTAAATAGCCTTTTATTTGCTGACGATGCTGCATTTGTAGCGCATACTCAAGACGATCTGCAAGAGCTTGTGGATAAATTCTCTACTGCATGCAAGCTCTTCTCCTTGTCTATAAACGTAAAGAAGACGGTTGCCATGACACAAGGATACACAGATCCGCCTGTCATCAAACTGGACGGCTCCTTGTTGAAGGTAGTCGATGATTTCTGCTATCTTGGTTCAATAAAGACAGAAAATCTCTCCCTGGACGACGAGATAAATTCTCGAATAGGAAAGGCTGACAGCACATTCGGAAAGTTCCGTACACGAACATGGGACAACAAACATCTAACATTGTCGACAAAAATACTTGTGTATCAATCATGTGTGCTGAGTACTCTCCTATATGGAGCTGGGACTTGGACTTCGTATGCCAAACAGGAACGAAAGCTCAACGCCTTTCACCTCCGGTGCTTACGGAGCATCTTGGGTATATCATGGAAGGATCATGTGACAAATGATATGGTTCTGAAAACTCCAAAACAACAGACTATCACTGCCACGCTCAAGCAACGTCGCCAAGGGTGACTAGGACATCTGCATCGTATGGACCACTCCCGTCTGCCCGGCGCACATTACTCAGTGAAATAGCAGGAGCAAAGACACCTCGTGGGAGACCTTCACTACGATTTAGTGACAAAAACATTAATTTCTTTTTTAATTGTTTCTTGGTGAACGTTTGTAAAACTCTAATTCGTCTCTCTTAAACCTCCACCCTATGGGGAGAGGGAGAGTTTTAGTTTCAGCGAATCAAAATTTACGAAGTAAATAAGTATTTTTTATTTTCCACGCAAAAATGAGAATATGGATATTCTAGAATTACAGCGCCAACTACCAAGAATCAAAACAAATGTTTGAGACAGAATGTTCGTAGTTTTTATGTAGAATCTGATTCTGCAATAAAAAATAGGTGTTCCCATTTGAATTTTTAAAGTTGCCTCCCACCCCACTCCCAGGGGGCTGGGGTGGCGGGCTAATTTTAGCACCGGCAGATGTCCCCCTCGAAAATAATCAACTTTGGATTCTACACATTTTTTCGTGTGAAGCTTATTTTTCGGGTTATTCTGGTTTGTCAACTTGAAATTTAAACCCTGTATACCGAAAGCCCGATTGTCGAGGCACACTGAGTAAATGGATTAATGTTTTTTAATTTAATCGTTGGAGAAAGTAGGTGGATCAATGTTTGTTAATAATAGACACATGTTCGATATGTTAATAAACATTGATCTACCTATCTTCTCCCACGATGTAATTAAAAAAGTATGACTATTAACTATTTTATACCACATTTCCTTGTCAACCCACAAAACAATATCCGGACTCCCCGCCTCGACCGTCGGGCATTTGATATATATCGCTCGCAGTGAGGGTGCGACTTCGATGCCTAGGGTTTCATGGAAATTTCCGCTGGCTGGCATATATGACTACGAATTTCATAAGACAAGTTTTACTAACTCTGTGTTAAGAGTGACCAAAGGCGCCCATGCCCTTGGGTCTGGGCCGTCCCTACCCCCGCCCCCCTCCTAACCGCCAAGAAAGGAAAAAATATGGTGAATTCAGCTGTTTTTCATTCAAGAAACCGATTTCAAAGTCAGTAGGATAAGTGACAATATATTCCGCCTTCTCCGTTATTGATAGACGAGTGAATGTGTCATTGGATGGATAAAATGTCTCTAATGGAAAATTTATACATATGACAGAACTTCTGGCAGTGTTATTGGGTTTGAGGACTTGGAGTTTACATGCACAACATGTTTTCCCCCCAATATTTGACAGTGGCTTGTCCCACTTAGAGTAATGTAAAGGTGGCAACAGGCTACAATGACTAAAACACAGTATGCCTACGGAACGACAAATGGTGAACTGACCCGTTTTGCATGTAGAGGTATATGTCTGTGCTTTTTACGTGTGAATCTGTGTGTTTATATTCTTTTGATATCAACGTGGTAAGCTACAGCTCTATTCAACGTCACAAGTGTTTCTTCACGAATGTGTTGTAACTTGCTACTGGATTCATGATTTTTATCCCTAGTTGCACTTATTTTAGAATTATTTTTAGAACATCTGTATCTTCTGATATTACACAAACTCTTGGAGGCGAAAAAAAATTAAAAATATTTCGTAAATCACATAGGAAAGGGATGCAAAACAAACATTATGCTTACAGACATCTGACGTTTTCCTTTCTCGCCGCTTGGAGTGGTAGCGTCGTTTCAGTTGTCAAAAGGCAATAACTTATACAGCAGTGAGTGTCGCGACTGTTATGTTAGACTGTGATTTTGTCTCTCTTCTACAACAACAAAACAGTTCACAAGAAAAATAATATGGCCTAGATGTCACACAGGCTAGACAACGACATTATGTGCTCTCTATGAAATGGTTCGAGAGCTCTGTGTGTGAGAATGATTTCTGCCGAAGCCTGGAAGTTCGTATTCATTGACTGGCTGCATTTAGTCAGTGCAGTGCATCACAAGCTTACTCTGTGTTCCGTAGGATTCAGATCCGGAGACAACACAGGCCAGTCGATGTGATTGAGGCCTTCACCTGCAAAATTAGATTAGATGATATGTTGTACAGTGTTAGACATAAAAGCTGACCGCCAGCCAGCTGCCACAGAGACTAAGTCCGAGTCGTTCACTTAAGGTGGCCAATAAAACCGACCGCTCCTGACAATGCTAGATCCGGCCATCTGCACAATCTGGCAACACTGTAAGATGCAGAAGTGTCAGGAGGAAGTGTTGTCTACTTCCGAGGAATTCTTGGGTAGTGTGAGCCCTTGGTCTGGTGGTAATCGTCCGTGCATTCTAAACTTATAGTTTCGTGTTCGCGTCCAACCGTACTTTTTTTTTTCAGCACATTTCCGCTCTCATCTAAAGTTACGAGTCTGATTGAACGTGGAAGATAATTCGCTTCACATCCTACCCACCAGTGATAACAAATACTTCCAGAAACAAGTCCGCAGGACAGCTCGTGGCTGCATCATTGAGCAGAACAGCTTACACTCCAGCATTTCTTGAGCTGCAGCAGCCAGCTACCGGCCACCGGCCAGGCGCCACCCGCCGCTTGAAATTGGGTCCCGCCCAGGTGAATGCGGCGCGACACTTTCAGTGTATGTATCAACCGTTATTTTCGAATTTGAAATTCTAGCTATCATCTTGCAGTTAAACATTGGATTTTGCATACTTGAAAATCATGAACTACGGTTAAGCGTTTTAAAATTGGGTCGCAAGTGGAAAAAGGTGTAACATCTGCAACACATTATTTACTTTTGGTATAACAGAGGGGTGAATGCAGAGGAGGCAGCACGAAAGATTTGACTGCGGGTGGAGCGCGTGCTTTTGGGAAAAATACGTCATAAAAAGATTTTATTGTTTCAACAACGATCGTTCTGGCACGTTAAGGAAGTCTGGACAACTGATATAAGTGCTGGATTACCATTTAACCATCATGAGCCATTTGCCTTCAACAGGCAAGGTTCAGACGTCTGGTGTAGGATTACTGCATGTTCTAATTCGAAACAAAAAAAATCAATGGAGTGACTATTATTGTAGTTTTGCTTGCTCATTGAGCATTCCTATGCAATACTGTTACTGGTGACGAGTTATGATGCCTTTATCGTTAAATTCCTAAGAAGAAATGAAAGGCTCAGCCCCACCAAAGATCGTTAACTCGAGCAAAGAATAGTGTGAACATTATATTTTCCATCTGATAGCTCCAAAAGGGTGTTTTGCACTACGAATTCTTCCCCAAGGGTGTGTCCATCATAACTGGAATTTGTTGCCCACAATTGAGACACCTTTTAGTTGCAGTGTAAGAAAATGGGCCGACAAAACTACATCACGTGTGCTACTGCATGATAACACACCCTGTTGATTTGAGAAACAAAACTATCCAGGAGATTGATAGGGAAGTCATCTCTCAGGCACTTGTATTAACAGGGAAGTCATCTCTCAGACACTTGTCCATCTGACTGTATACTCGTAAAATTTTACCTTTCCTACTCTTGATCGTTCAACCGTTAAGGAAATCCATTTCTAGACGAAGATGCTCAACAAACTACTTTGGATTAATGACATGATTAGAACCAGTACGTTTGTACAGGCGTAGTATTTGTAAACTACTTTATCATTGTAAGAGTGTTTTAGATATTGTGAAAGAATAGTAGTTTATTACCGACTTTCGACTTCGAGAAGGTCTGTATTTACTTCATGTCCTGTATCATAATCAGGTATTATGAAAATGTGGCAGTTCATAGATAAAATTATGTATTGACAGCAACAAAAAATATGTCGGCAGAAAACAAATGTGGCATTATGAATTTTACAGTATCATAAGGTTTTCGCTCTGACACTAAGGGATACTGAAAGTAGCGAGACGAATTTTGCTCGAGTGTTGTCTTACGATTCCCTTTTTGAGTTTCTGCCTGCTTGTAGCTCTGCTACAAAAGAATTAAAAATTTGGCTTTCAGCGACTCCTGAAGGCGAATGGAAGCAGCTTGCACCTGGTAGACAAGCGTGTTACCTCGGATCTGGTTTTTTCCTAAAGTGGATAGACATAATTTTGAGGTTGTATTGTTGACAAATGTCAATCAGATGTGTGCCGTTGGTGTTGTTGTTGCAGGGTGCTGAATTTATACCAGTGATTTTTCTATAGGTTTTTTCTGTCCCAAATTGAGCGTTGGAAGTCTCCCATTAGGATATTCACGTGGTTCAAATGGCTCTGAGCACTATGGGATTTAACGTCTGAGGTCATCAGTCCCCTAGAACTTAGAACTACTTAAACCTAACTAACCTAAGGACATCACACACATCCATTCCCGATGCTGGATTCGAACCTGCGCCCGTAGCGGTCACGCGGTTCCAGACTGCAGCGCCTAGAACCGCACGGCCACACCGGCCGGCGATATTCACGTCATCTTGGTTAATTTTACTCATGGTTTTTTCGATTGTGTTCCATAATTTATGATATTTTGGGTTTTTCTTATTTTCTATGTTGGTGGGGCATGTGCATTGATGAGTGTATATTTTTTATTGGTGCTCTGAATGCGTATAGTCATAAGTCGATTGTTGATGGGTGTGATTTCTTTGACAGAGTTGATGATGGATCTGTGTACGAGAAATTTTATACCGAAGACTGGTACGCCTTTCGCTACCGTTTGTTGTGTTTTGCTCTTGAAGATGGGTAGTTTCCGTAATGCAAGGTTTCATTGTCAGTTAGTCATGTTTCTTGAAGAGCAAGGCAGAAAATTTTTTGTCAGTCAATTTCCTATTTGAGATTATGTAGTTTTCCTGTTTGGTTCAATGTATTGATATTTAGGTATTGATATTTAGGGTTCCAATGAATGTTTTCTGCTTGTAGGGAAGCTTACCAGAGATCTCCGATATTCTCTGCTGTGCTAGCCTGGAGTCACCAGAATACCAAAGTCCAGTTGCCATCTGTCGATGGGCGGGTTGTGTACCACCTGGGATAAAGCTGAATTTACTTGCACACTTCATGTTTGCGTGTATTTCATTGGTTTGGCCTAGATGAAACCAGGACCGGATAGGACCATCCTGCCAGATGGATTGGTCAAGGAGGAACAGTTACTTGGCCTTCTAGGTCTCCTGATTTAAATCCTCTGGACTTTTTTCTTTGGGGAAGCATTAAAGACGTTGTCTATCGCTATATTCCAGCAACCGCAGAGGACATGCAGGAACGTATCGTGCTTGCTTGTAATTCTCATCAGCAGGCAACACAGGAAGCAATAAATAATTCTTTCATTCCTGAGTGCACCAGTGTATCGGTGTTCAGGGTCACCACTTTGAGCACCTTTGAATGTTCTACTCCTGGGCAATGGTACAGGAGAGTCAAACTCAATTTTGTGTTACTTTTTTACTTGGTTTTCGTTTGTTTTCTGATAACTCCAACAAGTGGACGAGTTTGTGATCCTGGGCTCAAAGTCAATGTTATGTTCATAACGTTGTGTTTCAGTGAATGGCACATTGTGATACATTTTTGAATAGGTTTTTAGCATAATGAATTACCGAATAAAAAATACGGGGTGCTGTGAAGATAAAAAAACTAGTTTTTCACAATTATCAGATGTAAGATGAAGTTTGTCCGATTCCACTAATTATAACTGCATTATTAATTGTTGGTTCACAGGCGCTTATCTGTCGCTTATTGTAACTGTTTTTTTGAATGTTTGAGCTGGAAGAATAGAAACATCAGATTTTCGCCATATGGAATATTCAAGATCACCATAAGTCTTCACGTTTCGAGCAACGGCAGAATATCCGTCAGAAAAGCTGACAACAAGAAGCCAGGTCATGCCTGTCTTCTGGCAGGTGTGACAATGACCGTGATCTCAATAACAATATTGTATATCAAAGATATGTTGCCAACTCAACCACTGGAGAAGCTCCAAAATTGTGAATCGCATCTGATGAATGCGCTTTGAAGGTTGCGGTCCGATTAAGACAGTGAAACACAAATAACTGTCACAGTTATTAATTTATCACGTTTCGTTTGCACTCATTGCATCGATGTATTGCAAGTAATTACACGCTATCCCCTTCTAACATTCTGCGTGGTGTCTGTTTGTTCTAAGTCGTTTCGCGCAACGACGCTCTGAGCGTGTTTTTTAGGGAATTGACTAGTTTGAACCTGGGACCTGTTCCTGGTAAGGAGACGCCAGACCACACATGACATGCAGAGTTCAGAAGAGTCCAGTGAGACTACCGATGATATAACCAAATACTTAATGATTTCAGCGTCAGCTCCACTGCACTCCCTGTAAAAGAATCTTAATACTAACTAAATTTAGTGGAAGGGGTTCAAGGCTTTCCTATTTTTAGTTAGCTGGTAAAATAACGTCGAAAAAGCAGTTAAGTTTACCATTGGAAATTTTATTCTACTCACAAAACGTTGTTTATAAATTGCACTATTGATAAAAGGAAATATTTTAATACAGGATGATAAAAACCAACTGCATTCAACAAAAATGTGAACGAATATTCCCTGAATGGGTTTCCAAGTTCTACAATGGATCGAAGGATGACCTATGCCATATCACATCTATAATCTACGTTTAAATTAAGTTTCACAAAAGAGAAAACTATCAAAATGGTCTACAGTGACCCTCAATTATCTCTAATTACTTATCTAACTTGTCGTAAATTACAGTGGCTGATGTGGCTTCTCAATAATTATATAACAGAAAAATCATCGCGTTTCAGATTTTAACTTACGTAGCAAATGTGAATACCATGAGCTTCAATTGACGATCGACACTAGTATTACGTAAAAATGGGATGTAACAGATAAGACTTCTGCAGTTCTGAGTGAAGCCTTATGCACTCAAAAATGCGGCACCGCGTGCGTTCATTACCTTGTCGGTGTTCGTCAGGGGGTGGCGGCCGGCGCAGCTCCATGCAGCTCACCGTAACTTCTCCTTACTACAATTTACCGAAGTTGGTTTAAAAAAACACTATCTGGCTGTGTTTTCATCTGACAAATCAGGGTCTCAATGTTAACCTTAAGCTCCGCCTACAAAAATTCTGTCTATCCAATGAGAAACGTTATACTTTTCGTGGTGGGGCAATGTTTTTAACGTTTGCAACATAACAGAGACTCGAAAAAGTCTCACGCTAAAACTTGCGGCTGGTGTGGCCCTTTTTGTGTTATCGTAAGATCTATACTGTTCTTCTGGAGGGCTCTAGCTTTTAACATGGGCTGGGGGGTGGTCCTGGCGGTTACTTTTCGTGGTGGGGCAATGTTTTTAACGTTTGCAACGTAACAGAGACGCGAAAAAGTCTCACGCTAAAACTTGCGGCTGGTGTGGCCCTTTTAGTGTTATCGTAAGATCTATACTGTTCTTCTGGAGGGCTCTAGCTTTTAACATGGGCTGGGGAGTGGTCCTGGTGGTTAGCTGGAAACGTGGGTGTCCGTCCCTTATCGTAGGGCCTTCTAGCTTAACACGGTACTGCTCTCGGCTTCTATTCTCGTTTCTCCCCTCGGAACTGCGTCTGTCTCACGGTGGGAAGGTATGACATGCATTTAGGCATTCTTGTGTTAGTCTGTGGTATTCCATTTGCTCACTCGTTACTCGAATTACTTTGGTTAATTCAATGTCACGATTTATTCGGGGCTATGTGACATACTACTGGATTTGCTTATCATGTCAGGGTTTTCATGGAAGGTGTTGGATTTGCCTGACACCTTACACCCTAGACCTAGTTACTGAAATGCGAAAAAGACTCATTGACATATAATGAGGATATTCCGGCCCTTGCCACCCACAACTTTGAGATGGAGCTATAATCACTTCTGAGGTCACTCACAGAACACATCAGCTGGTATCCATCCTGGCAGTATAGCTGAAACATGGCAACAGCGCAGAATATGTTTGGCAACTCTGTGACTGACGAGTTACTTCCTTAATGGTGCAGAACTATCCTGCTAAATTCACTTGATATTATCGTGTCATTTAAAGCGAATAATGTCAGCGACATTCTCTTGAGATGTTATATAAGGATTTCACTTAATGCTTTTGAGTCCAGAAAAGTCGTTTCACACGGGAATTACAACTACTCTCGTCCCTTTTGTTGTGATTTATCTGTCATAGTGGCAACTGGGCCAATAAGTACGTCACATAGAGCCGATTGGCCTCTGGAAAAAAAAAAAAAAAAAAAAAAAGAAGAAGGAGAGTGGAAGGATCAACAAACGAAATTGAACAGATGGCATTGTGACGTCCGCAACGACCAAACGCAAAAGAAAGGAAGAGGAAACATGACTGCCTGCCAGGTGCAAGCTCCTTTCGTTCTCCTTTCGAGACTCGCTGAAAGCTAGATTTTTATTTCTTTTGTAGCAGAGCTACAAGCAGACAGATAGAAACTCATTAAGGGAATCGTAAGACAACGCTCGAGCAAAATTCGTCTTGCTACTTTCAGTATCCCTTAGTGTCAGAACGAAAACCTTATGATACTGTAAAATTCATAATGCCACATTTGTTTTCTGCCGACATATTTTTTGATGCTGTCAATACATAATTTTATCTATAAACTGCCATATTTTCATAATACTTGATTTATGATACTGGACATGAAGTAAATACAGACCTTCTCGAAGTCGAAAGTTGGTGATATCCTACTATTCTTTCACAATATCTAAAACAATCTGAGAATGATAAAGTAGTTTACAAATTTTACGCCTGTACAAACGTACTGGTTCTAATGATGTCATTAAACCAGTATAGTTTGAAGAGCATTTTCGTCCAGAAATGAACTGCCTTAACAGTTGATCGATCAATGGTGGGAAAGGTAAAATTTTATGAGTATAGGATCAGCTGGACAAGTGTCTGAGAGATGACTTCCCTATCAGTGCAAGTGCCTGAGAGATGACTCCCCTGTCAATCTACTGGATAGTTTTGTTTCTCAAATCAACAGGGTGTGTTATCATGCAGTAGCACACGTGATGTAGTTTTGTCGGTCCATGCTATTACACTGCAACTAAAAGGTATCTCAATTGTCGGCAACAAATTCTAGCTATGATGAACACACCCTTGGGGAAGAATTCGTAGTGCAAAACAGACTTTTGGAGCTATCAGATGGAAAATATAATGTTCACACTACTCTTTGCTCGAGTTTATGTTTTTTGATGGGGCTGAGCCTTTCATTTCTTCTTAGGAATTTAACGATAAAGGCATCATAACTCGTCGCCAGTGGAATGCATAGGAATGCTCAATGAGCAAGCAAAACTACAATAATAGTCACTCCATTGATTTTTGTTGTTTCGAATTAGAACATGCAGTAGTCCTACACCAGACTTCTGAACCTTGCCTGTTGAATGCAAATGTCTCATGATGGTTAAATGGTAATCCAGCACTTATATCAGTTGTCCAGACTTCCTTAACGTGGAAAGTCATTCATGCGAGAACGATCGTTGTTGAAACAATAAAATCTTTTTATGACGTATTTTTCCCAAAACCACACGCTCCACACGCAGTTCAAATCTTTCGTGCTGCCTCCTCTGCATTCACCCCTCTGTTATACCAAAAGTAAATAATGTGTTGCAGATGTTACACCTTTTTCCACTTGCGACCCAATTTTAAAACGCTTAACCTGGCCGGTGGCCGGTAGCTTGCTGTTGCAGCGCAAGGAAATGCTGGAGAGTAAGCTGTTCTGATCAATGATGCAGCCACGAGCTGTCCTGCTGACTTGGTTCTGGAAGTATTTGTTATCCCTGGTGGGTAGAATTAGAAGGAAGTTATCTTCCATGTTCAGTCAGACTCGTAATTTTAGACAAGGCCCGAAATGTGCTAAAAAAAATACAGTTAGACCCAAACACGCCACTATAAGTTTAGAATGCACCATGGGCTCACACAACCCAAGATCATCTTGGAGGTAGATAACACTTCCTCCTGACACTTCTGCATCTTACAGTGTTGCCAGATTGTGCAGATGGCCGGACCTAGCATTCTGAGGGGCGGTCGGTTTTATTGGCCACCTTAAGTGGACGACTCAGACTTAGTCTCTGTGGTGGCCGACTGGCGGTCGGTTTTTATGTCTAAGACTGTACATATTGATGACCTTACGAAGTATATGCTGGAGCTAACGTCTGTTCATTTCTATTCTCTTCAGGGCGGATGGGTGGGAGGGTTGTTAGTCAAGGTGAGTTGTAGAAAGATTAATGTGAATATAATAAGTCTCAGAAAGTGGTTGATAGTATTTTCAACATCTACATCTACATCCCCCTGAACCAAGGACCTTTCTGTTGGTGGAGGGATTCGAGTGGCTCAGCGCTAGAGATTGTTGCACCATAGGTGCAAACACAATGGAGATGTATGTGTTGAGAGGCCAGACAAATGGGTGGCTCCTGAAGAGGGGCACGAGCCTTTTCAGGAGTTGCAGGAGCAACAGTCTGGATAACTGGTCCAATAATGAATAAAAAATAGGGTCGTGAATAAGCTACTACGAACATCATAATGAATGCATTACTGTATCCAAAATAGACATGAAGCCCACGCCTACCACACTAGTACAAGTTTATATGCCAGCGAACTCTGCATTTGATGAAGAGATTGAGGAAATGTATGATGCGAGACGAAAATTTAATAGTCATGGGGACTGGAATTGGATAGTAGGAAAAGGAAGAGAAGGAAAAGTAGTAGGTGAACATGGAATGGGGATAAGGAATGAAAGGGGGAACCACTTGGTACAATTCTGCGCAGAACATAGCTTAATCATAACTAACACTTGGGTTAAGAATCATGAGAGAAGATTGTATGTGTGGAAGAAGCCTAGAGACACTGTAAGATTTTCGGTAGATTATATAATGGTAAGATAGAGATTTAGGAACCAGATTTTAAATTTTAAGAAATTTCCATGGGAGATGTGGATTCTGATCACAATTTATTGGTTATGAACTGTAGATTAAAGCTGCAAAACAGCAAAATTTAGGGATTTAACAAAATGGGACCTGTTTAAACTGAAACAACCGGAGGGCATAGAGAGTTTCAGAGAGAACATTAGGGAACAATTGACAAATACAGGGGAAAGAAATATAGCAGAAGAAGAATGGATTGCTTTGAGGGATGAAATAGTGAAGGCAGCAGTGGATCAAGTAGATAAAAAGATGACGATTAGAAGAAATCCCTGGGTAACAGAAGAGAAATTGAATTTTACTGATGAAAGGAGAAAATATAAAAATGTACTAAATGAAGCAGGCGAAAAGGAATACAAACGTCTAAAAATGAGATCGACAGGAAGTGCAAAATGACTAGGCAAGGATGGCTAGAGGACAAATGTAAGGCTGTAGGCGCATATATCACTAGGGGTAATATAGACGCTACCTAAAGGAAAATTAAAGAGGCCTTTGGAGAAAAAGGAACCACCTGTATGACTATGAAGAGCTCAGATGGCAGACAAGTCCTAACCAAAGAAGGGAAAGCGGAAAGGTGGAAGGAGTATAAGAGAGGGTCAATACAAGGGCGAGGTACTTCAGGATAATATTATGGAAATGGAAGAGGATGTAGAGGAAGATGAAATAGAAAATGTGATACTGTGTGAAGAATTTGACAGAGCACTGAAAGACCTAAGTGGAAACAAGGCCCCAGGAGTAGACAACATTCCATTAGAACTACTGATAGCCTTGGGAGAGTCAGCCATGACATAACTCTTCCATCTGGTGGGCAAGATGTATGAGACAGGCGAAATAACCTCAGACTTCAAGAAGAATATAACAATTCCAGTTCCAAAGATAGCTGATGCAGACAGCTGTGAAAATACCGAACTATCAGTTTAATAGATCACCACTGACAAATACTATCACAAATTCTTTACAGACAAATGGAAAAATTGGTAGATGCCGACATCGGGAAAGATCAGTTTGGATTCTGTAGAAATGTTGGAACACGTGAGGCAATACTGACCCCACGACTTATCTTAGAAGCCAAATTAAGGGAAGGCCAATCTACGTTTCTAGCATTTGTAGACTTAGAGAAAGCTTTTGACAATGTTGACTGGAATACTCTGTTTAATATTATGAAGGTCGCAGGAGTAAAATACAGGGAGCGAAATGCTATTTACAATTTGTATAGAAACCACATGGTAATTATAAGAGTCGAGGCGCATGTAAGGGAAGCAGTGGTTGAAAAGAGAGTAAGACAGGTTGTAGCCTATCCCCAACGTTATTCAATCTGTATAAACAGCAAACAGTAAAGGAAACAAAAGGAAAATTTGGAGCATGAATTAAAATCAATGGAGAAGAAATAAAAACTTTGAGGTTTGCCGATGACATCGTAATTCTGTCAGAGACAGCAAAGGACGTGGAAGGGCAGTTGAACGGAATGGACACCATCTTGAAAGGGGGATATAAGATGAACTGTTTTCGATGCTAAATAATTTTTATATGCTGCATGCATTTGTAGATGTTACTTCAGGTAGCGTCGTCCGCGGGATATTTTTTGATATATTCTGCCTTCTTATACTGCTTATGTACTACATAACCTAGAAATCGTTGCGTCTAGTGTTTCGAATTTCTTGCCATGCTATTCACCGTTTCACGCATAGTAAATGGGAGAAACGGTGAACTCGGCCAGGGGTGATACAGTGAAGGACTTTTCTTATGTGTAAAGGGTAAAGCTTTTATTTAGGTACATCCCAACCAGGGTTTTTGAGAAGTCATGAAATGTTAGCGTTTCCTATCTCATGCGAGTGTTATATTCTGTTTTATCCGACGTCTCAACACAATCGTTAATTTAAAAATTAGTTTTTATATATTTTTTGCGAGTGAAGTTCGGTTTGTCAGTGATTAAAAAAGTAAATGTTCTAACTATCGCCATTGTTCCAGCCAAAGATGCCTACATTTTACAAAAGACAAAAAGGATCCAGCCGTGCTGATTGGACAGAGGAGTAACTTAACGATGCCGTAAAAGCGGTGCAAAATGGAATGAGCCTGAATAAAGCCTCAAAGGAGTTTCACGTTCCATGGTCAACGCTGAAGAGACGATTAGCAAACGTGTGCCTTACGAAAAAACCTTTGGGTGGGCCGCCTGTACTAGCACAATAATGTCAGAAAAAGTTGGTAAAACATATCATAAAATTACAAAACTTTGGATTTGCACCGACAAGGACAGAATTACGTACCATGGCATATAAACTAGCTAAGAAATACAACCAACATCACAAATTTAACGAGAAAAGGAAATTGCTGGAATGGACTGGCTACATTTATTCTTCAAAAGAAATCCGGAACTCTCAATCCGCAAATCGGAAGGAGTTTCACAAGCACGGTCAAGGGGTTTAAGTACGGTACGAAAAACGTTTCAGACTATTTTTCTTTGCTGCAGAACATATCGGTAGAGCATAACCTCCTTGATAAGCCGGTATATATATTCAACGTAGATGAGTCCGGACTTTAGCTGAATAATAGACCAGGTTACGTGTTGGCAGCAAAGGCGTCTAAGAGCGTTCCAGCGATAACATCCGGTGAAAAGGGTGAAACCATATCTGTAATCGCTTGCTGCAATGGAGAGGGCATGTTTTTACCCCCAGCTTGTGTTTTGAAGGGAAAAAAATGAAAAGGCGGAGTACAAGGAATGGTATGCCGCCGGGTTCCACGATTTTCATGTCACAAAAGTCGGAGTACGTAACAACTGATATTTTTCTTCTGTGGCTAGGGATCCATTTTGCACCGAGAAAGCCTGAGGGAACAGTCGTGTTTATTTTGGATGGACATAGCTCTCATTGCAGCAGCGTGAATACATTAGAGTTTGCAGAAGAAAAAAACATAATTTTGCTCTGTCTACCCAACCACACCACACACTATCTGCAGCTGCTAGACAGAGCATTTTTTAAAGCTCTGAAATCCTATTATTACAATGCTTGCAATTCGCACATTAAAATGAATCCAAATAGAAAAATTTCCAGACTAGCATTCAAACGACTGCTTACACAGGCATGGGTACAAGCAGCTACGACAGAGAAGCAATATCGGGGTTCAGAAGCACAGGAATCAACCCGTTTAATCCTGATGTCATCCCTGAATACGCATTTTCAACATCAGCTTCAGATCAACATCAGGAAAACAACGAACGTCATGAAAACAGACCTACTTCACCTCGACCAAGTTGTTCGCACTGGCAGAAGATACCTAATCCCCCAGAAGAAGCAACTACAGACGTAGATAACGATCAGGCATTTGAACATATACAAGCTTCACCACAACTGGGCTGTTCGCAACGGGCGGAAAATCCACAGGAAAACATGCAGTCTTCATCAGAAGCAACAGATATGACCTCGACAGTGGCAACAGAAGAATCTCAAATAGCCCCTGGCAAACTCTTGGACCATGTTTCACCGATACCTATCCTAGATAAAGTTGCACCTGCAAGGAAGAAGTCCAGAGCTTTAGCTGACGTTTTGACTTCTCCAGAAAACATCGACAACCTGGGAAACAGAAAACGACAAAATGAGTCAGTGAAGAGTAGAGCAAATGCTAAAAAGAGGACCAAAGGAGAAATCGTAACCAAAGGAAAAACCGTCAAAGAGACTACCAAAGAAATTATCAAACAAAAGCAGCCTAAGAAACGAAAAGCGTCTACCACTGACACCGAATCCGACTCGTCGCTGGATATCCAATTGCAAGACGATGATGACGACGCGGAAGATGAAGATTGTTGTTGTGTAGGGTGCAGTAAACTGTACGGTTGCACTAAAAAGATTGTGGTTTGGATCAAATGTATTAGTGCCAACGTTGGCTGCATGAAGACTGTTCGAAATATGAAGCTATGTGTGACGTATGTACCAAAAAGCAGAGGAAATAAGTTCACCATTTCACCCAAAGGGCATTCGCCATTTCACCCATATACATGGGTGAAATGGTGAAATTGATAAAAATAAGTATATTTTTTAACTTTTGTAGTGCCTTAAAGAGGACGTGGTACTGTTAATGTGTTACTTATGTATTTTGCGAAAGGAGAGTGTTTTTATTTCGTTTAAATAAACATTTTCTTGTCTTCTACGAGGCCAAAACCTTTTGTTCACCATATCACCCTGATTTACCCTGTAGATTTCTAAGGCTCAGACATTGTTTCCACGGAATTTAGATAAAAGCATTTAGGCTTATTTACATTCGTTATGATAAAATTACAGAGTCAACTAGTTTTGAGCCCTCTGAAAATGTACCGCTATAAAGAGGCAAGGAATGGTTTAACGAGAGGAATTTAACATTTGTTGCCCAATGGAGGTATCAGTAAATCCTCAATACTGTCTCATTCTTACGAAAGCTTGTGACAATATGCCAATTCGCAACTTCTGAAAATAACCGCCGCTATACCTGCTTTTCCGCCAGCCGAAGTCTGAGCTGGGGGCAACGGACTGAAGGGACGCATTTACACGGTGGAGTCGTAAACCGTCCATTGTGCGCACAGTCACGCATAATAAAAATTGACAAGTTTTCGTGGTCTCCGATACCGCAATATGGCCAGTGACCCACTTCCATTGGCCACCTCGGTTGTATAAGAAACTCTGGCGTCTGAGAAACGTTTAGAAATAGAATCTTTATTACACCTCATAGCTAGGACTAACAAGCTCCAAGGCACAATTGATTTAGGTAAAGATCTATAAGACTGTATCTGTTTACTTGTTGCCGTGGGAAGCGACGCGACTTTGGAGAGAAACATCTTCCCCCTCTGAGAAAACTTAAGAAAGCCACTAATTGGTGGTTCCCTTTTTTCTAGAGACGCAGGTTTCGTAACTCTTGCGCTGGTTCGACATGAGTTTGTGCTGTCGTGTAGGAGGGGAGATTTAGCGCCTCTAGAGCGCTGTGATTGGCTCAAGACGGCGTGAAGGCGGTGTCGTTCGTACACTTTGAAGGAAAACGGATTTTTTTTCTGAAGAGATAAGAGGCACTCTCGTGCTGGACTTTGGTCTGGAAGAGGGGACTTCTGGTCGATGCTCTGTCGTGCGTGGTTGGTGGTTGGGACCTGTCCTGAGGCTGACTTCACTTGTGAGTAGTTTAAACTGTGTTTAAGTTCTTACTATACTGACATTGTGACTTCAAATATCTCGGACTACTCGTTTGCCAAGGACACACTTATTCGTTGTTGGTTTACCAGTCTTCACGTTTAGTATCCTAGTGCGCTCTGTCGTATAAAAGAGCCAAATTGGTCCTTGGTACGACCAGTGAACGGGTGTGTCACATACTGAAATCTATCGTAACTTCAGAGCTCTGGTAGAGAATAAATTGCGATCCGTCTGCCTGAACGCCAGACTGTGAGATTTTTGCATTTCTTTCGTGGCCGCGATCGATTCACAGGTGCTGCCTCATGTCTCCCCTCCGTCGCACAATATCTCGCCAGCTGCAAGCTACATTGCTGCTCCAAGTAAGCAGAGTAACGTACTGCTGCTCTGGCCTTGTCAGGGCATACAGATCTCAATCGCCGCTTGCTCTCATCTGCACCTATGTAGTGAAACCACAGTAGATTTAATCAATCAAAATCTGCTTAGCGTCAGATCAGTTCAGATTGCGTTATCCATATTTTTAGGGCCAGAGTACTTGACCCACTTCTACCACCCAGGATCCTTGTCCATTGTGGTCTTAAACCACCAGTTAGTTGTTTACAGGACTCAATCAAAACTTGTTTGGCATAATTTTTGTTTGTCTTTGTTTTGGGAAAATAAATGTTGTTGGAACTCTAGTAAATTTTGCTTCATTCTCAATCACTTTTTTATAGCACCCCCACAGGGTTAACTTTCAGTTTTAATGATTGCCACTCCAATTCATGTATCATGTCTGTGTCACTATCTCCCCTATTTCGCGATAATACAAAACGAGCTGCCCTTCTTTGAACTTTTTCGATGTAACCTGTCAGTCCCACCTAACGCGGATCCAACACCGCACAGCAACACTCCAGAACAGGGCGGACAAGCGTGGTGTAAGCAGTCTCTTCAGTACACCTGTTGCACTTTAACTGTTCTGCCAATGAATCTCAGTCTTTGGTTTGCTCTACCCACAACATTATCTATGCGACCGTTCCAATTTAAGTTATTTCTAATTGTAATCCCGAAGTAGTTAGTTGAATTTACATCCTTCAGATTTGTGTGACTTACCACGTAATCGAAATTTAACGGATTTGTTTTAGTACTCGTGTGAATAACTTCATACTTTTCTTTATTCAGGGTCAACTGCCACTTTTCGCACCATACAGATATCTTATCTAAATCAGTTTGCAATTCGGTTTGGTCATCTGATGACTTTACAAGACAATAAATGACAGCATCGTCTGCAAACAATCTAAGACGGCTACTCAGATTGTCTCCTGTGTCGTTAATATAGATCAGGAACAATAGAGGCCTATACCGCTTCCTTGGGGAACGCCGGATATTACTCCTGTTTTAGTCGATGACTTTACGTCTATTACTACGAACTGTGACGTTTCTGACAAAAAATCACGAATCCAGTTGCACAACTGAAGCGATATTCCATAGGCATGGAGTTTGGTTAGAAGACGCTTTTGGGGAACGGTGGCTTGACCTTCTGGAAATCTAAAATATGGAATCAATTTTACATCCTCTGTCGATAGCACTCATTACTTCATGAATATATAGAACTAGTTGTGTTTCACAAGAACGATATTTTCTGAATCTATGCTGACTATGTGTCAATAAATCGTTTTCTTCGAGGTAATTCATAATGTTTGAACACAGTATATACCGGTATTGCAAAACCGCCGGGCGGCTACGCCACCTGGTCTGAAGCCTCTTTCACAGTTCCCCCATTGGAGGTTCAAGTCCTCCCTCGAGCATGGGCGTGTGCGTTGTCCTAGGGGTCGATGACCTCAGCGGTTCGGTCCCATACGAATTTATCACAAATCAACAATTTTTTTCAAAAAACCTACTGCAATTTGGTTTTAGTGATATGGGCCGGTAATTCAGCGGATTACTCCTATTTCCCTTTCTGGGTACTGGTGTGACTTGAGCAATTTTCCAGCCTTTAGGTACTGATCTTTCAATGAGCAAGCGGTTGTATATAATATGGAGCTATTGTATCAGTATACTCTGAAAGGAACCTGACTGGTATACAATCTGGACCGGAGGCCTTACCTTTATTAAGTGATTTAAGCTGCTTTCCTACATTGAGGATATCTATTTCTGCGTTTCTCATCTTGGCAGTTGTTCTTGATAGGAATTCAGGAATATTTACTTCGTCTTGTTTGGTGAAGGAGTTTCGGAAAACCGTGTTTAATAACTCTGCTTTAGTGTCACTGTTGTCAGTGACTTTACCGTTGTTATCGCGCAGTAAGGTATCGATTGCGTCTTGCCACTCGTGTGCTTTATTTATGAACAGAATCTCTTTAGGTTTTCTGCCAGATTCCGAGACAGGGTTTCGTTGTGGAAATTATTAAAAGCATGTCGCACTGAAGCACGCGCTATATTTCGAACTTCTGCTAAACGTTGCCAATCTTGGGGATTTTGCGTTCTTTTGAGTTTAGCGTGGTTTTTTCGTTGCTTCTGCAACAGCGATCTGACCCGTTTGCGGGATCAGTAACACCGCTTATTGATTTATGTGGTATACGTCTCTCAATATTGCCGTCGATACTATTCCTTTGAAACCATTCCACAGCTTTTCTACGATTTCATGATGAGATCGGAAAGAATGGAAACTGTCTCTTAAAAATGCGTTAAGAGCATTTTTATTAGTTTTTTAAATAGATGTACTTCACATTTCTTTTTGATGGTTATGGGTGTTACGATATTCAGCCTAGCAGCAACTGCCTTGTGGTAGCTAATCCCTGTATCCGTCACTGTACTGCCTATTTGTCCAGGGTTATTTGTTGCTGAAGAGGTCAAGCATGCTTTCGTAACCATTTACGCTTCGAATGGGCTCATGAACTAATTGTTGGAAATAATTATGAGAAAGCATTCAGTACAATTTCGGATGACGTTTTATGCCTGCCGCCGGCTGTAAACGCACAATTTTTCCAGCATATCGAGGGTAGATTGAAGTCACCACAGACTATAATTGTATGAGTGGAGTACCTATTTGAAATGAGCCTCAATTTTTCTTTGAACTGTTCCTCAGCTGTATCTTCTGAGTCGAGAAGTCGGTAAAACGATCCAATTAATAATTTAGTCCGATTGTCAAGTATAACCTCTACCCATACTATTTCGCTGGAACTATATACTTCAATTTCACTATATGGTAAACTACTTCAGACAACAATGAATACCCCACCACCAAGTGTATTTAATCTATCCTTTCTGAACAATGTTAGCTCGTTTGAAAAAAGCTTCGGCTGAACTTATTTCCAGCTTTAGCCATATTTCTATACCTGTAACTATTTGAGCTTCAGTGTGCTTTCTGTTAGGACTTGGAGCTCTGGTTCTTTCCCTACACAGCTACGATAATTTACAATTACAGTACCGATTGTTGCTACAACTACCTTACTGTGTTTTACCTGCCTCCTTTTAGACGGACGCCCTTTGTGCGGTTTCCTGAGACACTCAAAAACCGCCCAGTTCCTTCCACACCGTCCCTTGCACGCGTGTAGCCGCTGCCTGCGTGTAGTGGACTCCTGAACTATTAAGTAGAACCCAGAAACCCCCCCCCCCCCCCCCCAATGGTGCAAGTCAAGGAATCTGCAGCCTACATGGTCACAGAACCGCCTGAGCCTCTGATTAAGACACTCCACTCGGCTCTGCACCAAAGGTCCTCAGTCGGTTCTATCGACGATGCTGCAGATGGTGAGCTCTGCCTTAATCTCGCAAGCAAGACTGGCAGTGTCTATCATTTCCACTAGCTGCCCAAAACCAGAATGAATCTCCTCCAATCCAACGCGACACACGTCGTTAACACCAACGTGAGCCACCACCTGCAGTTGGCTGCACCCTGTACTCTTCATGGCATCCGGAAGCACCCATTCCACATCCGGATGGACTCCTCCCGGTATGCACACAGAGTGCACACTCGCTTTCTTCTCCCCCACCCCCCACCCCCCCACCCCTTGGCAGCCATGTTCCTAAGGGGCCCCATTATCCGCCTAATGTTGGAGCTCCCATCTACCAGCAAACTCACCCTCTGTGAATGCTCAGACCTAGTAGGCCGAAAAGCTTCCTCTTGAATAGGGTGGACAACTGCATCTGGCTTAAAGGCTTCATCAGCCACAGATAACGCCCAAAACCTGTTCGTCAAACAAACTGGGGAGGCCCTACAATCGGCTCCTCGGAAAGCCCTTCACTGCATGCCAGAGTTTGGAATGACCTCCCACTCGACCATGGATGAGGGGTCATCCTCAGTGCAGTCAGTACCCGGGGCAACTACAGCAGTGGACCAGTCAGGGGACATGTGGGGCATGCTCATCGTCCCTCACATCCCCGCTTCCAACCCCCCACAGTGATGTCCCTTGGCAGGAGCCTCAAGCTGTGTGATAGAAGCCAACACTGCCTGGAGCTATGAGTGCAGGGTCACCATCTCAGCTTGCATCTGTACACAGCAATCACAGTTCCTACCCCTTACTGAAATCACTCCAGTTTAAAGCTCATAAAAATATGTAACAAATGAATGGTATACTCAGCTTATTAGCAGCAGGAACTCAAGCTTCTCTCTCTCTGATGGTCTAACTGACACTGAGCTACACTAACCAAAACAAACAAAAGCCTGATAAGAGGGTCGATAACAATGGCGGTACTATACATACACTGTAATTAAAATAAAATGTTGTGCCCAATAAGCACTCAAACTCGCAAGAAATTACAAAAATAAACTAGTTACTACACAGACAACTGAAAATAAGTAGCTCCTGTTGGAAGTTCCTAAAAATGTATAACAAAGAAACGATGTACTTGCCTTATCAGCAGCAGGAACTCGAGGAGCTATCTCACTGATGGTCCAACCAACAAAACAGTAGAAGCAAAGGAAGAATGGCTTAAAGATAACTGCTAATTATTAATGACAAGAAAACTGTATGCATTAACTTAAACTGTATAAGAAACAGAAATAGGAGCAATTTTAAGTGTACCTTATGGAAGAGCCAAATCTAGCAGAAGAGTCACATAAAATTTTTAGAATTATGGGTGGATTAACATCTAAGATCAGAAAGACCATGTAGAAATGCTTAACAAAAAATTAAGCAAGTTCTGTTAAATATTAAGAATGCTGAAAGATTGTTGCAATTCTGAAATCGTGTTAATTGGATATTACACCTGGATGCATAGTTTGCTAAGGTATGAAATATTATTCTGGAGGAATACCTCTTTTGCAAAGCAGACTTTTAAACTTCAAAAGACAGCTATTATATTGATGAAGCATGTTGCTTACAGAGAATCATGTAGAGGTATTTTTGAGGCGTTAAAAATCATCACCTTACCACCTATATTTAAATTTGAAAGTACAGATTACATTAGGCCTAAGTGCCATAGAGAGTTTTCAGCGTTGAACAGTGGGATTCACAATTATCAGACAAGAAATAGGGATTGTTATCAGGTGGTCGTACACAAAAAACAAAATATCAGGGCAGTGCATTTCACACACCAAAAATCCTCTACAGTGCATTCCCAGATAACATCAAAAAATACCAAACATTAATAATTTATAAAAGAACTAAAAACTCTAGTAATAAACAACAGCTTCTGCACTCTTAATGAATATCTGGAATATTGCTAAAATCCGTAACTTCTGCCTCATAACCTTTCTAAGCAAAAATTCCTAATTATCAAAGTATTCCTAGGTAAAACAAAACTCCTTTCACTAATGTACTCATGTGTCTAATTATGTACGTATCTTTTATGTGGATATGAAATTGAACATGTTATTATGCCTATTTAACTATAATATTTTATACTTCAATAAAATCGACCAAGATGTTTAAGTAACTGTTCAGCAATATGTCTATTTTCTCTATATGTATGTACAAAATGATTATATTCTTACCCCTCATTATGTGGAATACTTTTTATGTTGCTACAGTCATGAAGATGTGCTGATAAGAAGCACCCAGCCTTGATGAAATATTACTTACTAATTATATGTGACTTTATTTTGTATGTGATATAAATACGTTTCATTCTGTTTTGTACTTTGACGAGTCCAGCATCATGAATGTCATAAAATTGGCGCTAAATAAAGAAATAAAAGTAATGAAGTACCTTGAAGGTGCATTTAGATCGGCCGTATTTTACAGTATTGGAGAAGTGGACAAATTAAAGGACTGCAAATTCTTTGAAAGTGATTCATCTTCGAGCAGAGCTATGGGACATCGAAAGTAAAGAGTACAAAGATCACAGTCAGGAAAAGCAAGTTGGCAGGTTACTGCTGAATGTTCAGAATCGCTCGATGAAGCATTTTGAAATCTTTGAACCTATGTCAAATGCAGGACAGAAAAGTTGCATAGGAAGAATGGAAAGGCATGTAGCTTGCGTTTGATGCCATGTGTTTCATATAATAGTTGAACCAGGAATTGATAGTGTGAACAGTGGTGTGTGCTGCTGAACAAAAAATAAAATAAAAATCAAAAGTGTACTCTTATTTCAAAAGTTTCTTAATGAAATATTTGAATCCTTATACCAAAGCGTTGCATATTTCTGGTACCATTCTGGTTGACGAATAGTAAACTTTAAAGAAGTAGGGCCTAATGCAGACTTCTGTAAGAATCATCAGTAGAAAACTGAAATGTGATTGCCAACTAGGTTGTAACTGGTGTATATTCTCTCATATTTGCTCTGGTTTTGATATATGCTGCGGTACTGAACACAGTGCAGTTAAACACTGCTGAGCAAGTTTATTAATAACGAAACAAAGAAACTGATTCTCCTCTGTGGAATAAGTTTGTACAGGACATTAAATACATAAGTTTAGTTGGAGACTTGAGTTACACAATAACTGTCTGTTGGGTGAAAGGTCCCAAGAAAAGTAAAAGATATTTTCTGGATTCATGTTAGATTGAAAAGTTGATAACACCAGGCATTACAATTATCAATATCGAAGTCCACACATATCCCCGGTGCAGGGGCCACTTCATGACAAAGCTGGCTGCTTCACATGTCAGAGGTCGCTGCCTAGAGTATGGCGTCGAAGATCCTGATGATTCCTTAATGAGAACTATGATTCATGAACCGCTATTCCAGTCAGCTCACGGCCCAGAGAACTCAAAGGACTGATGTAATCTGACACAGCCCAAGTGCGGCCTAAACACCATGCAGGCGACAGTATACAGCGAGATCTATCTGCGGCCATGTGATCCTGCTCAGGCAAGTTGGTCCAGGGGGTCAGTGGCCTTTGGTGGCGACCGTGCTGCCATCTGCTGGTCTGGTGGACGTGTGAAACCTTCGGGTTATCGTCTGTTGGAGTGGGTCCTGCATCTCTGCTATGTAGGCCACCCACTTAGTGCCATTATAAGGTTCACTGCAATATGATGGGTGTAATGTATCCATCAAAATTTATTAAGAAAGAGAGTATGAGATTGCATTGTATCTCTGAAAACTAATTGTTCTTGAGACAGGATACATCACAGAGGCCGCAGTAGTAGCGGAAAACCGTCATGTGTGAATTGAAATTTGTGTTAGAGATAAGTAAAACTCACACTGGACCAGTAGCTGCGCTTTTACCTTTAAGACTACCGGTATATTTTGATGTGAATTCAGGCAAAGATATCTTTGAGGGAGAGCAGATAAGTTTGGAGATCGTGGACCGTGATAACACATAGTACAATACGACGAATGAGTTGGATTGGACAGCAAGAATAATCGGACTTCACATTTAAAGCACTTTTGACTGTTGGTTCGAATTAAAAAGATGGAAATTCGCATATAAAGCCGCACTGATAGCACGTACGGTAATAAACACATCACCAAACTAATTGCTTCCCAACTTGATTAAGTCACTGAAATATTAAACTGACATTCACATATTATTAGTAATGATTAAGGGACTTTCACGATGAGATGACAACATATATATACTTAAATATGATTATTATTATTCTAGAGTTACACAGAGTGACAGAACGGCGAACTTACACGACTCTGAACAAGAGAAAAAGCAGTTACAGACAAGGATACAAAGTGTGTGTCGATTTTGAAGGGCCACACACACAAGTGATGGATTGCAGCGGTCGGTTGCATGGGTGACCAATCGCTTCGTAGATCTCACATGTGTAGGCATATGACAGCAATCAGTATCTGATCATGATCGCATGGAAGTCCCAGGCAATCTGATGGATCACATGCAATTCGTGTTTGCAATGTGGGTGCCTGGCTGGTTGGCAGCGAAGCTTGACATTATGGCTGCAACTCACTTCTCTAGTTATTAAGTGTGGTTGTGCAGTTTTGTTACTTTTAGCTTTGCCCACATTGAGTAAAAACTGTACATAAGAATATACAGCTATTCGGATACTATGAACTACTCTGAGAAGTGAAGTGGACACAGGTATTGCCATTTATATTAATAACTTATACAAAACACATCCTCCGATTTTTTAGTGATTACCATTTTGAAATTTGTGCTGTAGAATTTGAGAATCCCATACCAACTACGGTACCCTGGACTCCCTCGGATGATTGAGTTATTTATGAAGCAAATACATGCATTATTAAAGGTTTTAGCTTGTAAACAGAGTGACATGCCATAGTATTAAGCAGACATTTAAATTTAAATGTTCACACGACATTTATTTGACAGCTATACTGAAGTCAATTGTCATTTCATGTAATTTCTCTCGCCCTTATACAATTTATAACAAGAGTTATGATAACCAGTAGTATGGATGATAGGAGGAAAATTGTGGGGTCATCAGCAATTTCTACGCTATGTACTCATGTATTTTCAGGCACAGTACCTGTAAAATAGTAAACTTAACACAGTGGGTAATTGGTGACAATAACAACCATACTAGAAAAAATGGTTCAAATGGCTCTGAGCACTATGGGACTTAACATCTGAGGTCATCAATCCCCTATAACTTAGAACTACTTAAACCTAACTAACCTACGGACATCACACACATCCATGCCCGAGGCAGGATTCGAACCTGCGACTGTAGCAGTCGCGCGGTTCCAGACTGAAGCACCTAGAACCGCTGGGCCACCTCGGCTGGCAAACATAGTAGAACCAACATTTTATCGGCAGTCACTGTAGTGTTGGTTTACACAACTCTTCTCTGCCTTACACACTTTTTTCAAGAGGTATACTTTTTTTTTGAGGTTATCCAGTGACGATATTTTAACTCTGTCTTGCAACTCCAAATACATGCGTATTTTTGTCACCAGATATGTTTCGTTTTATTGAAAGAAAACAACAGCAGTGGTCTTAATGAAACAAATATACCATTTGGTTCGCTTTCTCCATCTAGAAACAGTTCATTGAAAAAGATGCTGATGTTAGCATTTAAGATTTTTGCTCACATGTTTAGAAATACAGATATCCTTACATTTTGTTTGTCAACCTACGACTTTACTTACCCTTGAGAACTCAAAATTTGTCCCCCCAGGGAGCCCACAGCTCTTTTGTGCGTACGTGTGTGGCGTGCAAGAGCCCCTGAGCTGCTGCAGCCTTTATTTTTTTCTGGGCTGCTTTACCTTTCTCTACCTTCTCCTTCCCTGTCATTCTTCCCTTCCCTTTGCCCCTTCCTTTCCTTCTCTTTGTGTTCTTCTTTATGTCGGCCTTGCTATGCTCATGACTTTCCTTCATCTTGCAGTTTTGGTTGGTTGCTTTTCCTCCTCCTTTTTGGCCTTCCTTTTTTGGTCCCCCTCAAGAGTTTGACCTCCATCTCCAAACTGGAAATCTGTAGTGTGAGCCAGATGAGGAAGAACTCCCTTCTTAGCATCTTCATCATAGGTTCCTCTCCCCCTCCTCCTCCTCTCCCTTTTCCCTCTTCCCCAACCTCCCCACCAAAGCCCTTTCACCTCCTTGCTAGGTCACCAGCTCAGCAGCCATTCCATGTGGTGGGGCTGTTATATACCCATCTGGCTCAGCCCCCTGACAGCATAGGGATCACACTGCTGGTACCTGTGCTGTCAACACTTTGTGCAAGACAAGGAGTGGTTGCCCATCTTTTTGGGGCATTGGATTCCTGGCAATGACCATCCTGCCTGTGGCCATTGCTGTGGCTGGGTGGCGCCCACAAGGCGAGTTCCTGTTCGGAGTGGATGGTACCAGAGCAGATGTTTGGCACATGAAATGCGTTAAACTCTCTGGCCGCTCCACTGCGGCTGCGTCTCTTTCTCAACATAGTTCTGTCTCACATCCTGTTTCTGCCCTCCCGGTCTTACCCTTCTTGGATGCACCCTGGGAGGAGGAGGGCCTGGCCTGCTGGCTTGGGGCGAAACACTTTCCACAGTTCCTGGTCTGTATCAGGACTAACAGCGAGACGTTTACTGTCACCAAACCCCTTTTCTTTGGGGAACATATTGAGGACAATTTCAGACAAGTTGAGTCATTAAGCAAGATGAGATCTGGCTCTCTCCTTGCAAAGACAACTTCTGCCAGTCAGTCAGCCTCCCTCTGTGCCTGCTACCATTCAGGAGACATCCTTGTGACTATCACTCTTCACCTCACAAGCCACTCAATATGACACAGGATGTAATTTTCATTAGGGATATTCTCCTCAAGTTCGATGATGAACTGACGGCTAATCTGGAATGACAAGGTGTTCATTTCATCTGGCATTTCCGGATAGGTGCCAAGGGCCATCATGTAGACATCAGAACTTTCATTATCGCATTTTAGGGGGATACCCTGCCCGAGAAGATCAAAGTTATGATGTACAGATGCAACGTGGAACTGTACATTCCACATCCCATTCATTGCTCCCATTACCTCAAGTTTGGCTACATGCAGTGCCATTTCCATCTGTGGTGACTGTGGCTGCACTCATCATATGGGGAGCCCTTGCACATTACCACTCAACTGTGTAAACTGCTCTGGTCTGTATTCTGCCCAGTCACCGGAGTGTCCAGTGTACATGAAGGAAAAAAGAATTCAGGAAATAAAGATCCTTGTCCATATCAGCTACTTTGAGGCCAAGAAGAAGTTTGACAGACATCACCCTGTAAATCTCTCCTCTACCTTTGCCTTAGCTACATCTTCCCCTCCTCATCCCTCTCCCTTACCCCCATCCTGTCACCCTTCCTTTTCCTCACCATCTGTGGCTCCCGTCGCTTCCCCTCCAGGAACTGCTGCTCCTCCTCATCGTCCTCCTCCTCCTCCTCCTCCTCCTAGTCCAGGGAAGATGTCCTCTTCTCTGGCTTCTGCTAGGGATAGGGCTCCATCTTGGAACACCCCTCCCTGGCATTCTCAGGACAGGAAGCTTGCACCTTTGGGCCAGAAGGGAGTCCGGCACTCCAAGGGTCCCAGCTGTCTGACCCCAACATCATTGCCACCTATTCCCTCACTGATAACTCCTTCTCCCTCCTTTCAAGGGAGAAGAAGAAGCGGCACAAGTCAAAGGATGAGGCTTACCCAGGTTCCCCCTCCACCTCATCTTGAATTAGACCCAGCTTTATGGATATCACCCCATCCTTGTTGGTGATGACCACCATAAAAGTAACATGACCTCCCCTTGGCTTCTTTATGTCTCACCTGGACTCTCACCACATGATAATCCAGTATATTATCATCAACTCCTGAAAATACAACGCCTTGTTTCCTCCCACTCTTCATTCTGTCTCGCTCTTCAGGAAATGCACCTTTGTGATCACCACACTCCAACATTTCATGATATTGGGCATTCTGTTGGAACCATGCCGGCTCCGGGACAGTGCCACTTCATCAGATAGGATTTTTCTATTGACCAATTTGCTACTGACTTTGATTTGTGTCTCCTCAATGATGGTTCCCCTACCCACTTCAAAGCCATTCTTGGCACCTTTATTGCTATCAATCTCACAATCTCCTCCCCTACCCTCATGACTTGCCTACATTGGCCAACCCATGATCAGCTTTGTGACAGTGACCACTTTCCACTGATTCTGTCACTCCCCTGCCGCCACTAGGCAGACAGGCCCCCACATTAGGCATTCCACAGCGCCAATTGGCCTTCATCTATGTCTACTGTGCACTTCAACAGCTCTCTCTTGAACTGGATTTATGCAGTCATGCAGGGCATCTCTGCCACTATTCTTCATGCTTCTGGCACTGCTAAACACATCATGACACATTTTGCGACAGCATTGGCGTCCTCTACCTATCCTGCTACCTTTCCCTGGCAGAAACACAGAGTTTAACAGACCCCCATCCCCTGTTTCAACCTTCACCGAGTTGAACCCTATAATGACAACTTCACTGAATGGGAATTCTTGCAGGCTCTTACCTCTTCACATGACATGGCGCCAGGCCCAGGTTCCATCCACAACCAGATGATCCAACTCTTGGACGTTACTCAGGGTCTTCAGCCGCATTTGGCTTCCAGGTGCCTTCCCCTCACAGTGGTGAGACAGTGTAGTTATCCGCATTCTTAATCCTGTGCAGAGCCAAATGTCTCTCATCAGCTACCATCCAATTAGCCTGATGGGCATACTTTGTATACTGCTTGAGAGGATGGTTAGCTTCCAATTATGTTGGGTACTCGAATCTTGGGGCTTTTTGTGACTTCAGGGAAGGATGATCTCCAACTGACCATTTGCTCGTATTGGAAACTGCAATCCAATAGGCTTTTACTAAGCGTCTGCACCTTGTTGCGGTCATCTTTAACCTACATAAGGCATACGACATGGGTTCATGCCATAATATTTTAGTTACCATCCACACCTGGGGCTTTTATGACCCCCTTCTAATTTTTATTCATGAGTTTTTATCCCACCGGCTCATCAGGGTTCAGGCTGGCACTTGCCTTAGCACCTCTCGGATTCATGAGAATGGTATCCAACAGGGTTCTGTATTAAATGTCACACTCTTCGTCATAGCCAATCCAGAACTTTATTTAGGCAACCAGCTCCTCCATGTTGTAGCATGGTCCCATTTCTTGGGCCTTATTTTTGATAAAAAGCTGATGTGGCTGCCCCACATTCACTACCCGAAGACTACATGCATGTGGAAGCTTAATGTTCTCCACCCTATGTTGGCCCTCAGGTTAGTCCGATGTTGTATGTCTATGATTTTTGCATCTGATGCAGCTCGCATTCAGTAGCATTGCTGAGCACCAGTTCCAAGGCACCATCTGACAGACCTTTGCTTGGGCCATCTCCCATGGCTCCAGTTTTCTCCCCCCAAAGCATGTGTTATGCATTTTTATCGTCGATCCACAGTACATCCCAATCCAGAACTTTATTTAGGCAACCAGCTCCTTGATGTTGTAGCATGGTCCCATTTCTTGGGCCTTATTTTTGATAAAAAGCTGATGTGGCTGACCCACATTCACTACCTGAAGACTACATGCATGTGGAAGCTTAATGTTCTCCAACTTCTGGCCCACACATCTTGGGTTGCAGACCATGCTACTCTTCTCCATCTTTACCGTGTGCTCTGGTATTGTCCAGACTAGATTATGGAAGTAAGGTTTTTGGCTCAGTGGCTCCATCCACTCTGAAAGTACTTGATCCTGTGATGACCACTCCCCTGTGTGAATATTGCCCTTGTTTTCCTGTTTTTAGATTTGGCCTAGCCTTTTATGCTTTTTACAGAGAATGTCTTAACTTCATCATTTTATAGTTTGACTCCCCTGACTGCATCCATCCACTTATAGTGAACCCTCTTTCTTCTGTGAGTAATTTTTATTGTGCCATAACATACAGAGTTAAATCACAAGATTTAATGTACAGGTACTCATCAATACTGGCTATTGGTGTCTTTCACACCACTCCTGTTGACAGTGTCCTCACAGAAGAGGGGATTCCCTGGCTATAAATATGATGAATCCAACTCCTAGTTTCTAATGCAATCACCATTAGCAGTTTCCCTGACAATCCCATGTACCTGTCCTCTTTGCAAGTGAGGAACGTCTCCCTCCTGATCACCACCCACAGGTGGTATTGCTGGTTGGAATAATCTCACCTCCCTCTGTCAGGTTCTACATCTCCACTCCCTGAAATATGTCCAGGGTGCTGTCACCTTCTACACTGATGGTTCTAAGATGATAGATACAGTTCTAAGATGAAAGATACAGTGAGATATGCTTTCACATCTCCTACTGGCTTACAACACCATTTATTGCTAGAATCATGAAGTGTGTTTACAGCAGATCTGCTAGCCAATTGACAGGACCCTTCATTTTGTTACTCAGGCCTCCCACCACAGTGTTTTAATATGTACCGACTCAATAAGGAGCCTGCTACTCTTGTAATCCTTTGGTCTCTGCTACCTGTGACCTTCTCTCTTCCCTTGGCCATGCTCAGTTTTCTTTCTCTGGGTACCAAGTCATGTGGGCATCCCAGGGAATGAAATGACTGACTGTTTGGATAGAGAAGCTGATACTCTCCCTCCATTCCCTTTCATAACTCCAGCTGCGGGTATGCAGATCTATGTCAAATCTCTTTTTTCTCAAAAGTGGAATGACATCTCATGCACTATTGCTCTCAGTAATAAACTCTGCACAATCAAGGAGATCACTGTGTTTTGGTGTTCTTCCTTCTGCCCCTCTCAGAAGGAGTCCACTGCTTTATGTCATCTACACATAGGTCATACCAGGCTCGCCCATTGTTTTCTCCTGTGCAGCGAACCACCCCCACAATATGGTTGCGGAGCAAGATTAACAGTATCCCACATATTGGTGGAATGTCACCTTCTTTTGGACCTTTGTGCTATGTATAGTCTCCCTTAATTTTAATATTAGCAGATAATTCATGGATAATTGAACTGGTCCTCAGTTTCCTCTGTGAAAGTGGTTATTTCCAGGTACTAGGCTTTGCTTTACTCCAGGAGCAGGGGCAGAGTGGTTTGTGGTTGAGGCCTCCCTTCATGTTTTCTCGGTCTGGGACCTGATGACCACTCCCCTGTGTGAAGATTGCCCTTGTTTTCCTGCTTTTAGATTTGGCCTAGCCTTTTATGCTTTTTACAGAGAATGTCTTAACTTCATCATTTTATAGTTTGACTTCCCTGACTGCATCCATCCACTTATAGTGAACCCTCTTTCTTCTGTGAGTAATTTTTATTGTGCCATAACATACAGAGTTAAATCACAAGATTTAATGTACAGGGACTCATCAATACTGCAATTTATGTGTATTACAGAAACAATAATTATTAATTTATAATTTACAGATGCCATGTGTATCCTGACAACAGTATTACAGTAAAAAGAGAGAATAATTATTACCGTCATTTATTAGACATAAAACTTCTAAGCTTATTTAACAAAACATTTCAGCCACTTGCTTTCTTGCTCTGATTGTCGTATTACCATTAAGAAATTCTTATAAGGAATAATAGCATTTCTGTACTAACAGTTGTCATAGTTTTTGCTTTAGTTGCCCCATCTCCATGCTGAGGATTTGTTTCATTTTTAGAGTGTTGTAAATTTTCATGCCCATGTATTATGGAGTTTGTGCAAACAGTTTTGATCTATTAGTGGGAAGCATGAAATTCTCCTTGTTCCTAGTACTGTATTGATTTATAAAAGTTATTGTCTATGAATAACTTGGGGTTACTTTATACAAAAATAATCGGTTCATAAATGTACAAACATGGAGCACTCAACATTTTTAAATTTCTTAACAGTAGGTGACAGGATACTTTCGGTTTTGCATTAGACATATTTCTAACAATTGATTTTTGTAATTTTAAAATGCTAGTGATTTTGCTTGTGCTTCCCCAAAAAATAATGCCATACCTTGTAACTGATTCAAAGTAGCTGTAGTAAACTATTTTTCTTGTCTCCGTGCTATTTGAATATGACAGAATCTTTATTGCAAATGTCAGGCTGTTTAATTTACTTGTTAAATACTTTATGTGTGAAGACCAGGATACATTTTGGTCCAAATGCATCCTTAATAATTTAACATGGTCCGTTTATTTCAGTTCTTGGTTTCTACGGCTAATGTGGAATTCTTCTACCTTAGAGTTTTTAGTTTTAAACTGCAGCAAATGTGTTTTCCCAAAATTCAATTTTAGCTCATTTAATTGGAACCAGTTTTCCAAACTGTCTTAATAAGTTTGTGACAGTTGAAGGAATTTTTTCAGGGTCATTGCCTTCAACAAGGGCAGAAGTATCATCAGCAAATAAAACTGAATGTGAATTTATTTTCAGGGGTAGATCATTTATATAAAGAAAAAACAAAATTGGACCCAAAATTAAACCTTGTGGAATGCCTTGTGAAATAATCATCCATTCACAGAAGGAATTTTCCTTACTTGATGACATAAATTCCCTTTGTTCACTGTTCATGAGGTATGACCTAAACCACTCTAAAGCACAACCCCCAATTCCATATCTTTCCATTTTATACAGGAGTAAGTGATGGTTTACACAATCAAATGCTTTCGTGAGGTCACAGAATAATCTTGCAACTTTTCTTGACTTGTTTAAGGCAGAACTGATTTTTTTCACAAACTCATTAAAGGCCTCTATTGTACTCTTGCCTTTTTGAAAGCCATATTGATGACTTGAAATTATGTTTGATTTCTCTATAAATTTTTTTTATTAGTGTTACCACCACTTTTTCAAATGGTTTTGAAAAAATTGGGAGAATAGAGATTGGGCAATAGTTCCCTATGCCTTCCCTTGAGCCTTTTTTAAACAATGGTTTTACCGCTGCATACTTAAGAATATCCGGAAAGTGGTCTTCTTGGAGTGATTTATTAATTATTGAGCAAAGAGGGTGAGCTATGATCCTGGCAGCTGCTTTAACTACCTTGGCAAGTATGCCGTCCCACCCAACAGAATTTTTGTTTTTTAGCTGTAATATAGTTTTCTCTGCATCTTCAACTCAAATTTGTTAAAGTATTCTTCTGCCCTGTGTCTTAAATGTACTTTTTCTTCATAAGCACATACATTTACATCTGATTTAGTTACATTTATAAAGAAGTGTTGAATGACACTGTCATCTGAGCCAGGTTTGTTACAATTTTACTCCCCATCTTAATTCTGGAAATACACTACTGGCCATTAAAATGCTACACCAAGAATAAATGCAGATGATAAATGGGTATTCATTGGACAAATATATTATACTAGAACTGATATACGATTAATTTTCATGCAATTTGGGTGCATAGATCCTGAGAAATCAGTACCCAGAACAACCACCTCTGGTTGTAATAACGGCTTTGATACGCCAGGGTATTGACTCAAACAGAGGTTGGATGGCATGTACAGGTACAGCAGCCCATGCAGCTTCAGCATGATACCACAGTTCATCAAGAGTAGTGACTAGCGTATTGTGACGAGCCAGTTGCTCAGCCACCATTGATCAGACGTTTTCAGTTAGTGAGAGATCTGGAGAATGTGCTGGCCAGGGCAGCAGTCGAACATTTTCTGTATCCAGAAAGGCTCGTACATGACCCGCAACATGCGGTCATGCATTATCCTGCTGAAATGTAGGGTTTCGCAGGGATCGAATGAAGGGTAGAGCCACGGGTCATAACACACTGATATGTAGCGTCCACTGTTCATGTGACCGAGACCTGTAACCAATGGTACCCCCTACCATCACGTCGGGTGATACGCCGGTATGGCGATGACAAATACACGCTTCCAATGTGCATTCACTGTGATGTCACCAAACATGGATGCGACCATCGTAATGCTGTAAACAGAACCTGGATTCATCAGAAAAACTGACGTTTTGCTATTCAAGCGCCCACGTTCATCATTGAGTACACCGTCGCAGGTGCTCCTGTCTTTGATGTAGCGTCAGGGATAACCACAGCCATGGTCTCTGAGCTGATAGTCCATGATGCTGCAAACGTCGTCAAACTGTTCATGCAGATGGTTGTTGTCTTGCAAAACTCCCCATCTGTTGACTCAGGGATTGAGACGTGGCAGCACGATCCATTACAGCCATGCGGGTAAGATGCCTGTCATCTCGACTGCTAGTGATATGAAGCCATTGGGATCCACCATGGTGTTCTGTATTACCCTTCTGAACCCACCGATTCCATATTCTGCTAACAGTCATTGGATCTGAACCAAAGCGAGCAGCAATGTCGCGATACGATAAACCGCAATCACAATGGGCTACAGTCTGATCTTTATCAAAGTTGGAAAGGTGATGGTATCCATTTCTCCTCCTTACATGAGGCATCACAACAACATTTCACCAGGCAATACCGGTCAACTGCTGTTTGTGTGTGAGAAATCGGTTGGAAACTTTCCTCATGTCAGCACATTGTAGGTATCGTCACCGGGACCAAATTTGTGTGACTCCTCTGAAAAGCTAATCATTTGCATATCACAGCATCTTTTTCCTGTCAGTTAAATTTCACATCTGGAGCACGTCGTCTTTGTGGTGTAGCAATTTTAATGGCCAGTAGTGTATCTTTGCTGTCAGTTCTAATTCCCAGTTCTGATTTTACGATTGACCATACTGCCTTTGATTTGTTTCCATGAGCTGCGATGTATTTATTATTAACAATTGTTTTGCTGGTTTCACTACCCTTTTAAATATGCTTTTGAACTGTTCAACATAGTCAAAGAAAACAGGGTCTTTGTCATGTTTCAGTTCCTTGTGCATTTTTTTTTTTTTTTTCACTGGATATTTTTTTTACCAGCTTTGATCTAATTTAGCGTGTTAGACACTTTTGTCTGGTGCAGTCTAAGTGGAAATATTTCATTAAATACATGTAAAAATGTATCAAAAAATATGTTCAAATGTACAGAGATTGGAATCTCATCTTGGACTTGCCACTTCACCTCTTCTAATTTAGAGCAGAACAGTTTTAAGTTGTCAACAGTAAAATGTCTTTTGCTGTAATGTTTCTAGTATTTTGTTCATTTGTATTAGTCACTTCAATAAACAAAGTGGAATAGTCTGGAAGTCCTAAATCTATTTACAGCTTCCTTGCATCATCTGGCTTATGATTTGCTAGAATATTATCGATACAGGTGTCTGTATTGTCATTTTTTCTTATGAACTCTGTGCAGTTTGCCTTGAACCCAAATTTTTCGAGTAGGTCCATAAACTGTATTGAGTCACTGGCTCCATTTGATAAATTTATTGAAATCAGAGGCTATTACAACACTTTTCTTTTTGTCATTACTGACTTTCTGTAAAGGACCCATTAACTTTGTTAAACACAGTTTTGTTACTGCTACACCGGGGATTATGTATATTGATATAATGGCAATATTTTGTTTTTCTAATTCAAGTGAACAGCTTTCAAATACAGCTTCTTCATTTAGAAAATTGATATCATCTTTAACTTAGAATTCTATAGAGTTATTTAGAAGTATGCATGAGTCTCCATGAGTACTATTTGTTCTACAGAAACTTGAGGCTACACTGAAATTGTTTAGCTTCTTTAAAATTGTGATATAATCTTTTGTAAGCCAATGTTCATTTAAAGAAATAATTTTAATACTTTCGCATTCTGAGAGTAAACTCTGCAGTTCATCAGTTTTATTCACTCTACCATTATGATTGGTTGTACCTAATCCATTTATGTTCAAGTGCATTGAGAAAGTGTTGGTATTTCTGTCTAAAGTCTCAAAATTAGCATTCTTTGTAAGATTTCTACAATGACTCTTTTCTGGTTTCTTATTTATACTAGAGTGTATATGTACTGTTAAACATTTGGTTCTACTTAACATAGTTTTTTCCTCCTCCTTGTGCCTGATATTAAAAAATCTTTCAGGTGGGATGGAGGCACTATTTTTCACCTCCCTGTTTCACTACACATTTCACTTGCAACTGTTTCCTCTTCTTCTGTTGGTGGGGATGTTTTATGTGCTGGTTCTGGTCTAGACACACTGTTCATACTGCTGTTATATGGTTTGACATACTTCACTGCACTTTGCATGATTATTGTTTGCACTTTGTAAAACTATTTGCATTGGATTGACTTGGGTAAAGGAATGGCTGCTGAGCTAGATGTGCCATGAGCATTCCTCAAGATTTCTACAATTTTTTTACAAATGAAACTTTTTCCCTTCCCATTAAGGTGCAAACCAAGTCTGGTGTAGAATTCTCGGTCCATGTCCGCAGTGTCAAGAAAGAATGTGTTTTAGGAGGCCTGGCAGATTTTATAATTCTGCCTGTTGGCTTTCTCAATCTCCTTGTTTACACGTGAAGAGCTTGGGAGGCCAAATGTGTGTGGTATTCAAAAACAATTGTTGTTTGTTTCTCTAGTAGCATCAGTGTTTTTGCTAATGACTTTGTGGCTTGTTTGAGTTCATTTTCATAGACGCCATTGGAGCCCGCAATTAATATCATGCATCAATTGTTACTAGTTTTGGAGCAGTTCTTTATGACTTCACACATGGATGCACATGGTTTGACAAAATAAGTGTCGTAAAATTTTGATGATTCCTCTCCCATGACTGTCAGAATGCAAAGAGATATCATTGCTATTCTTCTGTTCTTTAATTTCATTCATGTGGCATTCTGTACATGGAACAAATTTGTGTTTCGTTACTGCATTTCATGATGTGAGAGAGTTATTATGTTTGTTATTTATTTCCACTGCTGTAATTCCATTTTTAATAACATTTGGAGTGTGCAAACTTTGTGTCGGTATTTCGCATCTGTTATTTAGCGGTACACGTTTTTTATGTTAGTTTAGGCCTAGGATGGTAAGTCAATGAACTGTGACTGTTTATTGTTTGTTGCCTCCACAGAAAGCTGAGCAAGGTACCGTAAAATGCAGTGAACAGAAACAGCAGGTTGAATGGAAACAAAACTTAATCTGCACAACTACTTTCAAAACTATAAGGTTGTACTGGACATTAATTTTAACTATTATTGTTTTTAGGTTGGCAACACTTCAGACCAAAAGGGAAATTATGTTTTGTTGGGTTGGCAGCATTGTAGGTTGATGTTTATCCTTGTGTCTGTGTCAATAGTTTTTAAGCTGTTTACCTATCTACTTTGAACTTCGCTGGTAAGTGAACATGTATTCTACATATGACAGTTAATGGCATCATACGTACTAGGTATAACATCTACATAAAACAGTAAGGGCTGGTTTTGTTTCACTTTCAATGAAATCAGGTCTGTGAATTTTCAATTTTTGTTTTGTTTTTGGTTATGCTTATAAACTTTGTGGGGTGAAGAGAAACATAGGAATTCTGGTGTTTCTATTCACCCCACAATAACAAAGTCTAAAAAAATCTTTTAGTATGCAATATTAATACTATATAATTCTCTAGTTATTACATGCACAACTAACGTATCTTCCATGTTTCAGACTTGCTGTTCAAATACGCCATGGAAATACAAACCCATCGTAGGAGGTGGTTACAAAACACACAGACCTACTTGTATAAACAATGCTCTCTCTGACATGAAATCAGGGGTTAGCTTGAGGAAAGCAGGTGAAAAAGATGGGATTCATTATAGTGTACTACACAGACACCTAAAAAGAGGCACCAACATTAAACTTCAAGGTGGACAAACTAACTTGTCTTTTGAAGAAGAGAAGCTGTTTGCAGACAGATTGAAAATATGCAGCGAATGGGGCTATCCTATTGACTTTACAACCTTAAGAGTTCTAGTAAAGGATTTTCTAGACAGAAGGGGGAATGAAGTGAAAAGGTTTACAAATAATTTCCCTGGTCATGATTTTGTGGAATCATTTATGAAGCGACACCAAGATCAATTAGCAGTGCAAATGTGCCAAAACATAAAATGCTCCAGATCTGGTGTTACACCAGAAACTATCAATGGTTACTTCAATGAACTGTCAAAGGAACTGGAGAATGTGCCACCATCTAATATAATAAATTATGATGAGACAAATCTTACAGATTATCCAGGCAAATGAAAGGTAGTCACATGGAGGGGAATAAAATATCCCGAAAGGGTCATGAACTCCTCAAAGACATCAATCTCCTTAAAGTTTGCAGCTCTTGCAGATGTCACTATAATACCCCCTTATGTCATTTATAAGGCTTTGCATTTACATAGAAGCTGGACCAAAGGTGGGCCAAAATATGCAAGATACAATCAAATAAAATCTGGCTGGTTCAATTCGTTCTGCTTCGATAATTGGGTCCTTACAGTTGCTGTCCCATACCTGAAAAAGCTGAAAGGTAAGAAATGTATCATTGGGGACAATTTATCTTTGCATCTGTCCATAGAATCAGTTAAGTTGTGCAGGACAATGACATAAGATTTATATTCCTAACAGCAAATTCAACACACCTGACACAACCACTTGATGTGGCATTTTTTTGGCCTCTTTGAACTGCTTGGTGCCAAATATTAGAAGAATGGAGAAAGGCCCAGGAAGAAATGAGACAACAGTTCCTAAGGATAAATTTCCTCTGCTTTTGAAAAAGTTATGTGACTCCTTGAAGGAAAAAAATGTGATTGCAGGATTTAGGGAATGTGGGATTGTGCCTCTACACTGCAAAAAAGTGTTGTCAGTGCTCCCAGGTACTGGTACCGGTATACCAGTAAATTAAAACTGGGATAAGAACAATTTTGAAGAATCCACTAATGCTGTTGACAACGTTTTTAAGAACTCTTCCAGAGTCTTAGATAAGACCAGACTCCTAAACAAAGGAGAAAAATGACAAAAGTTAATGTCCAACCTGGTAGAAGTGATAGCGTTGATGACTTTGAGGACATGGATGAAGAGGATGTAACCCCCAGTTCTTCACTTTACGGCCGGCCGGGGTGGCTAAGCGGTTAAAAGCACTACAGTCTGGAACCGCACGACCGCTACAGCCGCAGCTTCGAATCCTGCCTCGGGCATGGATGTATGTGATGTCCTTAGGTTAGTTAGGTTTAAATAGTTCTAAGTTCTAGGGGATTGATGACCTTAGAAGTTAAGTCCCATAGTGCTCGGAGCCATTTGAACCATCTTCACTTTACAGTGATCCAATCCCTTGCACATCCAAACAAGCCAAGACAAAGAAAACAAAATACCAAGAAAAATAGAAACCGTCTTGATTCATCATCAGAGGATGGAGATGCATACTCAGTGCAGGACAGTGATGAAGTCTTGATTTTGTCCTATTCAGATTCCTCAGTTCAAGATGAAAATACTGGTATCTCCATAAGCCGAGGTGACTACATGGTGGTCAAAGTATATGGTAAAACATCATCTTTTTGATGTTATGTTTGCTGAGTTAATTACCTTATTGACAATGGTTTTATTGTAACATTTTTAAAAAAAGTTCCTCAAATGAAAATGTTCACAATGACTGAAGAAGAATCCTTTGTCTCAAGAAATGATGTTCTCCTAAAATTGTCGTCGCCGGTTCTCAGTTCAAGTGCTCGTTTCAAAGACATGCTATGTTTTGAGGATGATTTGTCTGATTTAACAATTTAATAACAATACAGTACCAGGCTCATGGTAAACATCTGTGCTCTGTTTGTTCACCTCAAGTTTGAATAGATTAGTCATGTGACACAAACATTTTTGTATATTTTACTTACTTTTAAAATTAATAAACCATCATCTTTTGAAATAAATGTTCATCTATTTATTTTATAATAGAAAAAAGATATTTCATAGCTCTTATCAACCTCTCTTTGCTTTTAAAAGAAACAATGACAGTTTTATAACACTGTTTCTGTTCACCATCTGCAGGGTGATTAGGAACACCATGTTTAAATTTTTTAATTTATTGAAAGAAAATAATTTGATAATAATATCATAAGCTGATAAGAGCGATACAGGCCTGAGTTTTTGGTAGTATTTTTTTGTTTAAACTTGCCAAACAATAAGTAAATTTTTCAACCAAAACTCAAATTTCTTGCTATTCACTCTGTCTTATGGTACCTTAATGCATCGTCGAGCATCTTGACGTAATTTTTTGCATCCATTATTTCACTGAGGAGTGACTCTGTCACAGAAAGTTCCACGCCTTTGTTGTATATTTGTATTGCCAATTCGCGACCTTTATATTTTAATCTGCATTCACACATTTTTTTCTTCATTAACTCACCCAAAACAGTCAGACTGGCACCATTTCTGAAACACTGAGCATACAAGGACTCTTTTTGTCATGTTTTCACTACACGGAAGACACTTGGTGCATATAAAACTCTCATTAAATATGGAGCGATTTGCCACCACCTGGATAACTGCTGCCGCCATCTTGTGAAAATTATATTGAGGGAATTAATAATAATTTTGATGCAGAAACACATTATCATAGGCTGAGAAGTAGGTATTAACATTAAAAATGCTACTATCAATAACAGGTAGTACGTTTATAAAGAGGTTGATTATTTATGAGATGCCAACTAACACTACTGAGAGAAAAAATACGCTTTTCATAATAGAAAACAATACGCTGTGAGCATAAAACAAATTTCTGTCTCATACTATACACAAACAGCTTCAACACAGTTCTAAAGTAAAGATTGAAGTGCATCAGATTTGACAAAAGTCTTAACAGACACAGAAATTAAATATCTTGCCAAGTGCAAGGAAAGAACTCACTAGAGTTGGGAACCTATAAGAAAAAATTTGTTTTAATGTTCTTTGTCTAGAAAAACTTATATTTATTGGGTGTAGTGGGACAATATCCTGTCCACCACAATCATCTGATTTAACCTGAATAGACTTCTATGTATGAAGCTACATAACAGACAGAGTGTCTTACCTGTGGTTAACATAACAGACGGTTATACTATAATTAAAATGCAGCTACTCACGTTGATCCAGTGTGAGCTGCAATTATTGTATGGCAGTGACACTTGGTAGTTACGCTAATGCGATGTGTTAATATGGAACTGATTTACTGGTACACTGAAAGAAAATTAGTTCTAATTTTGGGCACCAGATACAAATATGGCACTCTACTGCATCTCGTTGATGTCTCCACTGCTCATACTGAGCAGTATAAGCTGTGGTTAGTAATGAAATCAACCTTATGCCATTCTCACAGGCTTAACCTGTTCTGTGGATGACCCATTCCTAATCCTTTACATCTGGAAAGATTTCTGTATCTCTTTCTTGCATTCCCAGTGCCAGATTTGCACTTGCTGGCCAAAATTGGAACTAATTTTTTTCAGCACAAATTGGTTTCGCATATCACATTACAATATCTACCAAGTTTTGCTGCAACATGATAATTACAACTTACACTGGACATCTGTAAGCAGCTGCATTTTAATAATAACCACTCAGTATATCTTATAGTTAATAAAGAAGTAATGTTGCAGATTTGAAATGAAAATGGAATGAAAACAATTTTATTACAAAAATATTGAATTGCTTTTTGCAAATGAGTTCCCCATGCACAAAAGAGATATTCGTCATTCAGCCACACTAAAGAAATGTGTTACGTTCCTTCAAACATCAGTTGTATTTCGTTAGGCTCTTGGTAAGACCTTTAAAAATGAAACTAAATCTAGTGCTCATGAGAAAGATATGCTTTCTTCTTTTAAAATATGATCAGTAGAGATATTCTTCAGTAATGTAAATAGATTTCTGAATCTCATTCCAATTCAATTCAATTCAATTTATTAGCATCCTTGTAGTATATCATCAAAATGACATAGGACTTGTCAATAATCATTTCAATTTAAAATACATGTACATGAAAATTTATAATTGAATTTACTTGTCACTTAGACATTACAATTTTAATAGAACTATAAGAACATTAACATAAAAATATACAAGTAGGATAACAACATACAAAAAGAAAAAGCTAGTGATTCTCACATCAAATATTATTTCCATTCTTACGTTAACACTGTTTCACACTTTCATAGAAACAGCAAGTATTTAAATGTGAGCAATTACACATATTTATTATGTCAGGGAAATATTAACTGTGCATTTATTGTCAATGATTCATAAACTCTTCAATACTGTAAAAACTATTGCTCAATAACATGTTTTTAAATTCTCTTTTAAATATGTGCAGTTTTGGTATTATTTTTAGTTCTTTGGAGAGAGCACTGTAAAGGATTTTGTGATACATAGCTGTTTTATGAATTTCTCTGTGGAAATCATTCCTATTCCTCGTTTCGTAGTTATGAAATTCTCTGTTTAATGCAGAAAATTCCTTGTGTTCTTTTAAGAAACACATGCTTTCATATATGTATAAGGATGGTAGTGTTGTGATTTTTAATTCTTTGAAAGCATGCCTACAAGAGTCTCTATATCCTATACCTTTTATTATTCTGACTGCCTTCTTTTGTAGTCTAAATGAATGTTTTGTTAGGCTGTTGTTCCCCCAAAACTGTACACCATATCTTAATAAACTGTGCACAAATGAGAAATAAACACATAACACTGTTTTAATATTACATGAGCTTTTAAGCATTCTAAGTATATAACATGTTTGACTTAATTTTTTATTCAATGATATTACATGCTTTTCCCATCTTAAGTGTTCATCAAACCATACTCCCAAGAATTTAGTGTATGATGCTTGTTCAGTCTTACACTTACCCAATTCTACTGTAAGGTTAGTTTTTATTTTATTTCTAATATGTTTGAAGCTGATCCATGTTGTTTTTTTGGCATTCACAATGAGTCTGTTTCCATTAAACCATCTGTCTGCTTCGTCTGTTGCTAATGTGACTTTTTCCTCTAAGTCAGCAAACAGTACTGCCTCTGCTTCAGATAGTTGACTTGGTAGGTCACTGATAAATATTAAAAACAATAATGGCCCTAATACAGATCCCTGGGGTACTCCGTACAAAACTCTCTCGAATCTTGATGAATATGTCCTATCTGCATGGCTTATCTCCACCTTCTGATACCTGTCCGACAGACATGATTCAAACCATTTGTGGGCAACTTCACGTATCCCATAGGCATATAACTTCCTAAGCAGTAACTTATGGTCGATGACATAAAAGCCTTTGATAAGTCTAAAAACAATCCACAATTTAATTCCTTTCTCTTTATGGGATTTAGAACAAGTTGCAAAAAATTGAAGATAGCTGTTGCAGTTGATTTATTTTTACGGAAACCATTTTGCGCATTAACCAATATTCTATTCTTAATAAGAAATTTGTATAGTCTATGATACATTATGCTTTCTATTATTTTTGAGAAACCTGACAACATTGATAAAGGCCTAAAGTTACTAACATCATATTTATCACCGTTCTTGTAAAGTGGCTTTATAATTGACATTTTAAGTTTTCATGGAAACACCCCTGTCTTAAAAGATTCATTTATAATTTTAGTGAGATGTGAGGCTATGTTTCTTGCACTTTGCTTAATGAATTTGTCAGGAATCCCATCACACCCACAGGACATTTTATTTTTTAACTTATTTATAGCATTTAGTAACTCTGATTCAGTTACTGGATAAAGGAACATCATCATGTCATTCACAGGGATTTTTACCTTGCTATTGGAATTGCATTAGTTTTAATTAAATTTATGGATATATTTGTGAAATGTTTGGCTACCTGAAGTGGGTCCTTAACAGTTTTGCCCCCACTTTTAAATTGGTAAGGAATTATATTTTTCCTCAGAAAAAAAGTCATGGATTTGCTATCCAATTCTTCCATTTAAATTATGATTTTTCAGATGAATAAAATATTCCAAAGTGACCCCCCCGCCCAAGGGGGGGTGCAATGCGTCCCCAAGTGAGGACATTGTCTTCAAGTGGGTGCAGTATAATCCGAAAGGTCAAAGGATTTTATTTGATTTTATTTCACTGAAGTAGATAAATTACACCAATGAAACATTTGTATAACAATTGGAATCCACGATATCCAATGTCTTATGGCAGTAGACAATCCACTCTATTATTTGGATAAAAGTGTATGGGGCCTGAAGATGCCAAAATGAATTGCTGAAACCAGTTGCTTTCAGAATAAAATAAAATATCTTAAAGTATATGGCTGTCTGTGAAGTTTATTGACATTGAAAAATTCATTTCATGTCAATTTTGAGGTGGGCACAAGGCCGTATAGATTTTTTCAGTGCCTACATGATGGAAAATGCTTCGGGTTGCAAAACCAGCTAAAAACTGTGAAAATGGCTGTCGAAAATCGTGTTTAGTTTCAAAAGCAGCTAACTGCATGTTGTCTTCAGGTGCAAAGCCCACTAAATGCCCAATAGGCATGGCTGTCACACTGCCATGTCTGGATGCAAAGCACATGAACAGATATCAGACTCGCCATTCTGGACATTCAAAGCTACCTTTCAGTCTGTTACTATTAGAATGGATATTTTTCTTTTTGAGGTTTAGGTTGGCTCTGCTGTAACAAATTCATATGCAACTATAACATTATCACTGCCAATGCACTATCGTTTGGATGGGAAGAGTGTTTCGTGATTATCTCAGTATCACTTATTAAGTAGTTAGTGGGCTTTGCATCTAAGCTACTCAGCTTTCAATATACCATATGATATAAAACATGTAACATTACCTACATCATTATCCTCTTGTTCAAAATTATTCCCAGGATCATTGGATGGATTGTCAGTTTCAGATGAATTAAGAAGTTCTGTAACTTTTTTTCTGTAAGTGGCCTTCGTCTATCTTGGACTTGGGGCAATGTGAAATCACCGTAAGATGACTAAAAAGACAGCGAAATAATGTCCTAAACTTCTATACTATTACAATGTTTCAATCACAATGTCCTCATTTAGAGACACTTACCTTTTGATCTGAAAGACACTTTTAGTTTTCACCTTCGAGAATGCACCTTCTACGCACAAATAAACTTTTTTACATAAACTCAGAAGGTACTAACCGGCTGATGGGAGGTACAATGATTACAGGGAAGTGTTCATGGAGACTAATCATATTCAGTTTTGTTTTGTGCTACCACAGATTGACAGGAGATGTCAACACTGTTCTCAAATAAACTCTCTGCTTGTGACAATGTAAGTACAAAAATCAAAAATGGTATAATTCAATGAATTTTAATATATTAATCACTTATTTAGTATGTGCTTATATGATGTGCCGTGACTGAAAGGGTTAAGATAATTCCTGAGATCTCTGTAAGATTTTAGTGAAAGCAGAAAGAAAGAGACCTACTTTATTCTTCTAGCTTCAATAAAACTGTACTGTATATTAAACTAGGTGGACAGTATTGAAATATAATCTTGGTTCTCAAGTCATGTCATTTCAAGTAAAACACTCAAGCTTACAATGGCTGTTCTCCATTATCATTGTGAGGAGTAAAAGACCACTGACTTCTGCAGCTGCCACACTTTTCCACTTATATAGGTATGACTGCAGCAACTGGCACCAATCAGAGAGATCCGAAGCAATTAGTGCATCGAAGGTGAATTGGATAGCTCATAGCAAGCCTGGCCTGCCACGGAATCCGAATAAGAGGTGACACGAGGGGCTGGTGTCACATTTGAAACTGCCACTCAGCCTCCCTACAACAGTCAAGTATCCACCTTTGACATCCTAACTTGCTACATGTTGCTTCTCAGAATGCAGAAATGCAGCTGGATTAGCCTCTTCCGCCAATCCACAAAGCATCCTTCATCAGTGGCACCTGAAAGCATTTGCAATGTCTCCCTTGTTACAACCATTCCCTCTGAATTTAGTCTTAAGTGCTGCAATTCAGACTGCTTATGACCTGCCTGCCACTCAACTAAAACATCCAAGAATGTTAGTTTGTCATCCTTCTCCATATCAGTAGTAAATTTACTGTTGAAATGGGCACTGTTCATATGACCAATGAACTGTCGCAGTGCATTTTCACTGTGAGGTCATGTAAGAAAGATGTCATTAGTGTAACATAAGAAGCAAGATGGAAGCAGCATTGCAGAGTTCAGAGCCTGCTCCTCAGAGTGACTGCTAGAGACAGTGATGATCTGTGCCATCTGTCATCTCATAATATTCATCGCCATACAAGATTTGAGTCTATAGCAAAGCAATGGACACTGATCAATACTTCAGTGCCAATAGTTTTCAGCAGCCTGTATGAAACCTAGAGTCTGAATTGCAACACCTGAGACACACATTTAGAGAGAATAGGTACAGCAATGAGTTTTTGCAAATGCTCTCAGATGCCACCAATAAAGGACACTTTGTGGATCAGCAGATGGGGCCAAGCCAGCTGCTTTCCTGCCATACTGTGGGCCAATGGGCAACACATTAGTACAGGGACTGTGGAGGCATGGACTGAGACCAGTGTTCCAGCCCAACCCCAGGACATGAGATGTGCTCTCCACATACCAGATGTGTATGGTGACTTTGCACAGTTGTGGAGTGTTGTACAGAGTACAAGCAACAAGCAACATATTGAGCATGGGGAACTTGTTAAGTCCAGAAACAATTTTAACAGAGATCAGGGGTACACATTTAACACGATGTGGGGACAGGCTTTGTACATCAGAGGGGCGGGGGGAGGGGAGGAAGCTAAACGGCTGCTTGACTCTTGCAGGGAAAGTGAGAGTAGCACTTTAAAATTGTTGTGCCCTCTTCTTGGTGGTCTCTGTCACATATGCTTGCAGTTCACAAGTTGATATTTTGGCTGTCAGCAAGTTCAGCTTGTGTCACAGCTCCTTGTACCTTATAATGTTATAGACTGGTTCAAAAATGGTTCAAATGGCTCTGAGCACAATGGGACTTAACATCTGAGGTCATCAGTCCCCTAGAACTTAGAATTGCTTAAACCTAACTAACCTAAGGACATTACACGCATCCATGTCCGAGGCAGGATTCGAACCTGCGACCGTAGCAGTCGCGCAATTCTAGACTGAAGCGCCTAGAACCGCTCAGCCATAATGGCTGGCTATAGACTGGTGTATTACCAGTTTTCTCATCCTGGCCTTTAACATCTTGTGTAGTGGCATAGATCCAATCATCGCTCCACATTCGCTAGTGCCTGTGGTGCATTGTCCTATTTTCAGTAAGTGTCTAGGATGTGGACCATCCCCCAATAAGCAGTGTATAGCTCCCTTAGTCAGAAGAAAATGTGACATTCTTGATCTTTCTTTTATGTTAGGAAGGAACTGATGAGTTCTGATCTCATATTTCCTTTCATTCTCTATGAATTCATGTTTTCATTTTCTTATCTCATTTACCCTATCATATGTGCCCTTTATGAGCCAGTACTCCGCATCTCTGTTCATTATGACTAGGTCAAGTGGTAGTGCATGCACAGGACTACACTTCTCTGTGATCACCTAAGAACCTGTGCTGTCTTTATCTTTGTGGCTCTATGAGCCCATATGCTCGACCTGTAGCCCTCAACAGTAATTTAAGATTGCATTATGGTAGACTCATATTGCACATAGAGGCAGCTGGTGACTTCTTTGGCCAATTGCTATTTTGTTCAGAATTTTAATGCCTCTAAGGTAAATGATTTCTACATGTGCGTTAAAGTTTTGTTTCTTGTCATTGTTTATACTTAGGTTTTATTCTCTTCACAGGTTGGTCATTTATTCCGATTGTGGGGTTTCTTGATCTTGATAACATTCGTATTAGTAATACATAAACTGTTAATTGTATGCTATTACTGCTGGTTTATTTTCTACACATCATTTACTAATTGTTTCAAGAACTTACCTGATATTTTCCTCAAATTTACTCCTTGTGTTGGCAAATACTATAATTAGCAGATCTTCTATGTAATCATATTATGAAGCTGATTCTGTTATTGACAAATTGCCTATTAGCTTCTGTCTCGGGTTCTTCAGCCGACATTCATCTAATGATTTTACTGTCATGATTCTGTAATTGCTCTATGCCAATATCCTAAAGCTCTGGACCACAAACAGATGATACAATGTTCTTTCGGGGCATTCTAGTTTCACTTGCCCACCTGTGCAGTAATCTCATAGGCTTTCAGGAGACATCAGGGACAGTCCATCTGCTCAGTCTTTTGAACAGGACAGGCCACCATAAATTAACGAATGCCTCAGCTATATAAGTCAGTATGCCTGTAAAATACTAGTCATCTCATGTGTTCACAGTATGCATTATGTGATTTACTGCATCCTCAGTAGATTAGAGTTTACTGATAGTGTATGGCAGTGGGCTCCTGTCAATTACCTGTCCATGATCCCTCAGGTGGTGGCACAGAAACGTTTCCTGTACTTCAGCTAGAGCATTTACCAAACAAATTGGCCCTTTAATGTTTTGTGGATCTTTGTCTTCTCCCTTTTTTAGTATAATAACATTCATCATTTTCCAGATTCTAGGCCCTACAAGAGACATTTGTGTAATAACTGTTAAATATGGAACAAGTTGGTCTTTTAGCTAGTGCAACACTTCTTCTATCTTCTTTATCTTCATTATTGGCAGCTTTACTTCTTCCTGGGCAAATGGAATAACAATTCTATTATTCACATGCTCCTCTAATAATTCAGAGTGAAAATACTGATGGTTCTCTGTGCCTTCCATCATTGTGTCATCTGGCATTAGTGTTCTCAGTAGGTATTGTATTCATGTCTCCCTATCTGACATTATTGTGCCATCAGATTGTCTCAAGGTTCATTATACAGTTGGTGACTGAACGTTGTTTGTTACAGGTTTGTATGGGAAACCCCAAATATCAGCTGCCATTTGGTCCTTGACACATGCCTCCCATTTTTCTACTCTTGTTAGGTGTAATAGTTTTTTATATTGTTGTTTGACTGCTCAATAGGCACTCAGCAGTCATCATCATTCTGTTTTCCTCAAGGATCCCTGGAAGTTTCTTCTCACCTGCCTTGCTGTGCATGTTAAATACTGTAGGGTGAGACTCCAGTAAATTTTAAATCCTTTTGACTTTCTAACAAATGTTGGGATTGCCTTGGTCTTGTGCATTCTGCAATGCTCGCACCAGTGTGTTAGTTTTGGTATCGACAGCAAATCTGCTTCCTTCCAGTGGCTGCATCTTGAATTTTACATTTCAACATTTCCAATTGGATTTGCATAGAATATATATTGCCTTGGACTGGATCTTAGTACCCAAGTCAATATCTGTGGCTATAATTATGAAATAAATGAGATTATGGTCACTTGTAAATCTGTCACAGTCCTCCTTGTTTCAAATGTCGTCACTGACTTTTGAGATTGTGAGGGTGACATTTATATTTGTTGCAACACTTGCCTGATTTTGGAAATTAGGCAGGTTGAGTGGCCTATTCATGACATTAAGTCCAAGTTCTTATATAGAGTCTTGAAGGCAGAGTCCTATCTGTTATTCTGCTATGCCACAATGTTGATTTCACTTTTGCACCTATTATGAAAATGTTTCAGTCATGTCAACCCAGTATTGCTGGCATTTTATCTCCTGACCATTTTGGAAATATTGATTAGTTATGTAAAATTATCCTAAGGCAGTCATTATTTCTGTCATCACCACATGTTCATTGCACCATTGATGTATCTTTGTTATTGTTATATTTTTATCCAGCACCGCAGTGGCAGTCGCTAGATGATTGTAATCTGTGCCATATGTGGCATATGATGTAAAGCCCCATTCCTGTAATATGGCTCCTATATGTGGAGGTCCACTCTTCTAACACTTTCAAAAGTTCTTGAATCACTATGATGCTGCATGCACATTTACCTGGTCAGTTTTAATCATTTGTCTGTTCCCTATAGCCATTATAGTGAGAGCTGATTTTAGGAAAAAAATAAAGGATGGAAGATGGGGTTTAACATCTCATCAACATCGAAGTCATTAAAGATATGGCACAAGCTTGGATTGTGCCAAGGATGAGAAAAGAAATCAGCTGTACCCTTTCATATGAACCATGCCAGCATCTGCCTGTTACAATTCAGGGAAATCATGGGAAAGCTAACTCTGGATGGCCAGACACTGGTCTGAACCATTTACCGTCTGAATATGAGTCCAGTGTACTAACCACTGTGCCACATCATTTGGAGTTGATTTTGGGTTTAACATCCCATCAACATCGAAGTCATTAAAGATGGAGCACAAGCTTGGATTGTGTCAAGGATGATGCTATGGAAACTCAGTGAGCACACACCTATGGAGCCATTCTCATCTATGATCATATAAAATTTGGCTATGTGTCATCTCTAACTGCTTGTAAGGATGCTTGATATCAGGTGTCTCCTGCCTCCTCTTAAAGATCACATCAAGCGGTCTGTGTTTGTAGGCAAGTTTTTGACACTGAGTTGAATATGATCAACGGGGTGGATCACAATTAATAATGAAAGCTCAGATGTATGAACATATATGATAAGACAAGCAAAAATATTCCAGTAAACATTAGTGAGTCCACAGATCAGATCAGCTAGCTGACCAGTGAATGACTAATCAGACTGCAGTGGGAAAAGATGACTCAGACAATTATTCACTGAAAAACTCAGATATCAGCAATGAGACACCAGAGTTCACTCATTCTGAGTCATTGGAAAGAAGTGCAGTGTTTTCCCTCCAATAGTATAGGCTGTTTCCACCCACTGGAACTTATTATTTCCACCAGCAAATCTCTTTCATTCCTGAATTTCGCCATATTCCACCTAAGTGTCTAAAATACCACCCTAAACATTTTGAAATGGTTCCCTGGCACCATATAAGCATGCTGCACTAGTCGCATCAAGGAAACACCTTGATAATACCATGTAACACAAGTCTACTCTCAACAGTGACTGCAATTCAGCAAGCAATTGAAATCAAAACTTTCTTCATATATGCTGTACCAATTTGAAGCTCCTCATTAAAGATTATAGCACATAGCTTTAACAAACTGCAAGTAATTGATTGCTACATTTCAGCCAATGTTCCAAAACACCCCAGACATTTCCTTTAAGATTGCGTCATTTATGAGGCCAATCGAGGTGTAATAGGAAGTCTTAGTGTTCGTCAAACGCACTATGTGTTCAGCCCTGTGAACACAGCTGTTGTCCATCTTGGAAGACAGAATTATCCATCATGAATGAGTCAGTCCAAGTTATGGCCTGACCCATGCCCCCACACACTATGGGTTGAATGACTCATTTGGTGATTGGCAAACTCAACACCTTGCATCATTTTATAAAAAAGCAAAATCATAACTTGTCACACCACACTGCATGCCTCTACTTAGGTGCTAGCCAATTTCTGTGTTGTTTGTCCCACTGAAGCCATGCCACTTTCGCTGTGAGCCATGCTGCACAACCGCAAATGTCCTATACATGCAGCTCTTTGCGGTGTTCACTCAGAAGTTGCTTGAGCTGGACCTGCATTCACTGACAATAGCAATTTCTGTTGAGTCTGAAACTGATTGTCACTGAAAAGGCGTGATAATCATCTCAGGTCCCTTTTGGTTAGGATATTTTTAAGACGGCTGTTCTTATGCAGTGTCACATGGCTCCGAGTGGTACACCATTCCTTGTAGACAAGTTGGACAGTCTGTCTGAGACACCAACAAAATGGGCAACATGATACACTGCTTGGTTATAGGCACATCCAAACAACACAGCTCCTTTCTACCATTCTGTCATGCCTCCATGTGAAAGCCATCTCATTCCACTAACTCCATACAGCCAACCAACACAAGCACTCCACTTCACTGTTATGACTTATGTAAGTGGTGCAGTGTGATATGAGTGCTTGGTATCAGTTCTGTGCCATGCACAGCCCTCTCAAATGACCAGAGTTCTCTTTGAAGGGGACAACTAATATTTTGTCTGGAAAGTTTATCTCTTCATAAGCATAACACAGATTGTGTCCAGTATCATCTCAGGTGGCAAACCATTACTGAGGTTATACAGTAGATGAAACAGAAACCTCAAATTAGTTTTCACACAATCTCTGTCAGTTTTCATTACTAATTACCATAAGCCTACATTCTGTATTCAAATTTTGCACTTGGGTGCTTCCAGCACCTCTCTGAGCTTGGCACCTCAGTGGTTACTTGTGTCACTAGGGCCATAAACCAGCCTAGACTAAACTTGTTTTAAACTTGTGTGTTTCTCATAATCCAAATTTTGCAAAAAATGATGTTACCCAATTTGAATGGAGATGGAAAACTATTCTGAATTCCACCGACCGTCATATGAAGTCTGTATGTTCGAGCCCCGAGATTGATTGCACTGAGACTATGCATGTACATGCATGTTGGTTCCAAACGGTTTTCTGCCTACCTCCTTACTGTTTTGGAAAGATCATCCAGATCTGGATGATTTCAGTCACCAACAGAATCCCTGATGTCGATGCCACAGTGACCACAGCCTAAGTCAGTATGCATAGTCTGTGGAAGAGGATCCCCTCAAGTATTGTCATCAGTATCCTCTTCAGAGTCCTTCAGGTTTAAGATGAAGGCTTTTGCTATTTATAAATGAATCCAGCAGGGGATCAACATTGTTTGCAATCTTCATGCAATGTGTGTCCACAGATCATAACAGCTAGTCAACAAGTGAATGAGTAATCATCAAGCAGTTGGAAAAAAAAAAAAAAAAAAAAAAAAAACTTTAGTCATATCAAGGAAACACCATGCTAATATCAACTAACACAACATCTACCTTTCATAATGGCCTCATTTCAACTAGGAAGATAATCACAAATTTCTTCAGATGTGCTATATCCAGCCGAAGCCAATCATTAATGATTACAGCACATAGATTTACCTAACTGCAAGTAACTGATTGCCACATTTCAGCCACTATTCCAAAACGTCTCAGACATTTTCTTTAAGGTCATGTGGTTTATCAGGCCAATTGAGATGTGATAGGATGCTTTAGTTTTTTCAGACAAACGTATGTGTTCAGTCCTGTGAACACAGCTGTTGTTTATCTTGGAAAACAGAATTACCCATCACCCATCACACAAAAGTAGAAGAAAGGGCTACACTTGGTCTCAGTGACTGTTGAAATAAACATACTCATTCGTATTTATGGTAATCTGATTGAGTCAGTGCAAGTCATGGCCTGACCTATATCCTGCGCATACTGTGGCTTGAATGTCTCGTTGGTTGATTGGTGAACTCCACATCTTGCATCATTTTATAAAAAGGCAAAATAGTAAATTGTCATACTATAATGCATGCCTCCACTTAGCTGCTGTCCAGTTTCTGTGTTGTTTGCCCCATTGAAGACATGCCACTTTAATTTTCACTGTGAGCCGTAGTGCTTGACACCAAATGTCCATTACATGCAGCTCTTTTCACGGAGTTCACTCACAAATTGCTTGAGCTGGAGCCGCATTTACTGACAATAGCAATTTCTGTTGGGTCTGAAACTAATTGTCACTGAAATGGCACCATAATCATCTCAGGTCCCTGGCAGTTAGGTTATTTTTAAGACATCTGTTCTTGCGCTTGTTGCGTGGCTCCAAGTGGCACACCACTTCTTGTAAACATGTTGGACAGTCTGCGCTGAGTCACCAACAAAATGGGCAACTTCAAACACAGTTTGGTTATGGGTGCATCAAAATACAATAGCTCCTTTCTGCTGTTCTGTCATGCCTCCATATCAAACCATGTCATTAAGCTAATTCCATAGTGCCAACCGACACAAGCACACCACTTAACTGTTATGACCGAGGTAAGTGGTGGACTGCTTGGCACCATTTCTACACCATTTGCAGCCTTCTAAAATGACCACTGTTCTCTTTTAAGGGGGAAATTACTATGACGGTCACCCAGAAAGTAATGCACTGCAGTTTTTTCTTCTACAATTCTTTATTGAACATAATGAGAATTACATACAAAAGAATGGTGTTTTATCTACACACCCTGTTTTTCCACATAATCTCCATCCCTTCCTCCAGTGCAAAACAAGGGCTTGTATGCCCTGTCAGTACCAATCATTGTCGTGGTGGCGGAGTCAGTGCTTCACTGCATGAATCACCTCCTCAGCATCCTCAAAATGCCTTCCACGAATAGCATCCTTTAATGGCCCAAACAAATGGAAGTCTGAGAGGGTGAGTTCAGGTGTGTCAGGTGTGACAACTATGGATGGTCTCCCCGACTGTTACAAATCGTGGAGCTCCACCAAACCACCTTCTGATGACCTCACCCCCCACCCCCTGCCAAGTGACTAACTGTACTTCTGTTGACAGCATATGCTCCATAGACTTTGCACAAGTGTTTGTGAATATTGCGAATATTTTCCACAGTTTCTTTCTCTGCAGTGAGAAATTCAATGACGGCATGCAGCTTGCAATTTGTATTACCTACAGATGCCATTTTGAAAGTGTCCTGCAGCTACGCTACCTGTCAGGAGCGACAGAAACTTGGTGGGCTCACTCAGGAGACTTCAAATAACACATACATAACATTTCCCATTTGTAGCATTGTGTTCAGCAGAGAAAAAAAAAAGTGATACATTACTTTCTGGGCAACCCTTGTATTTCGTCAGCTGAGCTTATATTTTTGTAAGGGTAACACAGGTTGTGTCCAGTATCAACTCAGGTGGCAAATTTCTAGGGGGGTGTACACCAGGTGTAACAACAGCCTTAAATTAATTTTCAGACTTTCTCAGTACGGCACAATATCTAGTGTCCTTGTATTTGCTCACACTATAAGCAGCTGTTCTGCACGAGGAATGCTGTTCTATGTTGTGGCCCTTCTAGGCCCCAGAAGGTTGTGGTATTGGGCAGTTATCACTGGAGGGAAGTTTATCTCACTGCAGTCATCTAATTTATGAATGCCTTGTGCAAGGTAGGCATCACATATGCCTGACAACATATTATGCATTACAATTCTGAGTTCTGGATATTAAGGATACAAACCACGAGCTTGTTTCATAAACACAGGGGTTCATTGGACTAAAAATAATAAGTAAACAGAAGCACCAATGCAGTAAAAAAGTTATGATGTGCTTGCTCTTAATTGAAGGACTTTTATTTTTAATCTGAGGGATTACAGCCATATGAAAGAAGAGGACATGGTACTGGGCCTCCTCAACTAACCTATCACTCATTAAACTTTTGTGTTAGGCATTGTGTCCAGTAATAAACAGCATGCGTTAAATTATCCTGTGAAGTGCATGGCCCTACGAATCATGTCAGCCACAGTTGCTGCCCATATATTGGAACTAAAGCAAATCTGATACCTTGCTTCCATGACTGCTTGAAGATTTGCATCTGCCCATGCATGAATGTTATGATAATGAGTTATCTCACTCTGTATGAATCTTGCTTCATCCATAAATAAATTGAAAACTGTGAACTGTGGATCTTGAATGCTCACATTGGCTGAACTGTATCTGGTATTGTGGTCTTGTCCCGACAGCTTGCACATGCTCTAAATGATATAGATAAATCATCTGCTCATGCAGAATTGGCCATGCAAGAGTGTAGTTCATGCCTTCAACAGCTGTGTCTCTTTGCACACTTGTTTCATGTTCATCACCATATTCATCATGCAAAGTGTGTAAGTTTGTTGTGCTCTCTCAACCTTGTTACAAATGATCCTATGTCTGCAAGTTTCTGGAATAGTTTGCTCAACATGTCATCAGATGAAATGCACCTTTAAAGATTTCACTTTCATGATACTTGCCTGTCAATTAAAATAATGGGTTTAACCTTAAAATACCATGTCTGCCATCTCCTGCTTGGAATGAGAGGACTCTATTCTACGTTGTTCACACTTCATGACTGGGTGATTTTGCAGACCAGGTGAGGTGCCATGGGATGCCTGAGTTTTTGTCAAATCAAGAAGATATGCATGAGGTCATGCAAACATGGCTATTGTACTGGAAGATGTGGGTGCCAATAAGATACTCATTGTGGAGATTTAGATGATACGGCAACAGTTGGTCACTGAGAATGTTGAAATAAACATCCCATTTCATTTACATGGTAACTTGAATGATTGGCCCAAGTCAAGGTACAAAAAACGCCACTAAAATACCAGAGAACCATCTCCAGGCTGAACAACAGCTTCTGCATCTTGTAGATTAAATGCCTCATTGAACAGCATGCCGAGGCAAAACCACAACTTGTGATACCACATTATATGCCTCCAGTCAGTTACTTGTCTAGTTTCTGAGCTATTTGGTCAATTCAAGATGAGCAGCTTTACGTGCTGCTGCAAGCCATGGCCTTTTGAAAGGTACCACACTCATAATGTCCATAATATGCTGTTCCTTTCACCATGTTCACTAGGAAACCAGTTAAGATGGAACTGCATTCACTGACAGTGCCAATTCCTGTCATTTTTTAAATAAACAGTCATTGATAAGATGTAGCAAGTATCTCCAGTCCCTGATGATTAGAATATTTTTAAGAACACTGCTCTTACACCACATTACATGGCTACAAGTGGTACACCCCTCCTTATAGACATGGACAGTCTGCATCAATTTACCAACAAACCAGACAACTTCACACATGTTGTGGTCGTGGGCACTTCTAAACATGACAGCTCCTTTCTGTCATTCTGTCAAATCCCTATGTATACCCATCCTACTATGCAATTTCTAAACAACTGACAGGCACATATCATACATGAACTCACTGCCATAATGTACATCAGGGGTGAGTGGTCATGAGCTCCCAGTTCTACAGTAAGTAGTGTGCTTCAGTGTGACCAGTCTGCTCTTTAACGTGGTGAGTATTATTTTGTCTGGTGAATTTATTTGCAGAAAACTTAGGCTGCATACAGTATTATCTCAGGGAACAAAGCACTAATGGTGGCTTCAATAAACATTCAATCAGTTACAAATGAAATGTGTGTTGCATAGAGAACAGTATGGAAAGAAATATCAGAAGAGTAGTTACACCACTATTATCATGGAAAGTGAAATCTTCTTCAGACTTTGTGCCGTCTTCAGCCAATAGATGCTATAGTGTTGTGTGATGGACCCTCAGTTTCCTGCACATGTTTCTTCTCAGCTGAAGCTTCTGACAACAAAAACAGAATTTTCAGTAATTGCAAATAGTTTTGTCTAGGCTGATGAGGATCTACATGCTACTGTTACAAAGAGCTGTTACTGATGGGTAACCATAGTCTGTGACTGGTTTATAGATTAATACCTGTTTACAAAGCAAGGTGGTGCAGTGGCCAATTCACTGAACTCACAGTCTGGAAGATGGTGGTCCAAAACCTCATCTGACTGTCCAGATTTTTTGCAGTTTCCCTAAATCACGTAAGGAAAATTCTAGAATGGTTCCTTTGAAAAGTATATGGGTGCTTTTCTTCCTCAGTCCAAGCATGTGTTCCAAATATAATGATCTTTTCTTTAAAGGGATGTTATGCCCTAATGTTCATGCCTTTTATTGTATCTTCTTGCTCTTCTCTGTACTGCAACCATTTATACTGTGTTACTGAGTAACATACTCCTAACATTGTTGATAGAAACCTCACATGACCCTTATGCATCATGTAGCTTCTATGTGATAGAGCTCAGCTTAGTTTGGCCATGAACACCTGTGTCAGATGTTCCTTGAGAGTTATATAGTTCCATGACCATCTCATTCATTTGATCAAACTCCACTTGATTACTACATCTGTATCTATGTGTATACTCCACAAACCATTGTAAAGTGCATGGCAAAGGGTACATCCCATTGTATCAGATATTACAGAGTTTTCCCATTCCATTCATGTATGGTGCACAGAAAGAATAATTATTTAAATGCCTCTGTGCATGCTATAATTAATCTAATCTTGTACTCACTGTCTCTATGGGAGGCAGAAGTATCACTTTCTTCAGCATCTCTGTGACACTCCCACATGTATGAAATAAACTTGTGACCATTCAAGCTTCCCTTCCCTGTACATATTCAATATTTCTTTTTAGACCTATTTGCACAGGCCCCACAGACTTGGGAAATATTCTAGGGTGGGTAACAAGAGTGATTTGTATGCAATCTCCTTTGTAGACTGATTGCATTTCCCCAGTATTCTACCAAAAAACTGAAGTATAGCAGCTGATTTACCCGTGACTGGACCTACATGATCATTCCATTTCATATTCCTACAAAGTGTTACACCCTGGTATTTGCATGAGTTGATTGATTTCCACTCTGACTCACTGATACTATAGTCATAGAATACGACTTTTTTCATTTTGTGAAGTGCACAATTTTACATTTCTGAACATTTAAAGCAAATTGCCAGTTTTTGCACCACTTTGAAATCTTATCAAGACCTGACTGAATATTTAAGCAGCTGCACTTCATTATAGTTAACTACATCATCTGCAAAAAGTATGGGGTTAATATTAATATTTTCTGCAAGGTTACTAATATACAACATAAACAGCAAAAGTTTCAACACACTCCCCTGGGACATGCCAAAAGTTACTTCTATACCTGCTGATGATGCTCCATCCAAGATAACTTGCTGCGTTCTTCCTGCCAAGAAAACCTCCATTCAGCCACAGATTTCTCTTGATACTTCATATGATTGAACTTTTGATAATAAATGTAGATATGGTACAAGGTCAAATGCTTTTCAGAAATCAATAAATACAGCATCCAGATTGCCTTGATCCAAAGCTTTCAGTGTGTCATGTTGGAAAAGTGGGAGTTGGGTTGATCAGTGATTATGGAATCCATGATGACTGGTAGGGAGCAGGTCACTCTGTTAGGGATATCTTACTATGTTTGACCTGACAATACATTATAAGATTCTACAACAAATCAACATCAAGGGTACTGGATGGTAGTTTTGTGTTTTTTGTAGATCACTTGTACCGTCCTTCTTATAAACAGGTGTGATCTTTTTGCTTGAGGGATCTATCACAGATTACAGTTAAAGGAGGGGCTTACTCAGCAGAAAATTCAGCATAGAATCTGACTGGGATTCCATCGGTCTCTGGAGCTTTATTCATTTTTAGTGACTTCACTTGTTTCTCAAAATGACTGACACTAATAGTTATTTCACCCATCTTTTCATTGGTACGAGGATTAAAATGGGGGCCATATCTCCTGGATTTTCTTTTGTAAAGGAACAATTGAAAATGTTGTAAAGGATTTAATTTTTGCTTTGCTACCCTCACAGTCCCTCTACCTTACATTTCTGAACATTTAAAGCAAATTGCCAGTCTTTGCACCACTTTGAAATCTTATTAGCATCTGACTGAATATTTATGCAGCTTGTTGCAAATGGCATTCATTATAGATAATTAGATCATCTGCAAAAAGTGCCTTATAAATTTTTCATGTGATCCCCCAATCACATGAAAATTTTATGAGGCACGTGAGGAGACTGAAGCCTGTGACATAGTTCAAATAATATCAAGGGTTGTTGGAACATGTACAACAGAACTTTATGCAGTGCTGTAGACGTAGCACCCTGTGCAAGTATTTTTCTTATTTGATTTTACTGGCATTTGGTGTACGTAGCATCCAAGCAGCAATACATCTGATAATTACAATAAATTTACGTTGGTACTTACAGAACACAGAGAGTGACGAACTGACACTATACTGGCAGAACATCAAAGTTGATAGGAGAACAAGGCATGAACACTGAAAATTAATGTTAATATGTAGTCCATGGAGCTTCAATTTGAATCATCATCATCATCATTTAAGACTGATTATGCCTTTCAACGTTCGGTCTGGAGCATAGCCCCCTTATGAAATTCCTCCATGATCCCCTATTCAGTGCTAATATTGGTGCCTCTTCTGATGTTAAACCTATTACTTCAAAATAATTCTTAACCGAATCCAGGTACCTTCTCCTTGGTCTGCCCCGACTCCTCCTACCCTCTACTGCTGAACCCATGAGTCTCTTGGGTAACCTTGCTTCTCCCATGCGTGTAACATGACCCCACCATCTAAGCCTGTTCGCCCTGACTGCTACATCTATAGAGTTCATTACCAGTTTTTCTTTGATTTCCTCATTGTGGACACCCTCCTGCCATGGTTCCCATCTACTAGTACCTGCAATCATCCTAGCTACTTTCATATCCATAACCTCAACCTTGTTGATAAGGTAACCTGAATCCACCCAGCTTTCGCTCACATACAACAAAGTTGGTCGAAAGATTGAATGGTGCACAGATAACTTAGTCTTGGTACTGACTTCCTTCTTGCAGAAGAGAGTAGATCGTAGCTGAGCGCTCACTGCATTAGCTTTGCTACACCTCGCTTCCAGTTCTTTCACTATGTTGCCTTCCTGTGAGAATATGCATCTTAAGTACTTGAAACTGTCCACCTGTTCTAACTTTGTTCCTCCTATTTGGCACTCAATCCATTTATATTTCTTTCCCAGTGACATTACTTTCGTTTTGGAGATGCTAATCTTCATACCATAGTCCTTACATTTCTGATATAGCTCTGAAATATTACTTTGCAAACTTTCAATCGAATCTGCCATCACAACTAAGTCATCCGCATATGCAAGACTGCTTATTTTGTGTTCACATATCTTAATCTCACCCACCCAGTCTATTGTTTTCAACATATGATTCATAAATAATATGAACAACAGTGGAGACAGGTTGCAGCCTTGTCTTACCCCTGACACTACTCTAAACCATGAACTCAATTTACCGTCAACTCTAACTGCTGCCTGACTATCCATGTAAAGACCTTTAATTGCTTGCAAAAGTTTGCCTCCTATTCCATAATCACATAGAACAGGCAATAACTTCCTCCTAGGAATGCAGTCATATGCCTTTTCTAGATCTATAAAACATAGATGCAATTCCTTGTTCCACTCGTAACACTTCTCCATTATTTGCCGTAAGCTAAAGATCTGGTCCTGACAACCTCTAAGAGGCCTAAGCCCACACTCATTTTCATCCAACTGGTTCTCAACTAATACTCGCACTTTTCTTTCAACAATACCTGAGAAGATTTTACCCACAACACTGATTAAAGAGATACCTCTGTAGTTGTTACAATCTTTTCTGTTTCCATGTTTAAAGATTGGTGTGATTACCGCTTTTGTCCAGTCTGATGGAACCTGTCCTGACTCCCAAGCCATTTCAATTATCCTGTGTAGCCATTTAAGACCTGACATTCCACTGTATTTGATGAGTTCTGACTTAATTTCATCCATCCCAGCTGCTTTATTGCACTGCAATCTATTGACCATTTTCTCCACTTCCTCAAATGTGATCCTATTTCCATCATCATTCCTATCCCATTCTACCTCGAAATCTGAAACATTACTGATCGTATTTTCACCTACATTGAGCAACTCTTCAAAATATTCTCTCCATCTGCCCCAGGCATCCACAGGATTCACCAGCAGTTTTCCTGACCTGTCCAAAATACTTGTCATTTCCTTCTTAGCTCCCTTTTGAAGATTGCTAATTACACTCCAGAATGGTTTTCCAGCAGCTTGACCCATAGTCTCCAACCTGTTTCCAAAGTCTTCCCAAGATTTCTTCTTGGATGCTGCAATTATCTGTTTGGCTTTGTTTCTTTCTTCAACATAACTCTCTCTGTCTACCTGAGTTCTAGTATGTAGCCATTTTTGATAGGCCTTCTTTTTACTTTTACAGGCTGCCTTGACTGTGTCATCCCACCAAGCTGTTTGCTTCATCCTACTTTTACACACTACTGTTCCAAGACATTCTTCAGCCACTTCTAGTACTGTGTCCCTGTACCTTGTCCATTCCTTTTCCAATGACTGTAATTGACTACATTCAACTAACTGGTACCTTTCTGAGATCACTGTTATGTACCTGTGCCTGATTTCCTTATCCTGAAGTTTCTCCACTCTTATCCTCCTACATATGGACCTGACCTCCTGCACTTTTGGCCTCACAATCCCAATTTCACTGCAGATTAAATAATGATCAGTGTCATCAAAGAATCCCCTGAATACACGTGTGTCCCTAACAGCCTTCCTGAATTCCTGACCTGTTATTATATAATCAATGACAGATCTGGTTCTCCTGCCTTCCCAAGTATACCGGTGAATGTTCTTATGTTTACAAAAGGAGTTTGTGATTACTAAGCCCATACTGGCACAGAAATCCAAGAGTTGTTTCCCGTTCCTGTTGGCCTCCATATCCTCTCCAAATTTACCCATAACCTTTTCATACCCTTCTGTTCGATTTCCAATCCTGGCGTTAAAATCACCCATGAGCAGAACACTGTCCTTGTCCTTTATTCTAACAACTAAATCATTGATTGCCTCATAAAAACTATCCATCTTATCTTGATCTGTCCCTTCACAATGCGAATATACTGACACAATCCTAATTTTCTTGCTAGACACTGTCAAATCTATCCACATCAGTCCTTATTGCAACTACGCTGGGCTCCATTTCTTTCCTGATGTAAAGCCCTACACCCCATTATGTTATTCCTGCTTTGACTCCTGACAGGTAGACCTTGTATTCTCCCACTTCCTCTTCTTTCTCACCCCTTACCCGAATGTCACTAGCAGCTAAAACGTCCAGTCCCATCTTACTTGCAGCCTCTGCCAGCTCTACCTTCTTCCCATTGATATTAATAGCTCCCCATCTCATTACTATTTGTTTGCCAAGTCGTATCTTAGGAGTCCCTGGTTTGTCAGTTAGAGGTGGGACTCCGTCACCTCCAAAGGTCCGAGGCATTTTGCTCTGATTGTTGCCAGCATCATATTTAAAGTACCAGGGAAGCAGGTTGCTAGCCTTACTTGCCCCGAGTCCCATTGGGTTTTACCCCTAACGGCTGAGGGACTAACCGGTGGATTTGGTAGTCTTTGCTGCATGAGCACAAAGGTGACCACGACTCAGAATATGTCCAAGATGCCCAGCCTTATTCGAAGTAACTGGCATCCCGACTGTCGGGACCACTTACTTGGCCACTCATATGTTGCACGTGGTTCATGAACTAGGACTTGACTACAGGAACCCACACCAAGGGGTATATATTCAATTTGAATATGAAAAGAAAATTAAATTGTACCAATTCTTCAGTACATATTCAATTTATGTGATTTCCAAGTTAATTTCTGATGACCTTATCACATTTGATGATGTCCCATTAGTCAACTTGCTTGCTGGTATTAATATTAGAAGTTCATCCATTTTATTCAAGAGTCCTGTTATATCTTGATGGTTAGATGTGCTTTTCTGTACTTATTGTTCTATGCAAGATGTAATCTGCTGTTCATTGCAAGAATTTTCCAGGTCTGCATACTTCAACTGATCCAAAGCCTTTCATATTGCTCAGAAGGAACTTTATATAAGACTAGTGTTGCAAAGAATTTATGGATGTCTGATACATTTACTGTTGAATTATTGAGGCTTATGTCCAAACTAAGTACTACCTGCGCTCCCAATATGAACTACTTCTAAAACATTTTTTCTCCCTAGAGCATAAATCATAGACTACCTTGCTGACATCTCCAGATAATTACTTTTTATTTGTTACGGTAACAGGCCTATTCTGAAATTCACACACCATGATTACTACTACCCAGCGAAGCAATTTTGATTTTCTTAACCATTTCCTTCCTAGTGTTTCCTTGCACTGCTGCTCATATTTGTCATAATTTTGTAGCAATAGTTGTGATAACACACCATAAGAACTGCATCATTGTTATAAATGCAGTATTTTACATAAAATTGATACTGGCATTATTTATACTGATATCCATTTTATTTATTTATTCTCATTAAAGTTGTAGCAGTTTATCCTCTCATTCAATGCAGTAATGAATTTGATTTATTTCTTGAGTTTAATCTACTTATTTAAGAAAAGACAGTGTTTTGTGGTTTCTACGTGGTGTTGATTTGCTTAAATAGCTTGTAAATCAAAATGATTCGGCAGAACATAGAATTTCTTGAGTTTAAAAGTGTTGTCCTTTGTGCTATGGCATTTTTATTAGTGAAAATTATTCTTGGAAAATAATATGAAGGTGATTTGTAGGTGACTAATTGTAATTAGTCAACAACATGCAATAAGGTTTTCAGATAGATGATATCTGTTGCAAAAAATATGGTAATGTAGATACGATTGCTACACAATTGGGGACATAATCTTACTAAACGTCTTAGGTAAGTTCTATATGACCAGTAATTTTGCAATCAGTGAAGTGACACAGAAATTAATAACTTCTGTTAAGTAATAATATATACAAAAATTTAAATTTAGTCTGTTCATTATTGTAAAGTGAATCTAAAATCATATTTCTAGAATCAACACTCAATTTCAAATTTCTTTTTGAAATATTTTGTACATTTCTTCTGTACTCACATGAAACAGGGACTTTCATCTTTACCATTACGATTTTCACCAAGAAAAGATAGTAATAAAGCGATATTTTTGAGTTTTTATTATTATTTATTGCCACAAAAGTAAAATATACAAGCTATCAAAAATCTATTAAAGTCACAGTGTCAACTGTATTAAAATCTTTGGCTACATCATTAAGTGCACATTTAGTTAAAGTACAACCATTAGATGAACAAGAATAAATTACAATTAAAATTAGCAACTTCTGTTCAAAATGAAAACCAATAATTTTAACTCTACAATTTTTCAGATAATGTATTATGCATAACACTTTACCAGTGGTGAGTTTTGCAACATTATGAATATACATGAAACTCCTTAGTGTAAAGCTAACACAAACATCAAAGACACAATTGTGAATGGTATTACTGAGGAAACAAAAGCTCTTAGTTATAAACAGCAGAAAAATCAGTAGCTGCCATGAAACTGTTAAAGGTAAGTTTCAATATTTCAGCATCAGAAGGTTTTTCACCATAAACAAAATGAAAAATATTATAAAAGGAGAAAAATGTGAAGATGTAGAAGAGGAAGAGCAGCTTTCATAATCAAACAAATGTGAGATATCCAGACATATTAAATTAAAATTTAACAATGAAACTATACTATCTGGAGAGACAGCCAGACTGAAAGATAAGAAGCAAAAGTAAGAGACAAAGAGGCACTGTATGGCCTTCCAGGTACTGGTGACACTGTAATAATACCTGCTTGTAGTTCTTACATGCAAACAGCTCACTTAGAATGTTGCTGTGAACATTGTCTGTAGTTAAGTTTCTGCCTCAACACACATCATGTACTTGAAGCAAAGAAATATTTTGCAGTATTTGGAATACTTTTTTTTTACTATTACATTAGACAGCTTTCACATTGCACACTTAAACACAAAAACTGATATCAAGCTGTTATAAAACAATCTCAAAATTATCCTTCTCTGTGAGATCTATCACAATAAGACACTGAATCAATTAAAAACTAAGGTTAAAAAAGACCACTTCACAAGCTCCTCCATAAATACAAGTTGTCTAGAAACTATGGAGAATTTAGAGTGATAAAATTTCACAACCATTGTTTAAATATAACAGTTAAAAGCTAGAATCCTAAAATACACTCGTGTCCATAAATAAAGGGTTCTTTGAGTTCCATTAAAAAATATTTCATCATGATGGACTAAACTGTGCCTGGATAGTAGGGAGGAAATCATGTGATGTATCATGTGACTCTGTATCACTTAGATATAGTGATTCTAATTCCATGTTTTGTGTGTCTAACACACTGCATTTAAGATGTAATGTTAGGAGGATGACATAGTGAGCACCTCTGGATGCCACTATGTACTGGTGTTGCATTATTAGAAGATAAGTCTCCAGCTGCCTTAAGCCCCATGTGTCCAGCTGTGGAGAGGATACCAGAAGATAGGTGTGTAGATGATGTGACACAGCCTACTGCCAGAATTGTTATCTTTACTTATGCACCCACAGACATCAAACCGGCACAGCAATAGCTCTGACTTGAGACATCACTGCATCCTCTGGGTCATCATATCATCATTATTAGTTATCACTGCCGTAATCTCCATAAGAATAACACAGACCGGAAGTGAATTCTTCTGCAACATGGATCAAGTAAATATACGGGACGCGCAACAATGGTGCAACAATGCTGCTACTAGGACGCGTGTTGCGCGGCAGCCTCGCTCTGCGGCTAAGTCCCGCTCAAGGTCACCCGTATATTTACTTGATCCGTGTTGCAGAAGAATTCACTTCCGGTCTGTGTTATTCTTATGGAGATTACGGCATTGATAACTAATAATTGCTTAAAAATAATTTATTTAAACAGTGTACGTACTGTTTGGGTGGACTACTGAGTTTAGGAGAGGGGACGGTGGGTGAGTATTGTGTCTTACGCGTTTTACTGCACTTGACCTTGAATTCGGACTTAGTTTCTGGCCGCTGCAACACAATACTAGCAACTCATCAGCTGTGTTCCCCACATGGCTCAATGAGTACAGTGCCATGCCCACTTAGCAAGTGTTGGCAGTCACCTATCCATGCGACTGCTATGTTTAAGCCCAGAGAGTGACTTTTCCTATGTGTTTACCCTTGGTAAGTGTTAAAACCCTGCCATAACTGTGAAAAGGGGCCAGTATGGCGTTTTCAGCATCCTGGATTGGGAGAGCATCATATCAGGAACACTTATACCACTACATGTGTTTCACAGGGCAAATGTGATGGCTGCAGCTTATAGATGTGATGCCCTGCAATTCTTTATGTTCCCTTTTTATCGTACATTTAACCCTGACGTACATTAGAAAGACTATTATGCCTTACTACACAAGATTGGCCTAGAAGACAAGTACTACCTGTATTGTGAGGGCATTATGAATCTAGAGTGACAGTACACTCTTCAGAGTTAATTGGAACATGCATAGGGTTCTCTAAGCCGCCAAATAACTACAATCCTCATGCCACCAACACATTACCAATGCTGACTTACACTGGGTGCCAATCAAGCAGTTAGAGGAATTATCTACTGGATACACTAATCCACATTATACAGAACCATTTGCATCCTGTACTGCCATGCAAGGGTATCATACCTAGTACTGACTTTCTCCGTGTCACTGGCAGGTGGATGTGACACAGAGTAAGAGCTCCCCACAGTCCCTGGTCAGTTTTCAAGTACATCTTGTATTTATAACATTATATCACAAGTTACAACATTTACAGGTCAGATTTATGTGCATTTATCATCATCATGCCTCCCATTTTGAGAATCTCGTAGATTCCTTCACTTATGAACTTAGGTGTACATAGTCTGTTATGAAAACTCAGTCTTATATCAAATAGGTGCATTAGTTACTCATATAGTTTCTGCTACATGCTGCTCTGACTTGAATTTGCCAGTATTTCAAAAGGAATGTTTCTAACACCAAATAGAAGGTAAACCCACAGATTAAATAAAACATTTTAATTTGTCTTTCACCATAGACCACTTTTTCTAAAGGTTTGCAGTGATTAATCCTCAAAATACCTGTCCAGCTTTAAATTTATCTAGTTTTATACCTTACAACAGATGTTCTGCATCTCAGTTATCTTGACTAACTCATTTGAGATAGCCGTCTTTACTTCATTTTCTCTTCCCTTTGTATTTACACTGTCATACTTCCATCTCCTAGAAGTTTCTCCTAGATTCTCCTAGCTATTCCCACCACCCTTGACTATCCATCCCCTGACTCCATATTGACAAATTCTTGTTTCTCACTGCAGAATAATACTTTTACCACTAACAAAGCTGGATTTCCTTGTCACTGATCTTCACTGAAGTAAATTTGCAAACACAATTGAAGAGGCTCAGTTGTTGTAATGGTACTTTATTGTTGTGTATTCACTTGCTGTATAACTATGCAAACACACATCTTCAACACACTCAATACCCTCCTAATGCACATGATCATTCTCTTTTCCATAATTGTTTTTATACTGCACTCACTTGGTTTCCACATTTATTCTTACTGATTCATTCCAATTTTTTTCCTCTTATCTGTCTGTTATGGTTGTTGTATTTAATTCTTAGATATTTATAGTCCCATTCATTTAATTTTTTCCCTATTTCTTCCTATGGACTGCATCTCATCAGTTTTAGGCTTAGCCAGAACCTTCTGGTGAACTAGATGACCTTCCCTCGCAAACATATACACAAAAGTACGTGCACTTCCTCAGCTGGTAATGCCATCTATCAGATCATATGCATAAAGATGAGATGAACGAAAAGTATATGACAAGTATTAGATCCTACAGACAGGCTGATACAGACACAGACCATTATCTAGTACTCGACAAACTACAACTTCAGTTGTGTTGTAAAAGGAGGAGGAACAACAGGGTCAAGAGACAATTTGAAGTTGAGAAGCTTAAGGATCCAGAGTTGTATCACCAGCATAATATCAGAGTTCATAACAAATCTGAAGTAATGAAAGAAGTGTTAATGATCAATGGGAAGATTTAAACAGGCTGCAGAAATATGAAAGTGTGAGAAGACCTTCAACTGAGACGGCGAATATAATCTAATTGGTGCATGGAAGCAAGCTCTTGATGCAGAGAAGAGCCAGAGATATTCTTTGCTATGTTTATGCTATGATGGGAGTGGTGGTGCTGCCAGAACCGATGCTGACACCATCTGTGACGGCATGACACAACTACCAAAAAATCAGAAGCTGTCTTTGGGATGTATAATGCCACCACACCATCAGTTTTGCAATCAGTTACTCCTGATGAAAACAATGGTGTAAATATCATAAGCTTGAGGTTTTACCCTGAACTGACATGGCAAGATGTTCGAGAATGTTTTATATAGGTGGAGGCAAGTTGTTGAATGCTGAAGATCCTGAAAATGTCTTCCATGAAGGAAGAATTGCAGAGGGTGTACAGAAAGAATAATCTCAAGTAATTCAACAGGACATATGCAGAGCAGTTAAGAAACTGAATAATAATGAGGCACCAGGATAATTGCAGAGATGTCAAAGATGGAAGGTGGAACACTTCAGAAAGAGCGATATATTTTTGTAAGTGAAGTATAGAGAAAGGACGTGATCCTGAAAGAGTGGAAATCAGCTACTATCATCCCACTGCACAAAAAGAACAGTAAAAGGAATTACTGAGGTATTTCTTATCTAAGCACACCACACAAAGTTTTATCACTAATAATTCTTGAAAAGCTGAAGCCTTTCACTGAAGACATTGTTGGAGAGTACCAGGCAGGTTTTCAGGAAGGAAGATCAACTGTGGATGAAATTTTGACAATGAGGTAAGTCTGGGAGAAGTGCTGAGAATTCAACCATCAATTCCTGATTACATTTGTGGATTTCTCAAAGTCTTATAATAGTATAAACACATTAAGCATGTACAACATCCTGAGGGAGCTTGCCATGCCAAGGATATTAATTAACGTTTGAAGGTGTAGACAGCAGAGACAGAAGCTAAGGTGAGATACCACAGCAAGTTATCCAAGCAATTCAGCATCAGAACAGGTGTGAGACAAGGTGACGCCATTTCCCTATTGTTTTTCAATTTGGTCCGGCGAATGTAATTCTGGAAATGAAAGAAGAAGACAAAGGGGTGAAGCTAAACTGAAGAATGCAGTTATTGGGATATACAGTTGACATGGCAGCCACAACGGAGTCAGAGAGAGAATGGCAGAAACCATAGAGAACTTAGCAAAGAATGCCAATAAGACTGGACATGTTTAAGAGAAGGCTCAAATGATAAAAGTATCCATAGAAACCTCTAATAATGCCTAGTTATGTGTTGGAATATGAAACACAGTGAGAGTTGAAACTTTTAAGTAGCTTGGCACATGGTTCAGCAGGCATAATGACCTGAAACAGAAATTAATCAATGTACTGTCAAAGCACCTAAAATTTATTTCAGTCTGAAACACCTAATGTCATCAAAAAATCTGTTAGTTAAGACCAAACTTAAAGTGTATAATGCAGTGATAGTACTGGCAGCATTATGAGGGACAGAAACATTAAGCACCACAAAAAATGAAAAGAACCTGTTGATCTTTGAAAGGAAAATCATGAGAAAGATTTTTGGATCATCCTGCGAAGACAAAACTTGTGGACATCAAAAAGACCAGGAACTGCATGACCTGAAGAAACAACTAAACATCATTCACAAAATGAAAGAGCAGAGAATAAGCCTGGCAGGGCACATTGGTTGGGGGCCAGACAGGTGTCAGGCCAAAGTTGTGCATTTGGGAATAATTGAAAGAGCTCACCCTACTGGAAGAGCAAGGAAGTGAACTGAAGAAGAACCTTCAGCTACTGGGTGCCCATGAGAACTGGGCCCACAGTGCACAAGATCATCATCTTGTAACATTTGCATTAAAGCACCGCTTCTGGGACAGGGAGTTGTGCCGGCCCGGGATCGAATATGCATGACAGATTAATAATGAGGACTGGTGTGCCAGCCAGTCCAGATGTGGTTTTTAGGCAGTTTCCCACATCCCATTAGGCAAATACTGGGCTTCTACCCAAGTCCCACCTCAGTTAGACAATTCACAAACATTCAGAAACTTTTACTCACTTCCACACTACTTGAAGGCAGTCGGGGTTACACATACCTGTAAGAGTGTGTAAGAGTGGTGACAGGAAAGGCATCCTGCCACTCATTAAATTAGTCATGCCAAATCCATAAGTAATTATGCCAACCCTATGTTGATGTGGGAAAAGATGCAAAAGAAAGAAGTTTTTTTTAAAGAAATTGTGCTTTACTTCCTCCATCCCTCTCACCTCCACAAAACTAATGAGCTAATGAGCTGCCTTTCCTTTTAAAAAAAGGACAAAGTTCAAGGTCAGGTCAGCATGTGAAACAGACTTACTCTTACCTCCTCTATGTCATTTTAAATGATACAGTTAGCTTTTAGCACATACACCATGTTCACAATGCAAATCTTAATTTTTTGCTGCCAATTTAAATCTGTCAATATTACAAAATACTAATATTGCCATTGAGCAATAGGAAATAGTTCTTAGATAAATGTGTATGATAAATGCAGAAATTACACACATATAACAATGTAGATCACTCTGAATATCGTCCTGTTGCAATTTCTCTTTTTACAAAATGAACACAATGTTAAAGCAACTCTTAGAGAACAAGTAGCTATTAGATACATTATAGCACAACCCAATAACAAAATAGTTGGTGTTCTTAATAATAAAAAATACTAACAGTTTTATCTGGTAAGTATTGCACAAACAAGAATCTCATGTAGACAGAAAATCATCTGAGGTATTAATAATTTGCTATCAACACATAAATAGCAAATAGATGGTGAAGATTGTGGTTATAATTTTTGATGGCCATTGGTAATTGCCTGTATTATGTTTCGGTACCGTTTCAGCATTGGATCATATATCTGAAATCAAAATATCATTTGTTATATGATGGGTAATTAAAAATCTATTTTGTTAAAAATACAGCTTAATCATAAAAAATTATGCACATAAACAAGCAGTAACAAATAACTGGCAGAAGTTGTTTCAGTTTTAGTAGATAAGAAATGAAATAAATGTTGAATTGTCAACACATATTCCAAACATTCAGTAAAACTACACTGAACAAAACCAGAGTTGTATATTATGAAAATTTCCAAATTTATGCTAGTTTAAGAACAATGATGAAAATTATTTTATAGTAATGAAGTGAAAAGTTATAATCATGAGGGAAACAAATCCTGCTGCAATTGACAAGCAGTTATTGTAAGGGTGGACATGGAACAGACATCTACAAACTTCACAATGAAACAATGGGAGCTGGACCAGGGACCACATCATTTATGGTATATCATTAACTGCAACAGCAAATGTCAAATGGTAAAGAAGACACAAGCCCAAAGGTTGTGTTAAACTCTAAGCTTTCTTCTTTTATAAGAGAAGGACAATATTTTGTACTGTTCAAATAATCTGTCTCAATGCATGGTATTTATTTGGCTTGAAAACAGATGGCAGCAGGCCTGGTATCGACTTCAATTAATTATACCATGTTTTGAAGTATATGACATGTATTTGCAGCTGCAAATAGGGATAACCTTCAACTGTATAATGGAATGACAACAATGAAGATTTGTGCCAGCTGGGATTTATGCTGTGAGCCAAAACAGTTAAGATGAGAGATCGTTTAAAATGGGAAATCTGGCTATGAGTCCTGGACTAGAACATATTTTCATTGTTGTCATTCCATTATACAGCAGAAAGTTGTCAGTAATTGCAGCTGTAAATACAGTTCATGTATTTTATTATGGTTATAGTCACTGCAATGCCTGTTCTTTCAAACAAGCATGCATATTGAAGGAAACTTGCACCATACTACTTACCAACACAGGCACTGCAATATCACATTTGGAGGTATAAGGACAGTCATTTTTTCAAACCATTCTAATTTACAGAACTATTAAATACTTCACAACATCTTACAAAATTCAAATGATCATGTAATCTGACAAAATAAGAAAATATGAACAGTCTGAGATTCTTATAAATTACATAAATTGTAAGTATAAAATAATAATACTTACAGAAGCAGCATCACGATGAGGCTGACAAACCAGATGAGGGTGGCCTAAATGTGAAACCATTTCTTTGAAGGAACTTCCAGAGGCATGAACTATAGCATGCTTGGCTTGATATGCAGCCCCCAAGACTGCAGAGTTCACTATATCCTACATTATACAGAATTATTTGAGCAAAATTGTATATCACGGTGTTCCAGTGAAAATAACTATGACATGGATAAGCAAACTGTGAATTAGCTTCAGTTTAATCAAGTATTCATTCTAAATAAAATACAACTTCAACACATATCTGCAGCAATATCATAAACTGAAACAGATACATCAGTCTTCTGTAAATGAGAAAATTAATGATATAATATGGGATTACTGGACAAATTCCATACAGGAGGTTCAGTTATCTTTCTTTCCTTGGTGATATGACAGTTATATCTAGAAATACGGAGGTTAGTGTAGAACAGTTGAATCTGTTAAAATCTGGAAACCAGGATTAATTACCATTAGAAATACAAGTATATTGTAATAGCACAGGCCAAAGCCAGCATCCAGTGCTGCATATAGGGCACCAGGTCATGGTAGATGATCTGTCAACAATAGCAACCATATTCTGTGTGCTTGCTTCCACACTGACTTCATTCTGCACGATGACACCTGAGCTTAGGAAACTGGGCCCCTTTCAGCAAATTTTTGCTTGATCTAGAAATGTCACAGAGGTCAGCTACTGACAGCATGATCAACTCCAAACAGCTGTATTTAAACCACGAGCCCAGCCGAGTAGGTTATTGGCACAGCAGGGTCATATTACATCATCTGCTAAGTGTCAGTTGCCATCACAAGATTGACAATGCTCTACAGACACAGTCATAATTGGTGTAACTGTACTGGATGATGCTGCCAATACTACACCAACACCTCTATGAGACCATCTGTCGAGAAACTTGCTGCAGCTTCATGGCCCAAGCCACAAACGGACAACCAACTGGCTCCATTTGCTGGGGGCTCCCTGCCACCAGCTGCTGCTCTCCAGGCAAAGGTCCAGAGTTTACCTCTGTGTGTTGCCATCATCTGCCATAGCACTAGAAGATGCCACTGGCTGCTTCTTGCCACTGGCAGATCCATGTTATGTGTTCCACTCAGCTGCCTCTGTGTCAGCATCCACCAAGTCAGCATTCCCTGAGTAAACAGCTTTCCTTCCAATAGTTTGTGTACATCACCAGGCCATACAGTACGCATACGCAGGGACTACATGGGATGATGCCAGCTTGTGGTCCATATAAGACACACTCATGTAATTGTTCAAGTCTACGGTATTGTTATCTTCACACTCATGTGCGTCTGCAGCCTGTCTCTCTCAGCTTCCTACGAAGCTACACTCTGGAGTCATTCCTACCTCCCTTGCCAAAATACAAACCCATGACACTCCAGGTGGAAGTTGAATTCCTCCTGACAAATGGCTCCCACCACCCAGTAGCAGCCATTGCACGAACTCGCCCACTTCATTGCATGAACTCGCCCACTTCATTGTGAAGTCAGATGTGGGATGACTTGAAGACTGATTGAGTGACAGAGAAGAAGAAGTCCACTTCATTCTGGTGAGAGAAGCTGATGGAGACTGCAATGGTGACTCAACTTGGACAGCACCAATGAAAGTAGCAGCTCAAATTTTGGATTTTCATTCATGGGATCCACATACCTGTCGATCCTCCTGACCTTGAATTTCCACCCTCCTACCACTGCGCCCAGTTTAGATTCAAATTTTAATATTTGGTAAAGGCCCCAGGGTTGAACTATTAACAGATGTTGGTATACACATAGTGCAGTTTGCCAGGACACAGCTCCATGCACTGAACCACAGAATTTAGTTTGCTGGGTATGCCAACAGAAAGGGCATTGCTCCAGGCAATGCAGAGAGGGTGCATGGTTAAGGCGATGAACCTTAGGACAATGTAAACAGTACGTGAATATAAGCATGGATTGTTATATGCAATGGAGCAGACGTTTATTGGTCTACATGAGTGTATCTGATATGCCTTTGTGAACTAGTGTGAGTACCAGGAATAATTAAGTATTTGCTTGAGTAATGGATTAAAGCAACTTTTAGGCGAGAAATTATGAAGAATGTGTACTGTGGCAATGTGAATACTAGACTCTTGGCATGTTTAAATTAGTAAGAAACAATGAAGCTTTGTATCATGATATGTTGAATAATAGGGAATTTGACTGTTTTTGGAAATCATTTTAACATGGCGTTGTTTTCCTGCTTTCTAGCACTGGCCAAGGCACGCCAGTACCCTATGTACCTGTGGCAACTGAGGTATTCTGTGTGCCTGTATGTGTTGCTTCACATGAACTATTGTCCCACAGCACTGTTATTGCTGGCAGACAAGATGTCAGAAGTCAGTACCCATCTTCTCTGTTCATGTTGGCTGGTTGCTTGGCAATTTCTATTGCCTCTCTAATCTTCCTCCTGAAAGGAAGAGGCTGTTTCGCCAGTACACATGCTTCACCAAAATCAATCTGTTTGCCACACTCCTGCTGTTGTTCAAATTGACACAAGCACTGCTAAAGCAACTAGAATGAATTTTGACAGAGCCAGAAGACTCATCCCACAAGTTCCACAGGCACCAGCAAGATATAGTTTATCGAAGGTACATAAAGAGGCCTTTCCATTACGACCAATTGTGAGTACCATTAATTCACCGATGTACAGTCTAGCAAAGGAACTGGCTCCAAAGCTCTGACATTTGGTGGGCCACACAAATTTGTACATTAAGGACTCCACCAACTTTTAAAAGAAAAGTGTATCTCAGCCACAGACCTGATGGTTAGCTTCAACATAAAGTCTTTATTCATGAATGTACTGTTATAAGACACCATGATAATCTTAGAAGAACGCATGGCACCTGATATCTGCGATCTAGTGCACCACTGTTTAATGACCACCTATTTCAGGTGGAAAGCGGACTTTTATGAACAGACAGATGGTGTAGCTATGGGCTCCCCTCTCTTGCCTTTTGCAACAGACATCTTTATGGAAGCATTCGAAGAAACAGCTCTCCAGTCCACACCATTACACCCAGAATGTTGGCTCCAATATGTTGTCAATACTTTCGTTATCTGGGCACATGGAGAGGAAGAGCTATGAAATTTCCCCCAACACCTCAACCAGCAGCACAGCAGAATTCAATTCACTATGGAGATAGAAAAGAATGGGTTGCTGCCTTCCCTCAATGTGGAAGTTTACAGAAAGTCTGATGGTAAACTGGGCCATAGAGTATATAGGAAGCAAACTAGTACTGACGGGTACCTGCATTCCTCCTCACATAATCACCCTATGCAGAAGAAATCCACCCTGCATGCTTTAATCAAGAGGGCTCACAGGATCAGTGATAAGGAACATCTAAAGGATAAACTACAAAACCTCAATTCCATTTTTTGTCCCAAGGGCTGTGGAATGAAAGTAACAGATAAAACTATGGTGTCAAAGAACAAAGGCAATGGAGGAGGGCAAAAGGAAGCACAAATCATCACTGTATTATCATATGTTCATAGTGTCACTGAATGGGTGGGAAAAATTCTCCACCTAGCAGGTATCAAGCTGATTTTCCGAAGCAACAACAGAGTAGAAGATGTTTTTTGCACAACAAAAAGATACATTTGACAAAATACATGCTGCTGGAGTTTATGAAATCAGATGCGATTGTGGATTAGTGTATGTAGGTGAAACAGGGTGACCTATCAGCACACGGATACCTGAACACGAAAAATATATCTGACTAAGGCAGCACACTAAGTTAGCAGTGGCAGAACAGCAGCACGAGTGCGGCAAACAGATCGATTTTTGGTGAAGCACGTGTACTGGCGAAACAGCCTCTTACTTTCAGGAGGAAGATTAGAGAGGCAATAGAAATAGCCAAACGACCATCCAACATGAACAGAAAAGATAGGTACTGACTTCCGACATCTTGGCTGCCAGCAATAATAGCATTACAGGACGACATCTCACAAGAAACAACACATACAGGTGTGCGGGAGGCCACAGCAGCTGCAGGTACATAGGATACTGGCACACCTCAGCCGGTGCTAGAAAGCAGAAAAACAATGCCACATCACAGCTGCCGCCTGGTCTTCCATTTACCAATTTCCACCAATTACAAGCAGTAATGCAAATACCAATCAAAATTTTGGGTTTCTACCAATGAAAAGAAATAATAAAAACACCAATAAAGACTTCTAAAATCCCTCCCATTTATCCTAAAGAGCCTATGAAAATTAGATAACAGCTATGTCTCCAGGTATATAAGAAACAAAGTTTTCTCATTCAGCAGTAAACAAAAACACCCTGTAGAAGGTCTCTTGCAACAGGGACCAAAACGTCTGTAGTTTTATATATATTGACAATGCAGTCACAAACCCAGAAAAATTTTATTGAATGTGACAATGGCCGCAGAAGCCTACATTTACATGTCATTTTATGTTCATACCATGCTTTTTCTTTCATGAATTACAGTATTCCTTCATAAAAATGGAAATGAAATTCAAAGCATTTGAAAGCCCACTAAAATGCTCTATTCGAGTCACATGATGCCTGTGATGTCAGTGGCTAGCTCACTGCTCCTACTATCATAAATATAATTCACAGTGATGTCTTGCTTTGGAATTTACATTTTCGAAAATGGATTACAAATGGTGTGTAGTAGAACACTGTACACATACAGCCATAAAAACTCTTCAAAAATTGTTTTTGAGTGTTTCAGAGAATGAGAAGGTGCATAAAAATTGGTCGCACTGTACCAGCAAAATTTCATTATGTTGATGCCTGAGTTGCCTTAATTAAAAATGTCTTTCACTCTGAAGTTAACAGTAATTTACCTCCAACATAGCTTTTCCACTGTTACAAAGAAGGGTAGCATGTCAAAAAAATTAAATTCTTACTAAAATTATATCTGCTTACAGTATATCTGCTTAACTGGTAGCTCGATTGACATGTTGTGCCTCTATTTGTGCACCTGTCTGTCTTTTTTGTGGGCCTTAGCTGTGTCCACACTGGCATCCCACATACGCACCCCCCACATCTGAAGGATTTCAACATTCAATTACTGCATGGCGTAGCATGCAGCAACATTGAGATTAAGTATCTATTAATGATGTAAACAGCGGTGTGGCACAACCTCCCAACATCTATCCAAGCAATGTGGTATCACATCGCTTGTGGAAAATTCAACACTAACCAGCATTTACAAGTGATTGTTTTAAAGGCCAGTCCTTTATGCTCCACCTGTCACTCAGTGAATAATGACACCCATCGCCTGACCTGCATCAGTGTTCATGAAGTCTGGACATTAGGGCAACAAATGGTAACCTGTTTACTCCTCGCCCCTCCATCCATGGTTGAAACATATGCTTTCATTTCTCATGCAACAGTCTGGGTCAAAGGATAGACGATCACCTAACTTCATGGGGTTGTGGACAAATCGTGCCTCAGTCTTTGGAACTTCCTACAGAATGATGTCCAAGCTACCATGCCTATTTTGCCAATTACCTCTGAGGGGTTTTGCACGATGCCCTGCTCAGTTGGAATGTGCCAGGCATGGTTGGCTCGATTGCTGTCAACGAGCACCACTAACACTTCCCTCATGTTATTTCAAGCCCCTGGCGGGTGCAGCACCTGATACCCCAGTGTCCTTGTTTTCCATTCCTGTCTCCCCTACCTACCACTGGTGTGTCACACGTTGAAAGTTCATGGTTACAATTAAGTATCTCATTCTCTGACTGTCCCATCTTGATGTCTTCTGGTTAGTTGGTAGTGTTCAAGACGCCATGGTGGCCAGGCCTTATGTGGCCGACCCCTGCCTACCCTGCCGCCCCCCCCCCCCCCCCCCACTGCCCTGCCACCGAGCTGGAGGTGACCTCCGCGTACTCGTGCCCCATTATAATATTTTAACTTATTTATAAAACAAATTGATGGTCCTTTCAAATGAAAAGCAAATCACAATTACAAAACTTCACCACAACAATTAGAAACAGAGTTTCAGATATTGGCATTAATTTACACTTACAAACAGTACAACCCTTATGTTTGTGTTACCTGCACATTGTACATGCTTCATATCTCTCCATATACAAAATCTCATTGTCCTAAACCTTGTATGATGATATCTTCACTACTCCCAGTGCTTTCCGAAAAGATAATTGTTTGTAAGGAAAGTAGATGCATTTATCCTCAGTTATCTACTTCTCAGCCTTAGATTAATTTGAAGCTATATGCAATACATCCCACCATCGAAGCAACTGCTGCAATGAGCTTTTGCTAATGCTACTTTCATATTTTGTGTAAAACTTTTAAAAATTAGTAAATTGTGTAGTAAGAATAATTAGGTGATAAGATGACCACCAGGCAACAGTTAGTGAATACTATTTCATTCCCAGATGTAAGTCAGATGATAACATAGATGTAAACAATGGTACAACGCTGACAAAGCAGACCATGGATCAAGTGTCATGATAGTATCAGATGGAGAAGATTTCCTGTCTTAACACTGTACAACGCTGACACAAAGCAGCAAGGCACTGAGGCACCACACAGGTTCAGAATGAGTCTTTGGTTCTGACATGAATTAAACTTTTTCAGGTCCCTTGAGATACAGAGAGGAAGATAGCCAAAAATCTGGCAACAATATCTGTCTAGGCTAGAGATTTGACATTAGGGGGTAATAAGTCAGATATTAAGAAATAATGTTGTATAAAAGGTGTACTATGGGCACTGGAGGATAGGTGAAAAGTGACTGTGCCCCCAGGAACTAGTAAGTTCATTGTATAGTTGAGCTCTCTGAAGCAGGGATGCTTCAATAGTCTCTAGGGGTGAAAGATAACTGTGAGTTAACGTATTAAGGTTTTATGCGAGGGATTTCTTATCAGTCAATGTGTCTGAGAATGTGATTATAGTGATGCTACCACTGACTTCTTTCTTTTTTAAATAGTTTTCCTCATTTGCTGTACCATAGTGATAAGGCAACACAACAGATTAACACAATTGAGTTCACAGAGGTCAAGAAGTATCTGGTTTTTTATTTTAAGTGCTGGACAGTGGATGACATTGTGAGAGTTAAGGCAGTGTCTAACTTAATGGGATATGCAAGAACTTTTAACTAGTTATTAGAGGTGTACTATGTTTATATTATGAGAATGTGTGACATTCAAATTTTCACTTGTGATGTTTTTATCATAAGACCTTGGGTATCAATCCAAATTGACAAAAAGTTAGTAGTGTTAGAGTGCAAATATTACTTGGGGTGAATATCAAGGTTATGCTGATGGGTGCCATCCTGATACCTATCTCCTTTCCCATGGTGTGAAACAATAAAGCTGCTAACTGGACTGAAAAGAAAAAAGAGCAAACTAGGAATTGAAAACTCTGTTTTGTGAAACATTGATCTGAGTATAAAGAAAAACGAATGCCAAAGTGTGAAGGTTATTTGAGAGGGTTTACTGTGGACTCAAGATGAAGAATATGAAGTGTAAAAACAATTGTAACATATGCATGATTGCATTTCAGTTAGATCAATATCAGGAATCTGATGAGGAAGAAAGTCAAGGCGAGGACCCAGTGCCATATCTAGAACACCAGCAGCTACAGCCAATGACCTGCCAACACAGCAGCCCTCCCCTATGTGCCAATTTCTGCTCTGACCTCCTTTCACATGATAACAGCAAGGTCTAGGACACAGGTCCTCATTCACGATACTTCTGTGTGACCTAAGAACTCGACAGTGCTACATTCTCCATGTGGTCAGCTCCAGGCACTGGTATTTAAACCCTGGCTTAGCCAAGTAGATCATTGGCACAGCACGGTCATGTAATGTTGCCTGCCATGGGTCAGTTTCCACTGTGAGATCGACAGTGTTCTGTTGATGCACTCATAATCAGTACAAATGGAATATGTTGCACTGGACGAGGCCATACTTCTGATGCAGCCAATACTCTGCTGCTGCCTCTATGAGACTTCCTGCAGAGCAACCTACCACTGCCACGTGGTCCAAGGCATGAATGGACAACCGACTGGCTCCATGCCACTGGGATCAACCAGGCGCCAGCTGCTGCTCTTCAGCCAACTGTCCAGATTTTGACTCTGGTTGACAACAATAGTAGATGGCACTGGATGCCTTTTGCTGGCAACAGAGCCATGACGAGTGCTCTGCCTGGCCACCACAATGCCAGCATCCGCCAAATTGGCATTCTCCGAGTAAGAAGCCTGTCTTCCAGTTGTCCAGTTGTCTGGATATGCCACCAGGCTATATGCTATCATGCCTTTATGATGCAGGGACAACACCCGACTGTGTTCTGTACAAATATGTACACATATAACTGTTCAATTTTAATGGAGTAACAAAGAATTGTTATGTTCACACTCATGTCTATATGCAGCTTGTCTCTCAGCCTTCCTGCAATGCTACACTCAGGAGGCACACCTGTCTCCCTTGCCATCATGCAAACCCAGGACACCTCAGGTGGGAGTTTAATGTTTCCCGAAAGACACAAATTTTTCTTCCATCACCCAGTAGCAGTCATTGCACACCTTCATCCGCCACACTATAGTTATGTGCATGAGTCTCATGATTAATTTTAAATTCAGTGTACTGAAAAAAATGAGATATTCAGAAAAGATGGATTTCTTGACAAATTTGTCACAAAGCTTATGATTGACCACTTTTCTAGTCAAGTGCAAGCATTCATCACAGGACGGAGAAAGTTGACTCATATTCTGATGAATTTGTTAACAAAAATTAAGTTAATGTGCATTGTACCTGACCTTAAAGATTCGCTTCGAGTTAACCAACATCAGTGTGGCCTACATGTTGAAAAGAAGTCACAAATTTGTGAAAAAAAGTTAAATGGAAATAAAATTATAGCACTAGGAATTGCACAAAACAATTTCATCAGATGTGAGTGCAAAATATGCTGAATTCCTGAAAAATAAAACAAATGTTTATTTCAACAAAACAAAAACAGCTATATACTTGAAACTGTTCAGCTCCCCGGTACTATGACAAAAATGAATGAAAGTAGAGTAAAAGCTGAATTCACAAAATGTTCGGACTACATTCATGAAAGTTGGCTTGACCAGTGTAATATAATATATTTTAGCCTAACCTCCCTTTATAAAATTCATATCGATAAAGACTCCAATGATAAAAGAGGACTATAGTATTACAAAATAGCACAAGCAACTATTATTTCTTGCAACATAATCTGTGAACAGAATAGCCTCTGCTGTAGTGTGTAAAGTGCAACATAAAACAAGGTGCTGTCTTAAAGACAGTATACACTCATTGAAAGTGTCTACATTTGGCAGGGAGTAGTCATTGCACATTATCCTGTTATTAATAACTACTGTATCATATTTAAAATACAAGGTTGACCTACACAATTTACTTTACTTTTTATCTCAACTTCTCTGATTTAGGTGGTACAGTGAGAAGAAATCAAACTCGAATAGAGGTGGACAGTGGTTTGGACCTCTGTCTGGTTATCCAGATTTATGTTTTCCATAGTTTTCCTAAACCAGTTATGGCAAATGCAAAGTTGATTCTTATAAAATGACTTGAGCAGTTTCCTTTCTCAGTCTGAGCTAGTGTTCCATCTCTAATGATTCTAATCTTCATTCCATTTTGATCTCTATTATCCATATTTCTAAATTTGTTAACAACTTTCAACAATGCAATATAATTGAACTATCGGTAGTTCATATGTATTTATGCACTACATAACAACTGTAAATTGTCTTTCATACAACTCACCAAAACATAGACATCTGCATTGAAAACATCTGCTAAGACCTGAAGAATAGTTTGGTTTGCTGATGCACCACCTGTTGCCAGGATTCTCATTTCATTGCCTAAAAAATATATAGTTATAAGATTTTTGAAGATTTGACAATCTGTCTTCACTAGAAATTGGTAATGTTGTGTTACATTATTAGGTGAACGACTAACAGAACTTAACATATATGCACTGGCACAGACATTCATCTACATAAAATTATATGAAGCCGAGGTCCCATTCCTTGTTTCAATCTTTTCATTATTCCTTGCATGTAAAAATAGTTGAGAGTATTTCTACAGTTTTTTGTACTTTCAAACTATAAAATACTAAAATGTTCAACCAGAATCAAAATTAAATGTCAAAACAGAAGATAAAAATGGTAAAGACAGCTAACAATCTGTTATCTGATGTGGGAAAAAATTCAAATTATCTTCTGGTTTAGATCATCTACCAGTCACATAACTGCACAGTGTCACATGCATTTGAAAAAATACTTAGCACAAAATTACCAACCTACAGAAAGACCAAGATCTTCTGCATGAGCTCTCCGTGCTATAAACTGTCCTTCGATGGCAGCTCGAACTTCTACTTCCTTACTACTGAACCTAGACACTCGATCACCAGCTTTGTTGTAACGAAAATCTCCTTGAACAAATGGTATAATTTCTTGTGCATCAAAGTAAAGACCTGAAACAGAATGGAATTGACTAGAATGAATCACTCCTAAAATTAATAATAAATAGATAGATTATGAAATAATCTGTGTCCATGAAAAATTGAAGTCAAACAAAGACGAAAAAACACGTATTTATACAGTATCAGCAGATACAAACATGAAAAATTCTATCTTTCAGAAGAAGAAGAAACTCCATCTCTTAAAAGAAACCAAGCTGATATTTGAGACAGAGATATTAAATAATTAAGTTGGACAATCGAACAAGATTCCTGATCAAGAAAAAAGCAGCAGAATAAAGCAGGGGGGAAATCAACAATCAAATGTAAACAAGAGATGATGTTTGGAAGTTAGAATGCAGGGAGTGAAGATTAACAGAAGAAGTTCAACTGAGACAAAGGCGAACAGCAACAGAGGAAAATGAATGAACACGTAGTGGAGAAGAATTGGAAGGAGAGGAAAGAAAACAAACAAAGACTCAAACTGTTAAAGATGAAGGAGAGGACAACATAAATACACAGTAGGTAAATACAATGACAGAGATATGGTGGAATAAAACAATAACATAGAAGACAACAAGCAGAGAAAAGTTTATGAAAATAACCATGCACATACTTTGTGGCAATTTAAAGGCTACAGATTCTGAGATCCTGGTCCTGATAGGAAGAATCCAAATCACTAACATGATTAAAAAACCATCACAGTGACCATTACTGCATTTCAAAGTGTGCTCTGCATGGCCCATTAATACAGACTCTCTGCCAGTGCTTGGTGAGAAATTAATGGTGACACTGATTTATAATATTTATACCTACAAGGAAAGATGAAAACAGTTTTCTTGTCACCTAATACATGACATTGATTGTCCAATGAGTGACTCACTTTGAGGTGTAAGCCTTATTGATGAAGGTATTGGAAAGAGTTGAAGGAAAGTGCATAGGATAAGTTGTTGATGGGAGTCAATCTTGTCAATGCATACCACATGGCAAGGAAGTAAGTTGAGGAGCAGCTAAGTGTTTGATTACATCAATTTTGGGGTTTGACGGGTGACAAAAGCTATTGCAGGCTGGTGTGAAGGCAGTAACAGGCAGGAAGGGACCCACTTTGAAGCATGATGTAAGAAAATCAATGTTCAGATACAGCAGTTCGTTAATGATTGCCAGCTCATGACAGAAATGTATGACATGGGTTGCCCTGATTTGCTGATTTGTGTTATGAGTAAGTAGTACTGCCAATATTTCAGATTTACAGCAAATCTTCTTCTTAAATAGTTTGGTAGTGTGGTTGTAAGATGTGGAAATAATGGAGGCAGGTTGTGCATTCTTAAAGTTGTTTCTCTGTATATGTTTACACATGATGAAATTTCAACTCTCCTTCTCTCTTTCACATCTGTATATCTCATTTCCTTGATTTTCTATTATTTTAACATATATTTTTCTTATGTGTACAAGCATAATTCTTAATATTTTCACTTGTCAGATGCCTTACAAACTGTACAAACTGTTCCCATCTTTCAAATACACTTGCATCATTCTTTCTGCTATGTTCTCATTACTTCTATGTGCCCTTCCATTGAACCATTATTCATATTTGCTAAGGTACGTGTATTTCTTGTCCCACAAACCTGAGCGATTATTCCCACACTACACTTCTTGTGTGTCTATCTTTATGGTAATATTCGTGAGATCTGTAATAATCTAGGAACAATATTGATCGATCCAAATAAGTTCTTAAGCAACAAACACAAACACACACACACACACATACACACACACACACACATTTGCACGAAATCTGTGGTGACGAGCAGGCACGCCGCCCTCGCCTGCAGCTGTTGTCTGCCTTCGTGAGACGCGCACCTGTTATCTCGCTGACAGGCAGTGACTCGTGCCCTTCCATTGAATCATTATTCATATTTGCTAAGGTACGTGTATTTCTTGTCCCTCAAACCTGAATGATTATTCCCACACTACACTTCTTGTGTGTCTATCTTTATGGTAATATTCGTGAGATCTGTAATAATCTAGGAACAATATTGATCGATCCAAATAAGTTCTTAAGCAACAAATGTCTGGGGAAATATGGTACTCACTTAAACAGGTTAGGCTCCAAGACCTTCACTAAGATGATTACTGATATTTACAACATTATAAATAATAAGAGAAACTAAAAAGCAGAAGAAGGGGTGACCATGTACAGAATTTGCCTGAAGAAAGTGATATTTCTTTCCTACATTAAAATCTCGAGGGATTAGGTAAGAAGATTGATGTTTTTGACCATTATCTTACTGATATTACACCCCACATACTAGTTGTCAGTGAACACCAAAAATCTGCAGAAACATACACCTGTTTAAAATACAAAATTATTCATTAACTGATTTTTACTGTCATTCTAACCATAAAGGTGGAGGAGTGGCTCTCTACCTGAGAACAAATAACTTAGTAGAATCTTACAAAGATATCACTTGGGTAAAAGAGTATTCCTCTAATTTGCACCATGAAATTTTAGCAATTAAGTTAAAAGTCTTGTCTGTTGTATATTTTATCTTAGCATGGTATAGATCACCAAATGGAAATTTTGAATTATTTATTAATTCCCTTGATACAGTATTATGTAAATTAGTGTCCAAGTAAGACCATATAAATGTTATATTATTAGGGGATATTAATGTCAACAGGTTACAAGATTCCCAAGAAAGCAAACGCTTCAAAGACTGTATCCATTCTTATGGCGCAAAAGATCTGTTGGTAGACATAACCACCAGAATCACTCCAACTACTATAAGCTCTACAGACCATGTTATTACTAATTGTGAAAATATTGCAACAGCTGCTGTTGTAAATGGTCACATCTCTGACCACCTAGGCCAACTATTACTGCTAAAGGAAGATCATTGTATAAAACCAAAGAAAATTTATGAATACAAAAGAAATCTCTGTGTTATCAACATTGCCAAACTGAGAGAGAGCCTTGGTCATGAATCTTGGCATCTAGTATTTCAAGCCAAAGGAGTGAATAATAAATGGGATGCCCTTCTAGACACATTATCTTATCATCTAAATAATACTATTCCCATCAGAAAGATAAATATTAATAAGAAATCGACAAGACAGTCACGACCCATGGAATTTGACAATTCTACCAAAGAACTGAAAGAAAAAATGGAAGAAATGTATATGATACAAAGAGCAACCAAAAACAATGAGCACAAGAATAAATACAAACAATACAAGTACAACTTTCGCAAGCAAGTCAAAAGATTGAAGGCTGAAAAGATTAACTCGAAAATATAAAATTCAGATTGTATCCCCAAGACCAGCTGGTCAATAGTAAATAAAATAAGAGACAATAAAACAAAACTAAAATGTACTATCAACACACAGATATCTAATAACAATATTGCTGTCACCAATGCTCAAGAGACCAGTAACATTTTCAATGACTATTTCATAGATATCATAGAATCTGACTTTTGTACTACAGATAAAGTACCTGTTGGAAGTCTTGCTGAGGACAATTCTGAAGCTAATCAACACTATGAACTTGAAATCAAGGATATTTCACAGCTTCTCAGAGAATGTAGAAACACAAAATCTGCTGGCTGAGATGAAATTTCTCCATTTTTACTTAAACAGTGCAAAAACAATCTAGCATATTCTATGGTGCATCTAATAAATAGCGTCCTAAAAGAAAGAGTGTTCTCTGACATACTAAAATTAGCCAATGCTAAACCTCTCTTCAAAAAGGGTGATAAACAACTAGTAGAAAATTACAGACCACTCACTTTAACTTCCATTTTTAGCAAGTTAATTGAATAAATAATTCTGTAATATATGTTAGAGCATTATAATAAGCACAACATCCTGGGAGATTTTCAGCGTTGTTTCAGATGTGGTCATAGCGCCATGACTGCAACACTTCAATTTATGCTGAAGCTCTTGACAAAATTGATGAGGGCATGCAAGTAGCTGGAGTTTTCCTAGACCTATCAAAGGCTTTTGATAGGGTTGATCATAAGGTACTTCTGTCAAAACTGGCCAGAGATGGCATAAGTGGAAAACTATTGCACCTCATCCCATCATATTCAAAAAACAGAAGACAGTGTACCTCAATCTCACACAATAATAGAGAAACATTAAAAAGTTATAAATCAAGGGTCAGGAATATTGAATTTGGTATGCTCAGGGATTGATAATTGGTCCCTTCCTTTTTATATGTTACGTTAATGACTTCCCAAAGATAGTAACAAATGATACCTTCATCACAATGTATGCAGATGACACTTCAGGCCTTTGTTGGGGAAATGATATTCTTAATCTTGGCATAGAAGTAAAAAAGTTATAGATATTGCAAAGGAAAAGTTTGAAAATGACAATCTAAAAGTCAACTTACAAAAAACAAATATAATCCCCTTCAATGTTGGTGATTTGCAAACTTGTATTGATTCTCAAGACAGTAATATTTTATGGAAAATCTGCAGCGAGTGTAAATTCCTAGGTATATGCATAGATAGCAAACTACTATGGACACAACAAATTGACAATGTATGTGCAAGGGTACCATCTAGCCTATATGTTTTAAGAAGAATAGCTCTATATGTCAATACCCAAATAATGAGGATGATGTATTTTGGTTTAATACATGCATTTATGGCATATGGTCTTTTATTGTGGGGCAGGGCTTCCAAAACTCATGTAGACTGAGTATTTAAACTATAGAAAAGAGCCTTGAGAATATTAGGCAAAAAAGATGCTAGAACATCATGTAAAGGATTGTTTATAGAATTTAAAATTCTGGCTATCTATTCTATGTATATGTTTCAAACAATAGTATTAACCATAGAAGATAAGAAATATAGATGTCGTAATGCAGAAATTTGTGATCACAATACTAGGCTAGTGCAAAATTATCATATGATGCACAGAAGACTGAAAAAACAGCTAACAGTCCATATATTAATGAAGCAAAATACTTCAATGCACTGCCAAATGAACTGAAGGTAATAACTGGAGAGACATTCAAAAAACATCTAAAATTGTGGCTCATTGAGCAGTGCTTCTGTAGCCTACTGTAGAAACTAAAATCTAAAGTTATTATATCAAATAATTTAAAGTACATTCTTAAGTTCCTATTATAAAGTAAAATTAGATTGTATACTGTTGTATTGTACTACCAATTACTATGCAAGTAATCACATGTTTCATGCAAATAAATTACAAATTACAAAAAATTACAAATCCTTACATACACTTTCTTTTTAATTTAAATGAAAAAAGAAAACAGTTGTTTCCAAAACTAGAAATTCAGTGCGTTTCATGTACTTACATCCACTACTATCTGCTACAGTTACTTCAATTCTATGATATCAACAGATGTTTTTCTTCACACACACACACACACACACACACACACACACACACACACCGAGCGAGATCGCGCAGTGGTTACCACACTGGACTCGCATTCAGGAGGACGACAGTTCAATCCCGTCTCCGGCCATCCTGATTTAGGTTTTCCATGATTTCCCTAAATCGTTTCAGGCAAATGCCGGGATGGTTCCTTTGAAAGGGCACGGCCGATTTCCTTCCCAATCCTTCCCTAACCCGAGCTTGCGCTCCGTCTCTAATGACCTCGTTGTCGACGGGATGTTAAACACTAACCACCACCACCACACACACACACACACACACACACACACACACACACACACACACACACACACACCACAAGTGTGCATTGCATCTCTTCTTCTTTCACATGTTGTGAAGAAATTGATTTTATTGAATTAAATTATTTGCGCACCAGTAAAACACTGACATCATATACACAAGGAAAAGTTAGAGTAATTGGAGGCAATATCATGTTCAACCTGTTTTCCTCTTTTTCAACTTTGTTGAGTCATATGAGCTACATCATGTCTACAGTGTTTGATGGCTAGTCATCATAAGCAAAGAGGAGGATTGCAAAGGACTGCAGGCTGTCTGAAGACTAAACATATCTCAATATACAAAATTAAGACAAACATATCTACCAAGGATTTGGTTATTGTTCTTTATAATGTGCAATTCATTTAGTTTTTTGGGGCCATAAAGATAATTACAAACAGATTATAATTTTGAATGAATATCTATTGGGAGACAATTCTTGGTGTAGCATAAGATGGAATATCTCAATTTTGTTATAAAATCATGGAATTGATCGATGCCATCTGATTTGGGGAAAACAATTAGCAATGAGTCCACTCCAAGTATTGCATGTTGGCAAGCTTTTAAATTTTTACAAAAGAATTTGGTGGAAACCATTCCACCATTTCTCAAAATACTTGCCTTTCATTAATTGATGCACTCATGAAGTATGCTGGGGGTGCTGGGGGTGGGGGGGAGGGGGGGGGGGTGGAAAGAGCAGTGCCACTCGCTGCCACGGAGTGTAAATATCTCACTGTAAGCACTTAGAATGTGAAATGTTCACTGTTTTGATTCCAGTAAGCTGTTAGTTACTTGGCAGCACATGTTAATTCCTTTTGTGAAATGACTTGGTGTAAATAGTTAAGAAGGTTGAAGTTTTCCAGACAAAATGCAATAGTTACTGAGAAGAAAGACCATATACTGCAGGTAAAATTGTTTTATCAGAATGGCAGCAATAGCAGCACAGCATTTCAGGAATATCGCTGACAGAAACAGCTGCAAAGAGAGCCATGTCAATAAATGGGCTAAAGAATACAATCAAGAAATCAGGACAAACAGGTGAATTAGGTGGTGCAGCAGGGAGAAGGAAGTGGCCCATTCCCATGGCAGCTGTTGATGAAGTTGCTGTAGCAATAGCTAACTGGACAGTACATGCCTCAAATTCTGCAGCCAGTGCCCAAGCTGCGTTATGGGAATTATCTGTCCCCGAGTCAACAGTTCAAAAGATTTTATGGTGTATTTTATATCCTTACAAAATTCAGAATGTGCACCAAATGAACCCTCAAGATAGGCTTCTGTGATGTGACTTCACCCTTTATGTTTTGGCACACATCAAAATGGATGATATGTTGCCACGAAATATTCTTTGGACAGATGAGACACATTTTATACTGTATGGTACTGTGAATGCTCAGAACTGTCGCATATGGGGTTCTGCTCCATCACATGTCATGCAGGAACATCCACTGCACACCACTTATGTGACTGTATGGTGTGGTGTCACAAGCTCCTTGTGCTTGGTCTGTTTTTCTTCAAGGAGGCCAGTTAGGCCTACAGTGGCATCTGCACTTTATAAATACCCCCTTGTACAACATGTGATTCCAGTTTTATAAGAATACAACTGGGTCATGTACCACAGTGTTCATGCAAGATGGGTGACACCACATGGCACTTGTCAGGAGAAAGATTTGTTTTGAGAAATCTTTGGCAACAACTTTTGGTTTTGAGGATATCTGAAAAGTTAGGTCTATCAGGTATGTATCCACACTCTTCTTGACCTGAAGGACAGCATTACATCAAACATGCTCCAATAAACTATTCCCACCGCTATGTAATGGATGCAGCATGTCACTGAGTGTGGAAACCATATTGAACATGTGTTGTGACTCTTGACTATATCCTAATAAACATGCTAGAACAGCCGTTATTATGTGTTTTGTAGTTTTTCCCCATTTCATGCACCCGCATTACATTCTGAGTGCTTCCAGCGGCATATTTTCAGATGGTAGCAGAAAGTGGAACTGTTATTTTTTTCAGCATACTTCACAAGCACACTGATTAATGAACATATCTGCAATGTTTCAGCATCCTGTGATGTACACAGCCTACACTGCAGCACTCAAAGCACCATCAGTTTTATTATAACCACCTGGTACTTTTGCATGCACTTGAATTATATAAGAACATTTTTTTTCATTCTGGAGCTTGAATCTTGAAAACGTGGAAATCTCTAAAGAGCATTAAATTTGACTACTGAAACATGAAAATAATTTGAACATTATAGGAAGTAAAACAAAAGTTGTTAAAATAGAAAGTAGAGTGAAATTTGCATGGAAGCACAGGTGTTTGAAGAACATTCAGCCTTTATCCCTAAAGATGCAATACATAAATGTAAAGGGATATCTGCTACAGGCATAACTAAACAAAAGTAAACCACAGTAATCAGAATTGTAAGCAGTACTGCAGTTTTAGCTAAATCCAAAAACAACCTTCAAAAACATACAAAATTAAAATAAACTAGAAAAACTGACATTTTAGAATGTAGCAAAGTGTTAAAAATAGGAAATACAAGCAATATATGGAGAGAAACTGGAGCAGGCTGTCAGTAACTGACCACAAACAATGGGGCATCTAGGGTGGTTGGGTATAAGGACTTCAAGAAGCATATAGAAGATAAGAGTGTTGGGAGTGTAAGGGGTGAGGGGAGAGATGGACTTTGGGGAGAGGTACTGGGATGGGCCTAAGGATTTGAGGAGAGACTGGAGATCCTGCTGGATTTCTGGATAGTGGTCACTGTAGCAGGGTTTGTTGGTGAAAGAATCTCATGGCTGGCAGAATCCTTCTGCCAGGTAATCCTTGCAATCCTGAACAACAGTGGTGGAGCCTTTGCCAGTGGGTAATATTATAAGGCTGGGATCAGTTTTTAGGAGGTGGATTGTAGTTCTCTCTATTAATGTATGGGTAGTTTGCATGTTGAGGAATTTGTGCTACAATGGTGAGGCAAGGTGCATGGTTAAGAAATTCTGGAAAGTCAACAGGGGGTGATTTGGGGGCAGTGGGGGTTGATCACAATTAGATGGAGGAGTGAACTGAGTTAGACAGTGTTTAACATTGGTCTCTGGTTGAGTCTGATTGGTAGTGTTGGCAGCAAAACAGTCCATGGTAGGGACTTTGAGAAGGGCAGAAGGTCCTTAACAAGTCCTGCATGATTGAATTTGGGAGTGGGGAAAATGGTGAGGCCTTTGAAAAGGATTGATACTTCTGCGGGGATAAGGCTTTTGGAGGAAAGATTCATGACTGTGTTACAGGTCTGTTTACCTTCCAGATTCTGTGTGGTAGTGGGAGGGAGTTTCTGAAGGTGGGGTAAATGTAGTAGGTCTGTGAGGCAGGGTTTGTCAGTTATGAGGGGATATGGGGGAGATTTGGAGGTTTTAGTATAGGTGGCTGATAGTGGTAGTCCAAGTTGGGAGTAGGAATTGAACACAGTGGAGAGTTTTTGAGGTGGCATGTTGCTCTAGTTCAGGGAGGGCAACAGTTTCATTGTGTGATATGGGAGTCAGGAATTTGAGATTGCATAATGGGAGAATTTTATGGATGGAGAGGAGGTATTGCAAGAAGGTTTGGGACTGATTGATATGGTTTTGCAGGACTATGTTGGTGACTGGTAAACCACAGGACTGGCAGAATCTGTACAGATGGAGTTCATTGAGGAAGGCATTGTGGCAGCCAGATATGGGTAATTTGATGGTAAGGCCATTTGGGGGGGATTGAATTAGCCAAGTAACAACACAGGAACAGAATGTGGGACTGGGTTCTGGCAACGGATAAGGAAACTTTTCTGTATCGACACAGATGGAAGGAGCAAGGATCCATGGGGGGAGGATAAAAATGCATAAAAATACATAAATAATGTAAAGGAAAACAAGAATAACTCTGAGGAACCAGGCCAAAAGTGAAAGGTGGAAACCAACTGAAATTGGAGTGAAGACACAAAGAGGTCAAAGAAAAAACAAATAAAAAGATTGTAATTTGGGTTTCAGGTCAGTGGGTGGATAAGTGTGAGGGGGGACATCAGATCTGACTAGATTAGGTGAAGTTAGTAGTTGTGAACTGGAATAGAGTGGAGAAGGGGGAGGGGGGGGGGGCAGGTGGAAAGGGGTTGATAGGCTGAGATAAAAATTTGTGGGGCACTGGAAGGTATGGGAAATAAAAAGTGAAAATACAGGAGAGTGATGCAGGAAGATTGCTCAATTTGAAGGTATGGGATTAATGATAGCGGGTGTTGTGTGACATGAACTGCTGCAGCAACAATCAGTGCAATCTTGGAGCCATCTATTGTGTGCAGCCAATATAGCTGATACAGTGTGGCTCATAAATAGAGAGTGCTGTGTGGTTTGTAAGGCGACAAGAGAAACACAGGAAAGAAGAAAAAGAAGGAAGGTCACTGAGTATTGTAATGCATTAGAAAATAGTAACAAAGGAGAACAGCACTGGGTTATGGGATGGAAGAAAAGCCATTGGGCAAAATAAAACAATAGAAAATCCAGGATGGAATGCAACAATTTTATGAAACAAATAGTTGTTACTCAGCATATAGTTGCAGACAGGCACAAAAAAATGACTGTCAGGAAGTGAACTATCAGCCAAGTCCAAGGTTGGAAATAGACAACACACACACAAACACACACACACACACACACACACACACACACACACACACACAACCACAGTCTCTGGATGCTGAAGCCAGACTGTGAGCAGCAGCACATGATGTGGGTAAAGAGGACGCTGAGGCAGGGAGGGGGAGGAATAGCAGGTTAGGGGTGAAGGACAGTAACGTGTTGCTTGTTGGAGCCTACAGGGATGAGGTGGAGAGAGGGTAGAGCAGCTATGTGCAGTCGGGAAGTTTGACGAAGTGCAGGGGGGGAGGGGAGGGGGGGGGGAGGAAGCAGAAAAATAAAAAGACTGTGGGTGTGTTGGCGGAACAGAGAGCTGTGTAGTGCTGGAATGGGAACAGGGAAGAGGCTAGATTCATGTGGACAGCATGCACACCTTCACTTCACTCCTTACTCCCACCTTTGGCTACCACCAATCACAACCTAAACTACAATCTCCAAACATCCCCCACATCCCCTCATAGCTGACAAACCCTGCATTGCAGACCTACTTCATTTGCCCCACCCTCAAAAACTATCCTCGTGACTCAGTATCACCCAGGACAGAGCAACCGAAACACATTCTCCACCAGGGTTTCGACTACCTCTTTTCATGCCCTGAAATGGGGTATGTCCTACCCACTATCCTTCCCATCCCAAATACTGGGGTCATGTACATGTGAGTTGAGTTCGTGCACACCTGTGTGTGTGTGTGTGTGTGTGTGTGTGTGTGTGTGTGTGTGTGTGTGTGTGCGCATGCGCACGCGCACACGCTGTCTATTTCCAAGCAAAGCCTTGACCGAAAGCTCACTTTCTGACAGTCTTCTTGTTGTGTCTATCTGCCACTCAGCATCTTCACTGTATGGTTAGTAGCAGCTATCCTTTTCATGGTATTGTTACATTTCATCCTGGATTTTCCATTGTTTGATATTGCCTTCCGAAATGTTTTTGACAGTTGTTTAAATGATTAATTTTCTCCTTAAAAAGCAGGGTTGCCAAACAGCAGCAGTGTTGGCAACTTTCTCTTTTTGAACTCTGTTAATGCTTAAAAATGATATATGAGTGAATCAGAATGTTTTGAAGAAATGGCTTTTTTGTTTAGTGTGCCACATAAAGGTGTCATGTTAATGTTTCTAGCTTTATTTTCTGCATTTTGATCACATTTAAGCTCATAACAAAATAGTGCCATTTGACATATGGCAATGTTTAGTCTACAATTTCATGGCACACTACCAGTCATTCTGACTTGACATTCTTTTTAACCTGATGCAGCCAGTAGAATAGCTGGGTACAGAACTGGGGCTAACAAACATTGAGGCCAGGGGGATTAATGGACTGTTGTAAGGAATCAGAGATGCTGGTAATTGGTGGAGGGAGATCCAGATGGCACAGACTGTACAGCAGCCATGGAAGTAGAGCATTTGGATGGATTAGAACGTTATGTAACTTGGGTTGGGTGACAGAATTTCATTTTGAGAGGAGTGGAAGGATTATGGATAAGATATGCCCCATTTACAGGCATGATTATAAACAATCACAGCCCTTTCAAACCACGTCATTAAGTTGTTAAGAGTCTGTAGTGATAATGGGTAATGAGGATGGTGCTCTTTTTCAGCTGGTTTGGAGGATTAGAGTCACGTGTGGATATGACATGAGACATCTGTTTGCAGACTACTCTTGGAGGATAGTGCTTGCCTGTGAAGGCCTTAGCAATGTCTTTAGCCTACTGGGCAAGGGGTTGTTTGTTACTGTAGATGGGTGAACAGTCTGCATGAGAGAGATTTTTTGCTGTGGATGAGATGCAGTTATTAGAATCAAGGCACTGTTAATGGTTGGCAGTCATGAGATGAGCAGAGCTTCTTATGCATCCACAGAAGATATGGGGGTTGTTGTCCTGATTGGAACAATTAGCTATCTGTCAACAGCTGTGCCAAACTGAGACTTAAACCTAGGCCTCAGATATTTTTTGCGACCGTTCTACCAATTATGAATGTTTAATGATCAGAAAAGAGGAATGATTACCAACTAAAATATCACTGACAAAAAAAGTTTAAAACATTAACTTGGAAAATAAACAAAGTAAACATGTCATGAATAGAAAAGTAGTTTAGTTTGTGAAGAAATTATTTACCCATATTTCCAAAGTTGCCTCTAGGTGTACTGTCCAGAAGCTCATTGAAAAGATTCCATGATCCCTCTGCACAGTCATCTCTAATCCGTTCCCTTGTGAGAGATCCATTCTTAAAACTGAAGCAAAACAAACAGTAAGTAAATGAATGACAACCAAGTTCATAGTAAATTGAAGCAGTCTACAACATATCACTAAAAATTTTTTTGCAGCAATGAGATGAGTCCAGTGAAAGTACATCTAGTGCAATGACATAAAAATTCATGTGTTCAAAATTATATCATGTGTTAGCTAACATTGCCAGTGAATGAGTATTTTATTCATTGATTTATGTGTTTGCTAACATCACCAGTAAATGAGTATTTTATTTTTTCCTTTATTTATCAAGTTCCATGCAACCATGCTACCCAAAGCTACTTGGTCATGGAACGAGTTTATTGTCGGTTGATTTGAAAATATATAAACAAAGAATAAATAAAACATAACAAAATTTGTGAGAGATTAAATAAACAGCATATTAGACAGAAGTACCAAATTACTGCAAAGGACTCCCAAAGAGAGTAGAAGGAGCATGCCACAAGGAAACCTGTCATCTTATATTCAAAGACTTGGGGTTTACCACCAACTTATCAAAAATAAAACCTGTTAAACATTTCATTTCTGTCAGTACAACGCTTAATGAGTGTTATCTCAGTGTATATCATTTTTCTGTTTAGTGTTCACTGAATGAATGTTGCAGTTTCTTCTGGTTGGGTCAGTATTGTAAACAGCAAATCCTGTAGTGGAATATATGTACAGGGATTGCCTTAGTATTCTGTGACACCTGAACAGTGGCCTACATGAAGTTCATGAATGACACCACAGTTCAGTCTGACTGCCCACTTTGGGATAAGAATATTCTCCGTGAGTGCACAGAACTTCCCCAAAATATAACACCATACAAGATAACAGAGCAAAAGTAAACAGGCCTTTGTGTTTCATTTTCAAAGACAGTGGAAATTATTCTTGCTGTAAAGACAGCAGCATTCAGTTTCTGCAGAACATCTTGAATGTGACACTTTCAATAAAGCCTTCCACCTAGCCCCAGTTCTAAGAATTTAAAATGGTCTGCTTTGCTGATTGTATCACCAAGTTGGGACAGTAAAATTTTGTTTTTACAAGAGTTCAGTGTCAGAAACTGTATGCATTGCAATTTGTTGCAGTTAAGCATTAACATGTTCTGCAAAAGCCAGACCCTATTAACTACCTTGCTTATATTACACTGCATGTTTTTCATAATAATGCAGAAGTACTAGGAGGACATTTCCCTCCCTCCCTCACACACACACACACACACACACACACACACACACACACACACACACACACACACTTTTCTCTAATCCCATAAAGTTCCAACTTACACAAAAGTATTGCATGATCCACATAATTAAATGTTTTGTTAAATCAAAGAAAATAGCTACTGTCCTCAGCCTAGCTCTTACCACTGCTAGTGCCTCACATACAAAAGAATACATTACATTTCCTGGGCATACTCCTTTCCAGAAGCCAAACTACAAGTTTGACAGCAAATTGTGTGTACTGATCTGTGGCACTAATCTCTTCTGTACTTTCTTCTCGGATATTTTTGTTAACACTTGTAGCAAAGGAAAATTTCTAAGTTATATTTTTAATCATTTTATAAAGTGTTTTCACTAATGACAGTTTTAGTCTTTCGGGAAACTGACACATACTTGGGATAGCTAGAATTTCTTCCAAAGTGTTGTCAAATGGTATTGTTTCTCATCAATGAGTGAAACAATTAATTGCAATTAATAAATAGCATTGACCGTCTGACAGAGGTAGCAATCACTATGTCGATGTACATACACACTAATTGTGTCATCAGATCTGGAAAATCTCCTTCTGGTGCATGCACATGATCTTGCTGCACTGATACTTTTGCCATACAAAACATTTTGAAAAGGAAAGTTGATGATTTAATCCCAGAGTGTCTTTGTGTGCAGTTGTTGTTGTTCAGTCTAAAAGCATAGATGTGTGGCTTGTGATTGGTAAAAATTGTGAACTCTCTGGCTGCCAACTGGGGGAAGGGGGTGGGGGCAAGTACTTGATTGATTCATAAATACAATAAAGTCTTGATCGTAAGTGCTCCACTTTTGCTGTGAAGGTGCAAGCTTCTGTGAAAAGAAGGCAAGTGGTTGCCAAGCACCATCAACTAGCTGTTGTAATGCAGCACCAATAGCAGTCTGGCTAGCATCTACCACCAATCCAAGAGGTGCGACCATAGTGGGGTGTGCCAGGACTGTGGTATTTGCTATGCTTTGCTTTGTTGCTTCAGAGCCATGGCTCATCTCGTCTGTTCATTGGCTCAGAGAATTCCCCGTAGCTTTAGGTTCAGAAAGTGCTTTACTTAGTGGTTCTTGCAACTTGGCCAAGCCAGGCTGATGATGCAGGTAAAGATTTAGCAGTCCTAAAAAGAATATACTTTCCTAATGGTTATATCCTTGAATTTTTCATGATAGCTTCTACTTTGTCTGGAAGCAGTGGTCACCCTGCTGATGAAATCAGATGGCCCAAAAAGTAATCTGTGCTTAACCAAATACACACTTGGCAGTGTTTAATAGCATGGTTCAAATGGTTCAAATGGCTCTGAGCACTATGCGACTCAACTGCTGAGGTTATCAGTCGCCTAGAACTTAGAACTAATTAAACCTAACTAACCTAAGGACAGAACACAACACCCAGCCATCACGAGGCAGAGAAAATCCCTGACCCCGCCGGGAATCGAACCCGGGAACCCGGGAGTGGGAAGCGAGAACGCTACCGCACGACCACGAGATGCGGGCAAGTTTAATAGCATATTATGTTGTTCTAAGTGTTTAGAGACTTCCACCAAGTGTTGCTGGTGCTGTTTAGCAGTGGTTGGAAGACGAGAATGGCATCTAGGTAGGCTAAACAAAATGACAATCCTTGCAGCATGGAGGCAATAACTGTTTACGAAGACTATGCAGCATTGCATAGACCAAATGTCATGAATAGACACTTGAACAAGCCAAATGGCATGATTATGGATGTTTTCAGGATGTCCTCATCTGCATCAGGAATTTGCTTGAAAGCCTTTGCAAAGTTTAGCACACTAAACCCAGCCACACCACAGAGAGCATATTCATAATCTCTTAACATGGGAACTGGATATCTATTGGGCACTGTCCTTGCATTCAGTGCATGATAATCATCACATGGCTGCCACATGCCATGCTCCTTATGTACAAGGCACGGAGTTCATGACCACAGACTGCTAGAAGGCTGAATAATACCTTCTTTGAGCATACAGTTAAATTCTGCCTTTGCAATAGCCAGACAGTCAGGACCCGATCACCTAGGTCTGCACTGATTTACCTCTCTTGAAGTGCCTGGAGGACGTATTATAGCTGTCAACTGTTCATGTACTCAGCATATTTGCAACTTGCCATCTGGACAAACTTCGCACTGTGTATCGCTCCACTGCATTGGCATCCAGCACTTGTAAAGCCTGAGATGCTGTTGGCAAGTCTTGAATTCATCACATCTAGTACCAGATGATAATGCACATGAAGTCTGCTCCAATTATGGGTCCCGTGCAGTCAGCAACGGCGAAATTCCAAGGGGAAGGCATGGCGCAGACCCAATTCCAACTCAATAAGTTGACTGCCGTAAGTCACTTTGGATGAATTGTTTCCTGCAGAGAGACAGAATGAAGTCCATTTTATGTACTGTAAGGTACATGGATAAATACACAAGTTTTAACCAATCCAGATGAAATTTTGTCCTGTCATCTGAGACGCCGTGACTGTGATTGGCAATCGGATGTGTCTATGTCCAACTGCCACTGGCATTTGGGTAAGCATAATGTGATGCACATTTTTGCGTCTCATCTCCAAACTCCTTTGATATCAGAGAAAAGAAAGTGGCTGCACTGTGGCATTTGGGGCCAAGGAGACAGTGCAGGTACAACTGCACGATCTCTTGCAATAGCATCCCCTGCCACTGCTGGAGCAGTGACAAGCCAGCAGTTAATTAACTTTTCTAGTCAGAGCTTTGATCATGTCTGCAAGGCAGATGTAAGCTGCATGAGTCACCTTGGATGACATAGCACTGTTGCAAGGCACTGCCACTACATTTATCTATGCCATCATTATTGGAACTTGTGTCATCTCAGGTAGGTCCATGATGGTGGGTAATGGCATTTCTGTCTGAGACACTACTATAGATTTCACCTGGGCTAGAAGAAAGCTACCACAAAGTACACAGCAAGGTATTAGGTAAAATGCCTGCATCAACTTTAAGGCGTAAGTGCCTGAGATATTGTGATGGTTTTCTGTCATCGATTTCGTCTTGTATTTGGTCTTGTCACATGCACTCTTCTTATGAAGCAGAAATCCTGCAAATTAATTTGACATTATTTTGTCAAGAGAATCTCACTCAGGAGGTGCAGTTATTACATCTTCAACTTCAGCTGCATGATGATTATCGAGCTGGCTGATCAGGAAGGCAAATTCATAGTTATTCTGTCATAATAAAAGCTTGCTTCTGCCTGGGTGAACCATAATGCACAATTAAGTGGCCACAATGGAGGAAATCTCACAGTGAGTTGTGATACTGGAGGTTCTTCAGTGGCCATTGTGTCTTGCTTGTGTGAAAATTCCTTATTCACTCTTAAAAGTTAGTCCTGCTTTTTCTGATTATATAGACTGAACATGTAGGTGTCAGCCAACCAAACAACTGTAACTGAATGCTCAAGATACTCAGCCAATTCTACAAAATATAAACCCCAGTGTAGCACAAAGAAATAACATTTGTTATCTAATAAACAAAGAACAGAGACTTGAGACTAAACCCAGTCTGCTCAAACACTGCACTTGATGTGTGCATTTAAAGTTGGCAGTGTAACAGTTTAATAAGTGAAAAACGAGAAGTGTGAGGACTAGGCATGGGGTGCAAACCAGTCACAGCCCAGTGGTCACTGTCTGTTATGACGTCGAAGTTCACACATTGTTAGGCTTTGTTTTGTGTGAACATAAGCAATATGTGTTTCTACCACATGCTTATCCTGCCCATGAAGTTGTGGAACAAAAATTAAAAACTTTGGGAATTAGTACAAGAATGGTAGTAAGTAAGGGAGTGTTACTGCAAAAGCTGAAAGATGTAGATGTGAGCTTAATGGTTCATCTTGCTTTGCAGAGTTATGCCCAGATATTTAAACAACAAGAGTGTGTCAAGCAGGACACTAGTAATACTGTATCTGAACATTACAGGGTTGATCATCCACATTAACTTACATTTTTCCACATTTAGAGCTAGTTCCACTCATCACACCAGATGGAAATTTTGCCCCAGTCACCTTATATCTTCTTACATTCACTCAATTTCGACACCTTACTGTGCACCAAGGCATCATCAGCAAACATCCGCAGGATGTTTGCCATATCATTTATATATAGAGAGAACAACAGTGGTCCTATCACACTTCTCTAGGGCACTCCAGATGATACCCTTGCCTCTGATGAACCCTCACCACTGAGGGGCAAGACACTGGGTTCTATTACTTAAGAAGTCTTCAAACCACTCACATATCTGTGAACTTATTCCGTATGCTCTTAGCTTCATTAACAGCCTGCAATGGGGCACCATGTCAAATGTTTTCCAGAAATCTAGAAATAAAGAATCTGCCTGTCACCCTCCGTCCATTGTTCACAGTATATCATGTGAGAAAAGTGCAAGCTGAGTTTTGCACAAGTGATGCTTTTTAAAACCATGTAGAGTACTGTTTGTAAAATCAAACTGGGGTTGCATCCAGGCTTGGTGGTAATGCACTGAAAGCTGGGGCAACAGAAGTAAATACAACCTACCCAGACAAAGTATATAATTCAGGATGAAACAGTAACAAAACATAAAAACACAGTACCAGACACAGAATTTATGTTTGATCATTACACATGTTTCATCTGTACAAAATACATGTGTCATTTGTTGTAGCACAAGTAACATGAATATCTTACCCCAAGTAGCCCCTGGCATATATAGAATGGCTGGCAGTTGGGAGCAGTGGGGTGAAAATCCCCATTCAGTCATCCTGTCATTTGACCAAATCCTTTGATGCCAAAGCATGAACAGAATTACAACGCTTTTCTATGAAGGCTGCGTTGTCAACAGAAAGTCAATGCATAATTCCTTCCCATTCTAATCTCTGATTTAACCTACTTGCAGTCTCCCTATGCACCTCTATCACAGATCATCCATTACATGATATCTCAATGTCATTCAAGTAAGTCAGAAGACCAGAAATGTTCTTTTACTTTCCGTTACATAGAGTTGTTGCAAGTGCTTAGTTGCATCACTGGTTTTTATGTATTAAATCTGTACTTCTATGGTAAAAACACATTAAAATTTCTTGACATTTTCTTGAATTTGTTGACTTGTTTGTCAATTTCTCTGATTTATGAAAACCAACATAATATTCATTCAGCTTACATATTCCAAGACTGAGTCCCTTCATGTATGATTTCTTGAATTATTGTTTTTGCTATAACCTAGTAGATGACACAAATATCAATTTTCATTCCTTGATTCAAATAATTGACACTTGAATGAACAATACAGATACAGAAATGACTCAAAACATTACTTATCTTTCAGAAAGTACCCTTCTTCTAGATAACTAATACAGAAAACACATATACCTCCACAGTTACAGCGTTGCAGCTGACTACATTGTACTGTGACTGCAGTTTGACTGTTGAGTAACAGTCCTGATACAATGTAGTTGTCTGGGACAATATTGTGGTGGTGGTGGTGTGTGTGTGTGTGTGTGTGTGTGTGTGTGTGTGTGTGTGTGTTTTCTGTTAGCTCTGTAAACGTAAATCATCCAAAAGCTCAGCAACATTTTCAGTCTTGTTTAAATGCCTACAAGGCACTCAATGCCCCAATTGTGTGAGTTGTTACTTTTACACCTCACATTATTTATATTCCACTAAAAACTTTCAGTTACTTCATTTCATTTTAAAAATGGTTGTTCCAACAGTATAGCAAAATATAAGTTGCTCACTTCAATACTTTTAACAAAATTTTTGATATCATATAACAGTTATTGTGTTAAAAATATAAGAGAAAAAGGCAGCTCAGATCACTATAGTTAACACATAAATAAATAATGTGATCTGGACTGCCTTTTTCATTATACTATTTAATCAAAATGTATTACCACAGCAGTGCCATATACTCCTCGCTGTTGAGTGGATTGCAGAGAACATGGCCATAAGGAAGGGTGTGTGGCTTTTCTAACCACAGGATTAGTGTGTCACTTGTGCCAAGACTTACGACGACGTCATTTTTAGTTTGTCGCATTCCTATAAATAAAAATAAACCTTAAAAACATAATAAGTATTTTGAAAAAAAAAAATGGTGCGTTTTTAAAGAGTATAAATCTTTCTGACAGAATAAAACTGTCTTCCAGGCAGAGGCTCAAACCTGAATCTTTGTATTTTTACTGCCTTCAATTGTGAAAGGCAAATATTATTCAAGTCTCAGTCTTAGGTACAGTTTTAAACACAAAAATACATTCATAGAAATTTGCCTACACCACGGAACAAAATGGAAACACGGGGGAAAAAATTCTCTTCTATTAGGAAAGAATTTTAATCTCCACAATAATAGTGCGCAGAAATTGCTTTAGTTAACAGAGAAGTAGAACGTAATGTGCTTGCAGGTGGTTTAAGGTCATAATTTGTGAGGTGACACTGACTAATTGTTGAAATACCATTTCTCATGTAATCTTTGTTACAGTCTACATGTAAATTACTCAGTTATAGATGTAGTTATCTTTGTCAAGAATGTTATTTGAAGAAGTGGTACACATACAAAAAATTGTAATTGTCTCACTCGACTGTACACCAGGAACTCATTAAAAAACTTTCACAGACAAACTCAATACACTAATATCATTAGTTTCAAGATACACACATCACAAAGCTTTCATAACCGGTGACATTACCATAAACATAAGGGAAAAAGAGAGAATGTATCTTACAATAAATTCATTTAATCTCTACTGCACCCATGAACAACCCACAAGGCAAGGAGATTGCTTAGGCATAGCAACCAATGAGCATAGATATTATGTAGAATGTAGGGTGATTAAATTAGGAATATCATAAAGGGCCATGTCTAAATATACAAGTGCCATTCTCTGAATGTACCAAAAGTTTTCTAAAGTATAGAATACTAAATAAAAATAAGACTGAAAATGTTGTAAGGGAACTACAATTAGTGGACTTTTTCTGTAAACTGACCACTGAAAAAACTATTGATGATTGCATCACTTTGTTTCTGAACATTTTTCAATGCACGCTAAATAGCAACTGACCAAACACCTGCAAGAAAAATATTAATGACACTAAATGTGACCACAAAATACTAAAATATGGTATAATTTGAGACTGAATAAAATAAGAATGCTACTTCTTATAGCTAAAGACAGCTCTATTAAAAGGGGTGAAGTTAATACACAAAACTCAAACAAGTCTACAAAACTGATATTAAAACAGCCAAATGTGAAGCAATTGACAGCTACATTTTGAATTCTAGAAACAGTAGCACAGGAGCATGGAATGTCATTAAACGGTGAAATAAACTAATGTAAAAAAAGACAATACCATTCCCATAGGTTCAAATGCATTAAATTAATACTTTGTAACTGTACAGGCTGTCATCATTCAAGCTGCAACAACAGCTCAGTTGCTGAGACACTTCTACCCCAAGAAAAAAAATATAAATACGTTACTGTGGTCTAAAATTACACCACATAATATTAGCAAAGCAAATAACAAGCTTGGAAATTCTTTCCAACAATGGACTATTATGGAATGAACAATTTCGTCATAAAGAACATCACAAATGAAATTAAAATGCTGTTGCTTTATCGAGCCATCAGAATTGTGGCAGATGGTACTTTCCCTCAAACACTTAAAATAACTGCTACCTGTTGGTGTTTCAGAAAGGAGAAACACACCTCTCTAGTAAGTATAGACTAATCTCAATTCTCCAATTCTACCAAAAAAGAATAGGAAGCTTTTTATACAAAAATAAATATGCAACAATTTTGAAAATAATGAGTTACTGATTGCAAACCAACTTAGCTTTAGACCAAATCTGTCAACAGTAAAAGCAGTAGGGTATCTGTTCCATATTATGTTTGATAGTCTTGTTAAGTGATGAGCTACTTATGCTATGTTTCACCTACAGACTTTGGCAAAGCCCTGGATTAGATGTCACATGAAACTACATCAATAAAATTACCTCACTATGTCATAAGAGATACATTATTAAGCATATTTAGAACCAAGAACAGTTATTGAAAATAAAATAAATGATTTCTCAAATCACATAGTATGTGAAAATGTGCTGCATGCTGACGACATCACACAGATAGCGATAGCGACAGGTGAAAACTTACAAAATGTTCAAAATTACAACAGAGAAATAACTGAGATGACAAATCTGGGTTCTGGCCAACCAGTTGTCCATTAAGAAACATAAACAGAAGAACTTTATCTCAGTCTCAGAGTAATGAACACTGACAATAAGAATGTGAAATTACTTGGACTGGATCAATAAAAAAACTGTTGTGGGATGCACATAAATTACTTAAGCAGCAAACTAGCAAAGAGTATATTTTTTGTTGCCAGTACATAAATTAAGACAATATGTCAGTAACAGTCTGCTACTATACTCTTATTATGTGTTGTTTCACTCAAATCTGCAATATGAAATACTGTTGCGGGGAAATGCACTAGATTCGAATTACAGTGTATTCTAGTTTTGTCTCCAAGGAAGATTTGCAGAAGTCATTTCAGATCACTTAACATTATGATAGTCCCCAACTTTTAGTTCTATAGGTCTCCAATTTGTGCAAAAGAAAATTAAAACAAACTGAGACAAGAAATAATGTACTTTTGCACAATACAAGAAATAGTCACATGAGAGATTTACCATACCCAACACTTTCTCACATACATAGTAGCCATATACATATGAGACTAAAATTCTGTAACACATTGCTAAATTGACTCCCTTACACATGTTTAAAAAAGTTTTAGAGACTTTATTAAAAGAGCAAGAATTTTACAAGTTGGTGAATTCATGGATAGTGTTTTTCATGAATAGTGCTTTGAGTAGCTGTACTTTTCAGTAAAATCATATCTAAATAATCATACAATTAAAATTAGAATTGTGCATTTATCCACCAGTAAATAAGTATATTAGTATTATTGCTTAAAGAAGCTATAAGTAATTGTAAATGTAGGTTATTAATATGTAAATGCAAGTAATTGATATACAATTTTAATTATGCATTTATACATAATGTGTAAACAAGTACTCCAGTACACACACATAGACATTAACAAGTATACCAGTAATCTGCATTGTACTCTACTTATACATGCTTTTATTTTCTGATAAAGCTATTGTATTAACTGTACTTTACAGGCTGGCAAGGCCAATTGTATCAAAATGCACTGTACAGCTGATAATAAACATTGTAAAATGTTAAAAGTAAAACCACAATAATTTTTTTTTTTTTGTATATTGAATCCTTAAGTGGCACATTAGGAATGGTCAGGTAAGGAAAACGAAAAGCATGTTCTCCATCAACAAAAAGCAAATCTTATTGTCTACAGGAATTATTTAGTTACTTTCATGTTCCATAGACCATTCATTTCCAAATTGCTCTTTGTCAGACTTTTGGCATCATTGGGTAAGGGATTAAAATTTTTGGTAGCAGCAGGGTGCACATCTTTCTGTGCAACAGACAATCTTAATGTGGAATAATGAGTGTCATTTTTCTTCTGGTATTGTCATTATGTACGTCGTTGTTCCATTTGAGTTGTAGAGGGTTAGTCACAACAAACTTTATGAGGAAATAAATATACTGTAAGCAGCAGTCAAAATGCCTAACTCCTAAAAAGGGTGTCTACAAGATGATTGTGGATGGGGACCACATTTTATTGTTACAGCACATTTTTGAGCAATGATAACTTTCTTTCCTAAGTGTGAGTTGGCACAAATTATTCCATATGTCATTACTGAATGAACATATGGGATGTGTGTTGATTTACTGATTTGTCTTTCCCCAAGATTTGCAATGATTTCAAGTGTCACATTTTTCATTGATGTAGTACCTTTGGTGTGCGGAAGGTGTTAATATGTTTTGCCTCTCTGAAATTGCAAAATTCTTCTGTTGTCCTGTGCATGTTTGGATTGATCACAATGCAACTGAAGACTAGAAATTTAAAAAATCCTCTAAATGCCATAATCATAAATTGGGGAACATGATTTTTAAGACTACGAGGTAATTAATAGTCATAATTTCAGTGTAATGTGTTTTATTTGAAAGTTAAGCATAACATGGATCTCGTTTCCAAATCAACTTATGAACATTATATTGTAATATAATGAAAAACTTACTGAAAGTGGACATTCAACAAAAGGCTCTAAGTTCCACAGTTCAGTACTCAGCACAAAGATAGTAAAGAGAACAAATGAATGAAACAAAAGCTTTCTTATTCATACACAAAAAATTCACCACGTAACGCTTTCGTAAAACCATTTGAGTCATCATGTGTCTGGTGTAGCATCATATCAGTCTAATCTTTCTTCTTTTCTTGAGATACATGGCTTTTAACACCTAGGGCACATAGTTGATTTTTCTTGAAGTCCTGTGCTTGTAAACATTTTTTGAATAGTGATATCTTTCCAGCCTCATTTCATGGGGCTTATGTTTGCCCAATCACAGCCACTATACTTTGGAAATGTTTAGTTTTGTTGTTTTTGTATTACAATTTGCCACTTTCTTGAAATCTAAAGCGTCAGATACATTCATGTTACTGTTGATAAATGGCTTTATTTGTGTAAATTCCTTTACATTATCTGGAACAATACACCTGGTAATTTTCTTTTCTGAATAACAGTGAAATCCCTGTCACAACTTAAATGGAGTGATCTGATATGAGGAACTTGGGGTTTATTTTTTCAAAAACATCTGTTATAACTAGGTACATCCAAAATCATGTGCACATCATTATTATCAGCTATATGGACACTGAAGTTGTAAATGAAAGTTGTGTGAGGTAAAACAGTAGACTATGAGTCAAAGTTGGAATGAACAGCACTTGCAAATCAATGAATTCTGTACAGATAACAATGCTAGGCTTCTAGGATTAATTTCGGTCACACTTCACCATATCTTTAGTATCTCCACCAGTGCACATTACAATGGAGGCAGATGAGCTGGTGCACATAGCACAGCAGAATGGTGTGGAAATCTGCCATGGAGAACGTACATGACACATAGTATGGATAGATATACTGGCTGTTTACCTTGCGGACAGTAAGCCAGGCAGGGCAGTTCTAATACTAAGTTCAACGACCGTAGACCTAGACTTGTGCTTTATATTGAGTGTTGTTGCTGAGCGCTCTATCATCAACCTGGTGCAGCCATGTGCAGGGTTTATCCCCGTGTCTCTATGTGGTTTCAGAAATTTCTGCTTCTCTCAGATTAACTTGCACAGCAAGTTTTTATTTTTCTTAAGGCAGTTCTGTTCCCCATCATTATTGAGCCACTGTTGGCCCACGAAGTACCTGCACCAACAGTGTGATGTAGCTCCATTGTCATGCTTTTGCTGGTACCAAAGTGCCAAAGTGGCAATGAAGGACATTCTTACATGCAATGAAGGAAATTCTTACATGTGAGAAACCCCTATTTTTTGTTTCCATTTTACCATTGTTAATTTTGGGCCACCATGGACTCAGCATTTCTGCAATTCAGGCAGGAATAGTTGCACCCACACAAGGAACAGCAACAGGGGCAGATGCAGGTGCTGATGAACCAGAGTGTGAATTTGGTTTGCACTCTTGCCAATGGAACATTAGGTGCCTTTTGTGCATTCTTCTTCCATGTCCCTGATGCTGTTGATCAGCTTCAATCAGTCTACAGAGATGTGGGAGAATTACCTGGACCAGTTCTTGCTGCACTGCCAGTAACACCACTTTTCTGTTGTGCAGCCACTTGGGTTCATTTGAAGCTGTTCAAAATTAAAGAACTCCATTCACCTAGAGAAGCTCCCCTTTCTCATTTGCTAATGCAGTATTTCAGACATCAGACCAATGTGGCGGTAGAACAGCCGCAGTTTAACCCGAATATGCGGCCTGGATCACAGCAAACCATGAGTCAGCCATCAGACACCCGTGCGTTTTCTCTGGATTCTGGGACCATCCCCTATGTTCAATATGGATCACCCCAGTGTATTTTGCTGACAGTGGTTGTGGAGCAGCAGCCAGTAGAATGTCAAGCAGACATTGGAGCAACAGTCAGCCACATTAACTTAGATACTTACAGCCTTTTGGAGTGCCAAGAGTAGCAATGACTGCTATGTCAGGTTGTGCCTTATAGTGAACTGAGTCTTCCTCTGTGGGGACAATTCTCCATCTCTATGCATTATAAAAAAATTCAGGATAGCAACTTACATTGTTAATGGCATCACTATTGGTGTAAAATACACACATCAAAAAAAGTTTTGCATCATCCTGGTTCCCAAACTCCTGAAGACAGATGTTGACTGTGGATATTGTATCACAGACACAGTCTCTTTCACTGTTCAGAGATGTCACTAAACCCACCTAAAGATGTAAACAACCATACATGAGCAGCGCCTATTAGATGGAGGGGTCTGACAGGCAATCAGTTCCAGTCATTACACCAGGAAGGAGGTACACGGCTCATGTTGTCTGTAGTTCAATCATGCCTAGATGGCCAATACTGAGGTTCGATCACGTCTGCATTGTTACATTCTGCCTTGAAGGGCTCTCAACAAGGGAAGTGTCCAGGCATCTCAGAGTGAACCAAAGCGATGTTGTTCAGATATGGAGAAAATACAGAGAGACAGGAAGTGTCGATGACATGCCTCACTCAGGCCACCCAAGGGCTACTACTGCAGTGGATGACCACTACCTATGGATTATGGCTCGGGGGAACCCCGACAGCAATGCCACCATGTCGAATAATGCTTTTTGTGCAGTCACAGGACATCATGCTACAACTCAAACTATGTGCAATATGCTGCATGATGTGCAACTTCACTCCTGACGTCCATGGCGAGGTCCATCTTTGCAACCATGACACTATGCAATGCAGTACAGATGGGCTCAACAACATGCTGAATGGACCATTCAGGACTGATATCACGTTCTCCTCACCGATGTGTGTCGCATATGCCTCCAACCAGACAATCGTCAGAGATGTGTTTGGCGGCAACCCAGTCAGGCTGAACAACTTAGACACACTGTCCAGTGAGTGCAGCAACGTGGAGGTTCCCTGCTGTTATGGGGTGGCATTACATGGGGCCGACGTATGCTGTTGGTGGTCATGGAAGGTGCCGTAACAGCTGTACGATATGTGAATGCCATCCTCCGACCAAAAGTGCAACCATATCGGCAGCATATTGGCGAGGCATTCATCTTCATGGGTGACAATTCATGCCCCCATCGTGCACATCTTGTGAATGACTTCCTTAAAGGATAATGACATCGCTTGACCAGAGTGGCCAGCATGTTCTCCAGACATGAACCCTATCGAACACGCCTGGGGTAGATTGAAAAGGGCTGTTTATGGATGATGTGACCCCACCAACCACTCTGAGGGATATACACTGAATCGCCTTTGAGTGGGACAATCTGTACCAACAGTGCCTTGATGAACTTGTGGATAGTATGCCAAGACGAATAAAGGCATGGATCAATGCAATAGGACGTGCTACTTGGTATTAGAGGTACTGGTGTGTACAGAAATCTGAACCACCACCTCTGGAGGTGGTACAACATGCAATGTGTGGCATTCATGTGCAATAAAAAGGGTAGAAATGATGTTTATGTTGATATCTATTTCAATTTTCTGCACAGGTTCCACAACTCTCAGAACTGAGGTGATTCAAAACTTTTTTGATGTGCGTATTTTTAGGCTCGACATCTTCTTTGCTTTTGGCTTCCAGATAGTTGACAAAGTGCATTTAGTTCCTCAGTCCATGCTTTTTCTTGATTCGGACTTCGTACTGCAGTCATACAGCCCACTGTTTGAGAATATTTTGGGCTGGGCATAAAATTTTGAGACTTATATTTCTCTTAAGGCATCAGCAGTACCTAAATGTTGCATCCTATTTCATTGAGTCAATGTGCCACCCCTTTGATGGTGATACAGAAGCCCAAGAGCGCCATGTGCCTTTGTGGAAATTTTAAACAGACGGTCAATGTGCATTGTGCCACAGATTCTTATCCAATTCTGTGGTTAGTAGAGCTGTTGGCAAAGATGTTGGGGGAACCAGTATTTCTCACCTACCTGCAGTTTCCATTGCACACAGTCTTTGGGTCTTCCTCTGTACTCAACCCCTTTGGCTATATCAATTTAATTGATTGCCTTTTGGAATCTTGTCCATGCTTGTAATTTGTCAACAGCATTTGGAACACCTGATTCAGGGCATTCTCTGTTTCAGCAATGATCTTGGTGTCATCTGGGTAATGGACTCCGCAAGAAAGGAGCATTTATGAAACATTCATTGGTTTTACACAGCCTTGTGGAGAATGGCCTTCATTGCAAGCTGGGAAAGTATAGATTTTTTTCTCCAAGGATGCATTTTTTGGGATATGTGCTTAAAAAAGATGGCTTCATCTCTATGGACAACCACATCAAAGCCAACATCAAATAGCCACTGCCCAAGAACCTCTTTATGCTGGTGAACCTTTACCCTGGCCTGTGATGTGTCCCAATATGGCATTGCTAGATCAGAATCTAGATGGCATCAAACAGCCCATCACTCATGCATCAAAGATGGTTTCCACTGCACAACATGTTTGGGGTTAAAAAGTTTCAATTTTCTTGTATGGGATGAGGTTCCTGCTTATCACTGACCACAAGCTGCAGGTTTTCTTATTTGGCTCTCATTTTAAATTGTCTGATAAGATTGCCCACCAATTTCAGAAGTGGGCACCCTTTGTCAGTTACTGTTGCTACGACATTCATTACTGCTCCACTGTCCATCATGACAATGCTGATCTGCTATTGCAGCAGCTGGTGGGGCCTGATCTGGAGCCTGATAGTCAGGAGGCTCTCGTGTTTCCTTTGGATGATGCCTTGCAGCAAATTCTGTCAGATTTTCCACTGACAGCATAAGAGGTTGTGACTGCCATGGCTGCTGATCTGCTTTTCTGGAAAATTATTTCAGGGTCCAGATGCATTGGCCAGAGCATGACAGTTTTCAAATTGGATGGTCCTGGAGCTCCCTTGAGAATGGGTGGTTGTTGGTGGTTGATGCACTGTCCAGTTTCCCATACATAGACATCTGTCCTCCAAATTGTCAGCTATCAGTTTTCATGCGTTTTCAGTTATTTTTGCCATTGAGGGATCTGAAAGAACCCTCATGTCTGATAATGATACAAAATTTGTGTTGCAGGAATTTGAAGACTTCTGCATTTGCAGTGCTATCTGGCATCTGACTACCACCACATTACACCTTCCTTCTAACTTGGAGGGAGAGCGCTTTGTGTGTATGAAGAAGACCATGTCTGCCTCATTCTGTGATGATGTGGTGCATCAAGAGGCACAATCCAGTGGATCATTTGTGAGGCACCAGCCATGGATCTCCTGGATTTGCTGCAATCTGAGTCGCATTCCATATACCACCATGCTCTGCAATGTTTTCCTCTGCAGCTAATGTTTGGGCCTGGTCCTTTGACCAGCAGCAGCAATGGCTGCCAAGTGTCATGGTGGGTCACAAAGGTTGACAGATGCTTATGGCAAATTTCAGCGCAGGGAGCAGCCTACCCATCATACAAATAAGTTGTGCCCACATCTTGTTGGGTTATCAATCCTATGGTCTTCTAGTCAGGCAAATGGCACATGTTGTCATTGTGTTGTTCCAAGGACATGAATTCCACTAGCAGCAGCGTGCCTCTCCATGATAAAAATGTCATGTAATGTAAAACTCTAATTTATTTTCATTGTTATATTAAAAACTGTTCAGCAGTTGTAAATCATTGTTGGTCTTGATGGCTTTGAACATTTAATGTACATTAAGATAGAGACTGAGACATTCTTTTTCAGTTTTGCATCCACTTTAGTGATTTTGGTCTCATGGAAAAGTTCGTTCATGTTGTGTGGCACATGTTGTCATTGTGTTGTTCCAAGGACATGAATTCCACAAGCAGCAGCGTTCCTCCCCATGATAAAAATGTCATGTAATGTAAAACTCTAATTTATTTTCATTGTTATATTAAAAACTGTTCAGCAGTTGTAAATCATTGTTGGTCTTGGTGGCTTTGAACATTTAATGTACATTAAGGTAGAGACTGAGACATTCTTTTTCAGTTTTGCATCCACTTTAGTGATTTTGGTCTCATGGAAAAGTTCGTTCATGTTGTGCCACTTGATTTTCTATTCCTTCACTGAATTTTCTGTGTTGCATTTTAGTACCCCTTATCTCCTTGTATGTTGTAAGGCATTTTTTTCCCTTTCTTCCAGTTAGTACTTAGATTTCCTTCTGAATTAATGAAAATATTTTAGCAAATGTTCCTCTGAAAATTTACACTGCATCACCTTGCTCATCTGCAGCAGTGTAATGAATAGTTGCTTGTCTCCTGCTCTGTGTAGAGTCATCATTGGTACCATGACATTAGCCATATCAAGCTACTCCCTTGTTTTTCAATACCTGCCACATTATAAACATTTTCAAACAGTGCAACTTTGAGTTCATAGTTAAAGTTCTTGCATTTATACTTGATGTAAACTGACTCTGAAAAGCAAGAAGGAGAACACTGTGCACTATATCTGATTTGTTTTTTCTTTTCACAATCAACATAAGTTACTGGGATGTTATTGGTGCTTTCAAGCTAAAAGATTAAACAGTTTGTCCAGATATGGTTAGATTATTGATCAGTAATGAGACTATTTCCTGTGCTGGGCAGGCTTTTGCAGGAATGCATTTATTACTTGAACTTATGTATTCATTCCCTCCATTTTTCAACTTTTCTTCTCACTGCAGCCACAGTATCTTCTCCTTTAATTCATCATTTCTTCCCACTTAAAATGTTACAAACATCTGTTACCATCACCATTTTATTTAACTCTAAGAGTAAGTGTGGAGGACACAGCACCTTTCACATGTTAACAGCAGAAGCTGTTAAGCTGTATGTCATCTGTTGACTGAATTTGGTACTGCATATTCATTCATGGCAGTTCAAGACTTTTATACATTACTGGGCTTGGCATGTAGATCCCATAATACACAAAACTTCAAAATTCCTTATTATGGCACTTACAACATTTTTTATTTCAAGTTTTCAGTCACAATTAGCTAAAAGCTTATTTACATATATGAGAAACAATAGTGACCTAAGACTGAGCCCTGTGAAACCCCATAAGTGATGTCTATTCAATCAGAAGAATCTTTTATGGTCAAATTTGTTGAATTATTAAGTGCAACAAGTATTACGGGATGTATTTCATCTTTCTGACTGAAACAAAAGCCTTTTTTAGACCAGAGATATTTCATTTTATTTTAAAGCATCTTCAGTGGTCACTGTAACTATTGTGTTTTTCCTAAATAATATTCATATTACAGTTGCAAAGACTGAATATATCCTGTATAACTTGTAAACCTGAGACTGTAGAAGAGAGGCCTAAAAGATAACTTGTATTAAGTACAACTATTATGATTACTCATATGTCAGTTATCGCTACATCTTGTCAACTACCAGAGTGGGGGTTTTAACATCATCAAAATATATTTTTATTATTACAGATTCATTATGATAGACTACCCTAATTTTTGTAGTTGAGCTTCACACTTAATGAGAATTATTACAGGAATAACCATGATATTAAAATAATTTTTGTCAACAGTAGTGTTGAGAGCAATGAGACAATTCCTACAGACATTTAATATTTCAAATGTTAATGTACTGTAACATACATATATGAGTATACTTCTGCTGATATTTTGTTCAAAGACAATACAGTGCAATATGTTCACAAATCAAAAAATATGACTGACAATGTTCTAATGCAATCAACTAAGTGGTTAATGTTATTTTCTCTTTATCTTCCACATTAAAGAGAGGCTCTACCAAGCTATCATGCAGCTGTAAGTCTAGCAGTCTTGGGAAAAAAAAGAGAAGACAGAAAGAAGAGGATACAACGGAGAGTTTGACTTAATCAGGAACTTTACAGTAACACCAAATATCACTTCTAGTAGCTTATTTCCTCAAATTGCTCTATCCCTGCCACAATGCTTCCTCTCCCTGCTGATCACCAGCTTCACACTTCTCCACACCTCTTACTATATTTTTATTTTTACCATCATAACCAGATTTTTACATTAATGTGTTAATGTTGCATCGGGCAGGTAAATAAATGTTTAATTGTATCAGAATGAAATATAATGGGAAAAAACATTAAAAAATTGAAAAAGGTCAAATGTTTTGACTAAATTAAGAAGTAAAATGAATTAGAGAAACATTTGACGTGCCTTTGCATGATGCTCAAAACCATGTGAAGCAAATGACGTGCTAGTTGAGAGTTTAAAATTTAATGTTCAATTTACAATCTTAGAAATTTAAAGAGTAGTAGAGGATATTTGGCTACTGGATTATATAGACTGTGCAGTCTGCTGTTGTGTGGCTTTGACATGTTTACATCATCTATGACTGAAAGCATAAAAAAGTTCCAGTAAGTTTTTAGTCATAAAAATTTTTCAGTAGAGAATCCTTCAAATATCAGGAAGGAGCAGGCACACTGCCAATCAACACCTCATTTCCAGTAAATAATTTTGAGTATCATTCAAAGGTGCATCAATCAAATGTTTCTCTAATTTATTTTATTTCTTACTTTTAGACAAATCATTACACAAAAAAATGACCATTTTTTTCTTTATTTTTAAGTTTTGCTCAGAAATATGTTCTCAAAATGTCTTAAATGTAGAACTTGATTTGGAGGAAGCCATTTTAAAAATCATATTTAACCCCATGCAACATTCTTTACAAGAATAGCTATGCCCGGAACAGGCCAACTTTTTGATATGTCATTTCTGGTTCCACAATTTTCTGTTCTTGAAATGTCCTGAATTAAGTACTTGGTGCAAAGAAAGCCCATTTGACAGTTAATGTCAAACCAAAGCAACTTTTCATGTGTGAAACAGCTAGTCCTCGAAAAGATGAACTTTCTGACACCTTGTTTGCATTCCTTCTGTCTTCTGATTTCAAAAGTCTTAAATTTAGTTCTTGATTTGAAGGATACCTTTTTGACAGTTAAATATCACACCAGTGCATCCTTTTATGTGCATGATGGCTAGGCCTCGAAGAAATGAACTTTCTGACACTTCATTTACATAGGTGGGGCAGTTGTCATGAAATACCTCAATTTTTCCTGGAATCACTAGTTAAGTTTTTCATAATTACATTGATTTCTTTCCAAAAATTAAATCTTTTTTTTTTGCAAAACTATACATCACATTGGTCTACTTAATACCCCATTTGTCCATTTTCGACTCTGTTTGGCTTATGAAAATTCGAACAATATTTTCCCTCAAATACAGTATTAATTTTTTCTTAATTACTCTGATTACTTTGAAGCATTTAAACACTTTTTTACAAAACTAGACCTTATGGTCTTCAATTTGAAACCCCATTTGCCTGATAATCCATTCGTCCATTTCCCACTCTTTGTTTATCTATAAAAATTCAGACAAAAACCCATTTGTTTATAGAGGGTCATGTTTTCATTACATTCAAACATTTGACCAAAAACTGCACTGAGATAAAATACCTTCTGCCAATAGACAAGTGTAAATATGTCTATCGGCAGTACGGAATGTTGTCTCCCAGATATAAGTACTGGCCATACTTACTGTCTCTTTAAACTATTATAATTTAACACTCAGTCCTTTCTTAATGACCTGATTATTTAATACCATTCAGGCAATGGTAATCTTGCCAAATAAGGAATTTGGAAGTATACAGACAATAGTGAAATACATAGTGATTAGAGAAATGTCAAAATAAACAGTAAAAATTTAAGACAACTTTTAAGAACATGTGGCTTCATTCAAAATCAATAAATGTTGCATACTATACCAATAAGTGATGCTGGGTTATCTCCAGTAAAGGCCACTACTTTGCAGTCAGTATTGAAGTCAAACCGTTCAACGAAATAGTTAGAAACCGGGCCCAACAAAGTGTAAGAGGGTACAGGCTCCCCCAACTTTTCAGAAAGACCAGGAGCACAGGCCTATAAAAATGAGCAGGTGATTTCTTGATAGTTATTTTTTTGGACACAGACCTTAGAACATTAACAAAATCAATGTTTGTGTTGGAGTTCAGGTTACTTTGTGTCAAATTTTCACTGTTTGAAGTACAAAATGAAATTAAGTGTGCCTTAATAAATATTTCTAATATCTCACCTCAAGGCAAATTTTGGACCATTTCTTCTGTGTAATGTCCATTAGGTTCATACCAGAACCATCAGCATAGTCTATTGGAGCATAGTGACCCAGGAACAGTGAACATACAAAGCTGCTTACTACTGAGATTCTCTACAGAAAGCAAAACAGAGTTGTAGAGATGAGATATTTGTACATTTTTAACCAGACACATATTCATACTAGGTAGTATTTCATGAAATTATCACTATACTGATGTAAAACTGCTAACACTTTTTTTCAATTTTTTCCCATGAGTTTACAGGCAAATTTAGTGATGTGGTTCAGTCAAATTCATCACTTTTTTGTTAGTCAGTCATCAACTCCAAGTACTCAATTGACCTCTAATGATCAGTTGCTTCAGACTGAAATCTTTGTTTGTTTTAACCCACATTTTCATTTATTAAAAGTTAGTTCTTATGTACATAACAAATACATTTTTTTACTACATGAAATTACTTGACTTATTATCCGTCTCTTTTCTTACCTAATATTCTACTTGCACGTACTCACCCATTGATTCATAACTTCACTTTTGGTTTCCATTTTTGAGCTCCTAACATTTACTGAAAGTCTGAACAGTCTTTTATTTGCAGCGAGATAACTTGTTGTGTGGGGGTAGCTTCTATGTGATAATACCCTCCAGCATGATTCTTAAAACATGATGAATTACTTCATAATAATGCATGTAAACTTCTTCAACAACTTCACAAATATATTACCTTCTACAAAATTTGATTGCAATTCATACTCCCCAAATCAAATGTCATCAGTTAATAAACACAATAACAACAGAGCACTGAATTTTTATTCTTCTAACTTTACAGAAAGTTTTGTTTTGGCATGTTTTTAGCTGTTCTGTCCTTGAGTCATCTGGTTTGATCAACTTACTATAAATGTGAGTTGCATTCAAATAGAATTGGCATCTGTGGGGAACTCTTGCTTCCCTTAAGATACATTGAATAATACAGAAAACTGGTTTTCAGCTTCATTTAAAATTGTATGAAATATAAACTGAACCAAGCAATATGTCATTATGACATACTGTAATAAAACTGATTATGGTGAGATAAATATGCTAACTGATCTTGAATCATATGAAGTGAACGATCATACCAAAGACATAAAATCCAAAAATCTCTACTACATGATTATGCGAAAATCTTTAAATGTCAATGCTTATAAATAATTATGAAATTACAATAATGATTATGGACTTCTCAAAAAGGTAGACAATTAATTGTATTTTATTTATGAAATGTATGTTCCAATGATTGTTGTGCATACCCACAGATCGATATATGATACCAATTTCTTTGTTACATGTTGTTAGAGGTAAATCTTTGTTCTTTTGTTCAGATGGTTGTTCGAGTTTAAAGTGAGAGGATGGAGAATGAGTTATGTGTGTTTTATTGATTTGCTTTGGCAAGTGAGATGACTTATAATGTACGTAGATGATTATAGAAAGATAAACCACAGAAAGCAAATGCACAGCAAGCCATCAACACACAACAAAGAAGAGCAACAACAGCATTAACAGAACTAGTTATTTAAATTTGACTGTCCCTGCTACTCACTGCAGAGTCACTATCCCAACGTGGCAAGTGCTGTGAAAATGTGACTAGCTGCCTAAGTTACTAACTTACTCCAAACATTAATAAATCAAATTTGGGCAACAAGAGGGCGTAGATGGTCAGATTATGGTGATGTCATCCAGGATTTTCTGAAAGTGGTCTGTGAATATGGAGTTGGACTATTTTTCTTGTTGCAGATTAAAAGATGTAGTGAAATTTTTATGTGAACAATCAGCCAGATATGAACCACAACTGCAAACCAGCAACAATAGCAGCAGAAAGGAGTTTTAAGCAAAAAGAAGAAAAGGATGAAAAATAAAAGGTAAGGTGAACAATTAACAATGTCAACATCCAACAACAAAGCTTAGTATTGGACTTTTTTTTTTTTTTTTTTTTTTTTTTTTTTTTTTTTTTTTTTTTGTGAAGTGTTTTGATGTATAATTACCAACAATGACAGGCAGTGAATCTGGAACAGTAGGGAGTAATACTGACATGGGAGACTTAAATAGTGTAGTGAAACAAGAACAGGAAAATGTTAGTGATGAACATGTAAAACAGAAAAAGCTAATGGAGTACTTAAAATAAGATGATAATAATGACATAAGCACCATGCTGTAATTGTTAATAAATATGAGCAATGATAATAAGAATCAGTTCACAGAAACTGGTCATTAAATAGGAGCATTATTTGATTGTGTCAGTAAAAATATAGCTCAAATAAATGATATCAGCCAACAAATTGATAGATTAGATGTTCAATTAGAATCTGTTGAGTATAAATGAAAGAAGTTGGATGTAACTTTAATATTGAAATTAAAAATGTCACAGATGAGATCACTGAAGGTAGGTAGAAAAACAAAATTGCTTTCGAAAATGTGAATGAGGAAATAAGTCCCTTGGACAAAAATGTAAATAATTGAATTTCGAGATTGGAAAGTAATGCTGACACCAAAGTGGCACTTGTTGAAAACAGTTTTGTTGAACAGATGAAAACAGGAGACAGCAAATTCATAGAAAATGTGAAAGGTACCATGTTTTGCAACATTCCAGTGAAAAATTTTTCCAGTGAAGGTAGTTTACATACTGTAGATTTTCTGCAGCATTGCAGAGATAATTTTGTGTCTAGTATGACTGATATTATGAAAATCAAGTTTGTTAAGAAGTTTCTGGAAGATGAAGCATTAAGCTGGACAAATCAGTATACCAATGATGACACAACCTATGAAGATTTTGAAAAACGATTTTTAGATAAATTATGGTCAGAGACTGAACAAGCTAGAATAAATAGTGAATTTCTCAATGGACCAAGTTACAGGGAAGGGCGTATTAGCATGAAACAGTTTTGCAAAAATGAGCCAAAAAAATTACCACATTTGTGCAAACCTTTTGATGACCTGACCCAGATTGATGCTTTAAAAAGGAGGTCACTAGCTGAGGTACAGTGGTACCGAGTCTGTGGGCCAGATGACACAGTAGTCCATTTTTTGAAATATGTAGATAAATTAGATAATTTTGGGGGAAAAAAAGGGAAATACAACTACAATTGACACATAAATTTTGAAAGAGGTGTTAAAGTAAGTAAATCAGAACCGTGTTTCCTCTCCTCTCCTATGGTGGTGCTTGGTTCTTTGTTGTGAACTTCTTTGCTCCTAAGAGTTTATTTTTTCCTATGTTTTTACTCTTTGGAGTGTTTGTTGTTGCTGTGAGTCATCTTTTGGATATTAAGAGAAGAAGACCACTATTCCTAAAAGGGTTGTGCACTTGTTATAAAATTGTATCCTAAGTCCATCCACAACAGGTTATGAGCCCAGGTTTGAATGCTTCAGACTCTGGGAATTAAAGTATCCATTCGTGAGACTATTTTTCCATTTACTAGGATATTTGTGAGACTGCAAAATTTTTGGAATGGCAGACACAGCGCTTCCATTGAGTGATGATATAAGTAAGACAAACATTTGCAAACTGTCAAGTAAAGATCAGTGGGAAACATAGAAATGGCAGATCCAATTTTGTTTAAAGGACCAACCTCTTCATTCTACTATAGATGGTACACATCAGTGTCTGTCATTAGTGGAAGGAGAAGAACCATCCGACACATATTGGTGCTGGCAACGGGCAGCTCATATCATTGGAACAGCGCTTGATGAGGAACCTGCTTTTCGTGTAAGAAAGAAGACTGACACAAAAGAAATTTGGGATACCCTTATGTCAGTATACGAACATTCTTCATTGCAGTGACTAGATAAATTGTTCAATTGTTTCTTTGAAATGTCAAAAGATGACGTCATGTCTATAATAATACACATGTCGCTCCTTGCAAACATTTTCCCTGACTTGTGCAGTAAACTGAACAAAATTAATCCAAATGCAACTTTTCCCCTTTCACTGCTCCAACATCGCATTTTCAAAACATTATGACCCGAATATCAGTTTTACAGGTCGACCTGGTATTGTGTTCCTGAACCTGAGCAGACGACACAGCTTCTAATTGAGAATTTGCGTTTGATTGAGAATTCACTAGCGACATAGACAGCTGGTGCTTCTTACACAAAATCAAAATTGAATGAGCAACATCAAAAACATAAGAGATTTGCAACAGAGGGGAGTAAGTCAAAGAAGAAAAAAAGTTGTACATGTCTGTATTGCAAGAAAACTGGACATATTATAGCAAACAGCTGAAAGCGCATAGCCGCAAAAGAAGCAAAAGTGACAGCTAACAACAATAATAATTCAAGTTCCAGTTTAAAAGTGAGTAGCAAACCAAATACATTTCTAGCCACTAGCTTGTTGTCACATGTTAATTTTGATAGTTCAGATTCTTGGATTTTGGACTCTGGCACAACACATCATATTCACCAAATAAACAGCATTTTGCTACATTTGAAAAGTTTCCGATTCCACAATGTATGCAGACAGCTGCCAAAAAAGTTATTTTTGCACATAGGACTGGCAATATCCATATTGAAATATTCATAAACAAAAGGTGGACACCTGTTTTGCTTTAAAATGTCTGGTATGTATGTGATGTCAGACACCATCTTTTCTCTGTCCGTCAAGCTACACATTGTGGATATAATGTGACTTACAATAACAAAGGTGTTATCATTCTGTGACATAGTGAAGTAGTCGCAACAGGAAGACTAGGTGGTTCAGTATACATTATGAACATGTGAGTTTGTCCTCCAGGTTCATAAGTAATGATTAACATAACAACTACAGAAGAACTACAGTGTTGGCATGAGAGACTCGGTCATCAAAATAAACGTCATGTACAAGATGTGCTCTCTTGTTTCAGTATTTCAGTTAAGTGCCCTGATACCACATCATCTTGTGATGGATGTGTTCTTGGCAAATCCCATTGTAAAACATTTAGCCATCACAGAGATCGTCCACAAACTGTTGGTGAGCTGATCAATGCAGACGTTAATGGACCCATGTCTATTGACTCTATGAATGGTTTTCATTGCTATGCAAAATAAATCTCAAGTGGCTAACAATTTGAAAACATTTTTGAAGGAGTGTGATGCTATTGGTTATAAGGTAAAAGTATTTTGGTCTGACGGTGGAGGAGAGTTGAATTGTAAACTGGTAGCTACTGTTCTATGAGACCATAGTATTGAGTTTCATCTTACATGTCCAGACACTCTTAAGCAAAATGGTGTTCCTGAACAAGCAAATGCCCATATAGTTGAATCAGCTCACTCAATGTTAATGTCCAGCAAGTTACCTAAATTGTTTTGGTCTCATGCATGTGACACAGCCATTTTTCTACTCAGTCATACTGGGAAGTCAAGTGTTGAAGGTAAAGCATCTTCGAATTGTGGACGGGCAAGGTGTTTGACAGTTTTAACTATCTAAGAAATTTTTGGATTAAAGTACTATGTTTATTTCCCAAAGAAATTTTGGTCTAAGTTTGACGAAAAGGCTATACCTGGTCATTTCATTGGCTATGTGAATGAGAAAGATGGTTACAAAGTGTGGATTCCATCAAAACATCATGTGGTGACATCATGCAATGTTGATTTTCAATCAGAAAAGCTATGTAAAACTGGAAATTCGATTGAATTGTAATTTAATTCTGTGCCTGAAGAAACAGGAGAGGATAGTGAATCTACTGTTGATCAGATTGAAACTAGTGACCAAGAATATTGGAATGAGTTACCAAATCAATGTCCAGTTCGTGAAACATACCCCCACTAAAATTTAGTGACTACAAATTAGGATACCAGTCTCACCACTCTCAACAAAAAAAAATGCATTAGTTTGCCTGACAAAACCAATCCATGAAGAGCTTGCACCAAAGAACTTCAATGAAACTATGGAAACTAGTAATTCCAATGAATGGTTTAATGCGATGAAAGAAGAAATGAAGGCATTTGAAGAAAATGATACCTGAGACTTGGTAGAACTGCCTAAACGAAAACGTGTTATCGATAATCGATGGGTGCTTCATATTAAATATTAGCCTGCTGGATCGATTGATTGATACAGTGCTCGCTTGGTTGTGCGCAGTATGTTTCAAAGTGCCGGACTTGATTATGATGAAACGTTTAGTCCAGCTGCTTGTTATGATGCCATTCATGCTGTAATAGCGATTGCAGCTGAAGAAAATCTGAAACTTGCTCAGTTCAACGTTAAGACTTCTTCATGACATCAGAAGTGTTGGTCAGCCAGACCATGCGCCATTGATCCAAACATGTGATAGTCAGAGGGAGCAACATCTGGAGAATATGGCGGGTGGGGTAGGACTTCCCATTTTAACATTTCCAAGTACGTTTTGACCTCTTTTGCAATGTGGGGTCGAGCGTTGTCATACTTCAAAATCACTTTATCATGCCTCTTGCTGTATTACGGTTGTTTGTCTTTTAATGCTCTCCTCAAATGCATTAATTGTGTTCGATAACAAGCACCTGTGATTGTTTCACTTGGTTTTTAACATCTCATAGTACACAACACCGAGCTGGTCCCACCAAATGCAGAGCATGATCTTGGAGCCGTGAATATCCAGTTTGGCCATCGACATGGAATCATGGCCGGGATACCCCCATGATTTTTGCATTTAGGGTTATTGTAATGAACCCATTTTTCGTCCCTGGTCACAATGCGATGCAGAAATCCCTTCCGTTTTAGCCCCTGAAGCAACTGTTCAAAAAACACACAAACACCGTTCAACATCTCTTGGTTTCGGCTCACACGGGACTCAAGTTCCTTCTTTCTGAATCAAGCCCATAGCCTTGAGATGTTTTGAAATGGCTTGCTGTGCCACTCCCACTAATCGTGCCAATTCTCCTTGAGTTTGACGTCAGTCTTCACTCAGCAATGTCTCCAATTCTGCATCTTCGAAAACATTCTCTCTTCCACCACTATGTCGGTCTACGACATTAAAATCATATCATGTTGAAACCACTCATGACATGTTCTTTCACTACTAGCATCCTTACCATACATACTTGAGAGCATTCAATGAGACTCAGCCACTGTTTTCTTCATATTGAAACAAAACAGTAACACCTCCCACAAATGACATTTTCAATCATGAACAACTTTATGATGCAGACACAAATCGACAAATGCTTGAATGAGGTTACGTTGAGTGAGGTCCAAGTTAACTTCCTGATGTCTGCGATCTGTTTTTTTCGACCGCTACTTACCGTTGTCACCACCTTTTGGCAAACGGCAAAAGCAAAGTTGTACACCTTATAGTTCAACAGCAGATCTATGCATTTACCTTCAACCAACCAAAGCAGAAAAATTGCTGATTGCTATTTATTTGATGATGGACTTATCACAGGAACAACTGAAAGTGCGGTGAATTCATTTTTAGATATGTTAAAGACTGATTTGAAAATAACAGTGGGTTCCTTAGACTCATTTTTAGGTATGCAAATATAGCAACAAGAGTCTGGCTTGTTTATTTCACAGCAAGCATACACAGAGAAGTTCTACATTGTTTTAACATGGCTGATTCAAAATGATTAAAAAATCCGTGTGATAATGAAAAATTAGACAGTGAATATAGCAATACTCTTGACAACAACATTCCTTATTGTTCAGCTGTGGGATCATCAATTTACTTGGCAGGCTCTACTCATCCAGATCTTGCTTATGTTGTTTCAAAAGTTGCTTGATCTATGGCTAAACCCACTTCTTCTGATTGGAATGTTGTAAAACATGTTTTCAGATATCTTCATAGTACTTCAGACTTAGGTCTCTTCTATACTTCATCCGGAAATAAACTTTGTGCCTATGCTGATGCTGACTAAAACAAGATGATCAACAAATGATTTTGTTTCAATGATTGGTGATACGGATGTATCATGGACATCTCAGCTGCAGAAATCAGTTGCACTATCCACCACTGAAGTGGAGTTCATTGCTGCAAGTGAAGGAGCCAAGGAGTTAGTTTGGCTCAACAGACTGCTGTTGAAGATCAGTGGAAAAAGAAACACGCCCGTATTGTTCATTAACAATGCAAGTGCATGAACTCTATCAAAATGGGGATATCAATGTAGAACACGTGTGTTCTGAAAATCAACATGGTGAATTGTTTACAAAGCCTTTAAAATCAAACAAATTCAAAGCAATGTGTACCAAGATGGGACTTTGTAACTAATGTGTTTTGACCTCTTATTTTTTATTTAAAAGTTGTTCAGTGCACCACAGTTTGATTTGGGGAGAAGTGTTAAAGTAAATAAATCAGAACTGTTTCCTCTCCTCTCCTATGGTGGTGCTTGGTTATGTGTTGTGAATTTCTTTGCTCCTAAGAGTGTCTTTTTTTCCATGTTTTTACTCTTTGAAGTGTTTTTTGTTGCTCTGAGTCATTTTTTAGATATTAAACGAAGAAGATCACCATTCCTAAAACTGTTGTGTTTTTGTTATAAAATTATATCCTAAGTTCATCCTCAACAAGAAGTAGTTATCAAAATTAGCACAGTAGTAATCACAACAGGAGGGAATATAGTGATAACAATTATCATAAGAAGGAACACACTAGGGTAAATGATAACAATTTTCATTCTGGAAAGCAACATAGTTGCAGCAAAAAGAGAAAGAAAAGAAAAAAAGTTATATGTATCTGTTCCATAGAAAAAAATGTTGCAGGAACAAAATGTTTTCTGCCATACGTAAGTAAATATACAGTTACAGTTGTTCAAACATTTTTGTGCAAATGATTTAAAAGTGCTAACTTACTATTTTTGCTTGTGCTGTGTTACTTTCCTACAAGTTGTAAATAAGACATGATTTGTATTTTATCATTTCTTTTCGTGAGAAGTAATTAGTTTTTTTACAGTGTTATTTTCAATGTTTAGAGTAAGCTTTAAGTGCAAGACTCAAACAATTCCTGAGCATTTATTCAGATCTTAATATAATTTTCTTTGTGATATATAATATGTTGAATGTCATAAAGCTGGATTTGGAATCTGTAACGTGGTAATGGGAAAATGAGTGTTATGGTACTGTCATGATGTTTCTGTAAGGTGAGCTACTTACCCCCTCTCCCCTCCGCACCTTCTCTCCTACCCTCTGTCTAAACTGAAACACTTCACTGTCCGCCACTCCCACCATACTATCCCTCCCCTTCCCTGCCCCAGCTTCTTCCTTACCCCCACCCAGTCATCACTCCCATAATGCACTGGTGCTGCTGCTCACAGTGTAGTTTCAGCTCTCTGAGACTGCAGATGTGTGTGCAAGTTGTGCTTGCGTGAGTGTGTGTGTGCGTGTGTGTGTGTGTGTGCATGTGTGTCTACTGCTGGCAAAGGCCTTAATGGCCGAAAGCTATGATTGTGTGCATCTTTTTATTGTGCCTATCATGGCTCAGCATCTCCGCTATATGGTGAGTAGCAACTTTCCTTTTCTCGTAAAATATTACTATAGTCAGCCAGTGTTAGCAATACCAAAACATCTAGTGCTTTAGTGAATAAAAATGTGTATGGAAAATTAAAAAGTTAGCAGTTTACAAGCTATGTCAGTTCAGTTATTATTGTGGTGTCTTTGTGAGGGAAAGGCATAATGGAGAGTGTTGTTTTTCAGACCTATGTGAAGTTAATTATTAACATATTTTTCTTGGTTTATAACACATGTTGTATGATTATGAATAGAATACAGGAACTACAATGCAGAGCAATTTTTCTATTTGAGGTATATTAATGATACTGTGTGGTGTTGTGAAATATTTTGTAAAGTTGATAGGTTTATGTTGAGGTGAAGTGGTGTGAGAGATGAAGGTTTATTGTATTGTGAACTATAATGAATATGTGAAGTTTAAGAAGATTATGATGATGTTAGGGAAATGAAATATTAGGGACTTATTGGTGCTCTGTCTTGAAATGCATTGTACTTTTGTTTATGATGGTATGCTGTAGAAAATATTGAGAAATGAATAAAAGGAAGTTAGGAAAAGTGATGAACAGTAGTCTTTGATTAAATGATTGATGTTTATGAAAGCTTGAGCTCAGTCTCATTTGCTGAAAATATCTAAATTTTATTTAGCAACTGTATGATTCCACAGCATTGGCATGAGAAAGAGTTCACATTGGCAGGAATTAACTTACATGTACTAAATATCTTGTTGCTGACTATAAAGTATTAACAATTAGTAAAGTCATTTCCATGTTAATTTTAAAGCAGATTTCAGTTTTGGTAACATTTTTGGCATAATTTATGGCCAAGGTCTTTTTTACATAAGTAACCAAATACCTCAGTTTTTAAGAAAACATGTGAGAATGAGCTAGTTGTCTCATCTTGCAACGTAATTTGAAAGACTTGGAAAGCAATTTTTCATATGCTACTGTACATTCTATTATGTGATATGAAAACTAATGAATGCAAAATATTTTTAACAATCAGAGACTAATGGACAAAATAAGTGATAAAACTGATTCACTTATGCATGGAATGCGTAGGGCGTCAGCTGACTTTGGTAGGCACACTATGTGGTGAGTGGTGCCTTCCCTAGCAGGGTGTATCCATTCTTTATCTCTGGTGTACTCTATTCTAACTCTTTCCTACCCAGTTTATGTTCCCACTGTGCTCTTCAATTTTTCTTTTTTTTACTATTTTTTATTCAAAGTGTATCCTATTTCCTGTCACCACAACTTTCATGGATGAAGTGGGACAACAATTCTGCACTTGTAGCTCCTGCCATGTCAGGCATTTAAAAAAAAAAGAGCCCCTTGCAAAATAGACGAAGAAACAAGTTTTCTTATAGCATGTTTTTATATGCCAATGGCTCAGTGTTCTGCATGAAAGGTAAATTTACAAGCAAGACCTGGTAAAATTTTACAAAAGTATTTCACTGGTGTTCTGAGAAAAAGCAGTAAGTTCCTAACTAATTACATTAATTTTGCCCTGTGATCTAAAGTACTTTGCAACATGCGTACCAACAACCTCAACCAGGCTTTCCTCTTGCACAACTAACTCACAAACTTTTTCTGTACAAATCTTCTAGACAGTCTCTTTCTCTTGCTTTTAAATAAAAACACATTCTACTTAAAAATAAAAACAAAACACAAAAAACACACTACGTCACCAAGGACATGGCTTTCTCTAGTCAAGCACTGAAATGAGATCCTCTCTCCCTAACATTCTTCCCACACTGTCCACTATCTTTTTCCATTGCCCTCCTAACCTCTGTACTGTCCTTGTAAAACCATATGGCATTCTCAGGCCGCCATCTGTATCCCTGCAGTCATATTTCTGTAAAACCGGCCCCATGCACCCACCCCACTATAACTTAATCCAGCCCCACCATTAGTAGATCTTTCATCAAAGGTAAAGCTACAAGTGAAACTACACACATTGTTTACCAACTAACATGTGATCATTGCATGGTTTTTATTTAGGAGTAACCACAACTATGTTGGCTGGGCATATGAATGGACACAGAAGAACTGACTGCCTTGGGTACAGCCAGAAAACAGTTGCTAGCACATTCTACAGCAGGCTGTGCCAACACTACCTACCCACCCAGCCCTCCACCCCCACTTTGTCCCTCCCCTAAGATTGGTGCCTGCAAAGGCTCTTGTACACATTCGCAGATAGGTGCAAATGTTGTATCAACCCCACCAGATGGCCTGACTGCAAGTCTTCTGCGCATGCACAATCTGATTTGCCACCCCTGCATGCCTGACCCTGGCCTGTAGATTACAATCAGATATGCTATGGGCTGGCTGACAGATTGGCATTTGTCCACTTCTGCCCATCCTGTGCCTGTACCCACAACTTGGGCAGTGCACAATCTGGAGCAGCCTGCTCTATAGCATTACTTAAGAGATGTGAGTGTCTGCTGCACCATATTGGCCTTTCATATCCCCCATCCCGCACAAATTTCCCTGAAATATGGAGATGGGAATTTGGTCTACATCAAGTTCCCACATCCCATCACCCTCCTCCTGAGTTTAACCTCTGTTAACCTCTCCCCATCCCTGCCCTTCCCCTTCCCCCACCCCTACCCCCACCACCACCACCACCACCACCACCACCACCACCACCACCACCACCACCCTCACCCCCACCCCACCCCACCCCACCCCCACCTCCACCCCCACCCCCACTCCCACCCCCATCCCATGAGTCATTTATGGGCAATGTGCCGGCATCCATAGGAGAAGGAGGCAAGTAGATTGGCTCTGACAGATGATGGTCATCCAGTTCCTGCATGGGCACGTCTCCTGGTGGCGTCCGTTCTTGTACTGGCACCGAGATGATGGTGAGAGGGCTGCGTTGTGAGTAATGAGAGGTGCCAAGATCCCAAGCATCAGGTAGAGCTGAAGGTGGTGTAGCGGAATTTGGAACAGGTGTTGCCGGCACACGATTCCGAAGCTGGTCCGAATGACGCACTGCAACACCAGTGTCCATTTGGATTTCATACAGGCATCGGCCACGGTGTCGTAAGATGTGGCCCGGACTCCATTTGGCCACCTGCCATATCCCCATACCCAGACAAGGTCGTCGGCAGTGAACTGGCCAAGCGAAGGCACCCGTGGCCGTGAGGTGGGAGGCCGCAGAAGATGAAGTAGCGTGCGGGGCTGTCGGCCATGTAAGAGCTCAGCTGGGCTGTGGTCACCCATGGGGGTGAAACAGTAAGAAGCCAGAAACTGTAGAAGCACATCATCAGCAGCAGAAGAAGTCAGGAGTTTCCACATCTGAGCCTTAAAGGTGTGGACCAGTCGTTCAGCCTCACCGTTTGATTGTGGATGGAACGGATGGGCCGTGACAAAAAATCCACAAATTCGGAAGAGGCAAATTGCGGACCATTATCAGCAACAAGAGTAGACGGAAGGCCTTCCAAAGAAAAAATGCGGGCGAGAGCACTTGTGGTTGCCGCGGTGGTAGGAAAGTTAGAGTAGGCGTCAAGTACGAGGAGCCAATAAGTACCTAAAATAGGGCACGCAAAGTCAGCACAAATGCGCTCCCAGGGCATCTCAAGCGAAGGCCACGGTGACAAAGATGACTTCCGGGCGGCGGCCTGTGACGTACAAGGGCCGCAGGCAGCGACCATGTGTGCTATTTCAGAGTCGATGCCAGGCCAGTACACATAACGGCGCGCCAGAGATTTTGTGCAAGACACACCCCAGTGCCCTTGGTGAAGGAGGCGCAAGACTGAAGCACGCAAAGATGCAGGTACCACAACACGCAGCGAAGCATTGTCGGTGGAAAGGAGGATAACACCATCCCTAGCCATGACACGGTAGCGCAAAGCGTAGTAGTTCCGCAACGGGTCAGAAGTCTTAGCGGACGGACGATCTGGCCAACCCTTCTGAATACAGTGTAAAACCCGGGAGAGGGTAGGGTCAGAACCCGTAGCCGCTGGCAGCTGGTCCCCTGTAATGCGGAATCCGTCCACAACCCGCTGCTCGGCAACATCCACATGGAAACACAAATGTTCGTCCTTATCGAATGCCGGATCAGAACCCATGGGAAGGCGATACAGTGCATCAGCATTCACATGTTGAGCCGTCGGCCGGAAATGAATCTCATAATTGAAACGAGACAAGTAAAGAGCCCAACGCTGGAGGCAGTGTGCAGCCTTGTCAGGAAGTGACAATGATGGATGAAACAAGGAAACAAGCGGTTTGTGATCTGTAACAAGATGAAATTTGGACCCGTAGAGAAAAACACCAAACTTATGAAGAGCATAAATAATGGCCAAAGCTTCTTTTTCAATTTGAGAATACTTTTGTTGGGGATCCGTGAGTGCTTTGGAGGCATAAGCAATGGGTTGTTCAGAGCCATCTGAAAAACAGTGCGCAAGGACTGCACCGACCCCGTATTGAGAGGCGTCTGTGGCAAGAACAAGATGTTGGCCTGGTCGATAAGTAGCCAGGCACGGGGTCTGTTTCAGCATAGTCTTCAATTTCTGGAAAGCCGCATCACATGACCAGTGAAAAGGCACGTTTTTATGCAACAGGCGGTGCAACAGCTGAGCCACCGAAGCAGCAGACGGTAAGAACTTGTGATAGTATGCTATTTTCACCAACAAAGCCTGCAGTTCCTTAACAGATGCAGGGCAAGGAAGGGCATCGATCGCAGCAACAGTTTGCTGATGCAGACGAATACCATCCCGAGAGAGTTGAAACCCCAAGTACGTGATAGATGCCTGAAAAAATTGTGATTTCTGAAGATTACACTTAAGACCGGCAGTCTGTCAGACATGAAAAAGTGTGCGGAGGTTCTGAAGATGTTCTTCAGAGGTGAAGCCAGTGACAACAAGGTCGTCCACGTAATTTATACACCCAGGGACAGGGAGCATTAATTGTTCCAAGAATCGCTGAAAGAGAGCAGGGGCGCTGGCAACCCCGAATGGCAATTGTTGGTATTGATAGAGGCCAAAAGGTGTGTTAAGGGCCAGAAACTGCCGGGAAGCAGTGTCGAGAGGAAGTTGACAGGTCAATTTTAGAAAAATATTGGCCTCCCGCAAGTTTAGTGAACAATTCTTCAGGTCGGGGCATAGGGTAAGTGTCGACGAGGCATTGCGCATTTACAGTGGCTTTAAAATCGCTACAGAGACGAATATCACCATTGGGCTTAGCAACGACAACAACAGAAGAGGGCCACTCACTGGAAGTGACAGGAAGCAAGACTCCTGAAGTAGTGAGACGATCCAGCTCCCGTTTTACCGGATCACGAAGGGCCACAGCAATGGGCCAAGCCCGAAAAAACTTAGGCCGAGCAGTGGGTTTGAGCGTGATATGAGCTTCAAAGTCATTTGCACAGCCTAACCCAGGAGAAAAAAGGGACGAAAATTTCGTCGACAAGGAATCCAATTGGGCATAAGGAATAGCATCAGAGACAATATTGACAGAGTCATCTATGGAGAACCCAAAAACGCGAAAGGCATCAAAACCAAAAAGATCCTCTGCATTATTCTGGTCGACCACAAATATGGAAACAGTGCAAATGACGGATTTGTAAGATACCTCAGCATTAAATTGTCCCAAGAGAGAAATCTTCTGTTTATTGTATGTCCTTAATTGTTGAGTGACAGGTGATAGGAGTGGAGAATCCAACTGAAGATACGTCTGAGAATTAATTATAGTGGCAGCAGAACCAGTATCCACCTGCATGCGAACATCCTGACCAAGGATTTGGACAGTGAGGAATAACTTCCCTGAAAGGGAAGAAGTGCAATTGACAGACAACACAGAATCAGAATCAGCGTCATGTTCATGAACATCATGTATGCAGTCGGATTTGCAAACGGAGCACACATGACCATTCTTTTTGCAATTGTGACACACAGCCAATGTTGGGGACAATCCTAGTGTGAATGTTTCGTAAAACACCGCGGACATGAAGGAAGTTGCCGGGGTTTTGATGCAGTTCCTTAGAGGGTTGTTTACGGTTAGGCCGAGGCTGCGCGTGGGAGCGTACTGCAGCCACGTCGGCCGGTGGGGACACGCCGCACGCGTCGTCAACAGCGCACAGAGGTTGTATCCCCCAACGTCACCCCATGCCTCTATTTGCACCCCAGCGGCACAAGAAATTTCAAAAGACTGCGTGATGGATAGGACTTCATCTAGAGTCGGATTTGCCAACTGAAGGGCACATTGCCTAACTTCTTTGTCGGGCACCGACCGGATAATAGCATCCCGTACCATGGAATCGGCATAGGATTCTTTGTGAACGTCAGTAACAAATTGACACTTTCGACTGAGGCCGTGAAGTTCAGCAGCCCAAGCACGATAGGATTAATGCGGTTGTTTTTGACAACGATAAAAGGCAACACGAGAGGCTACCACATGCATTTGCTTTTGAAAATACACAGACAGAAGTGAGCACATTTCAGCAAAGGACAAAGACGCAGGATCTTTCAAAGGAGCCAATTGCGACAACAACCGATACATTTGAGGTGAGATCCAGGAAAGGAACAGAGACTTACATGTTTGTTTGTCCGTGACTTGAAATGCCAAGAAGTGCTGTCGAAGACGTTTTTCATAATCAGACCACTCTTCCGCCATCTCGTCGTAAGGAGGAAAAGGAGGCATAGCCAACAACGAGAAACGCCCTGCATTTGACACCGCGACGAAATCGCGAATCGCTGACGTTTGAAGCATTTGCTGTTCAATGAGACCTTGCAATAGTTGCTTGACAGTAGCCATGGAAACCTGTGGGTCAACGATGAAAAGGAAAAATCCACTACCTCGTCACCAATTGTTATAACGTCAAGTTGAGCACATATATTTCAAAACGACACAACACATATAAGTCACTGAGCAAGTTGACAAGCAAGACATGTGAACACGGTAACATTCGAATGAGCACTGAGTCCAAGTCTAGCGGCCGCTGGCTGGCTGGCTGCTTAGGTGGCACGGCTGCTGCATGGCTGGCAGACAGCGCCGCACGTAGAAGACGTGCGTAATTGCGCAGCGGCATTTTGAATGATCGGCGAGTCACAACAATTCTACCCCTCTTGAGCAATTAACTTTTTTTCTCTCTATATTTTAGTTGTGCCTAACTAACGCCACTATGTATATTATATACACTCAAAATTGAAAAAACACTATAATGCAATATTTCTCATTAATTTATTACTCAAGGGGTAGTTTTCACTCCACGGGTTAAGATGATATAGTTAGTTTTGCTGAAATAGGTGTTAACAAAGAGTACCACCAACTAATAATTTAAATTATTACTATATCATGTAGTGATAAAAACTGCATGAGCGTATCAACAGATTTGAGAGTACTGATATCACTCATTAGTTATCATTACAGCACATCCTCCAGTCCTATAATCCCTGTAGCCTCAATCTCCAGTAACTCATTGTCCCTGGACCATCCACACAACAGTTTCCACTTCCTCTGCTCTGTCACCCCCTCTCATATCATGTCCCCATGTTGCCTTCAGAACATGCTGCTTACCACCAGCCACTACAATCGTGCTGGTCCATATATCTGTCACCTCTTCCTGCTGCATTTCTAGCCTACAAACTGGATTTGAACAGTTAGCCAATGGCTGAAAAGTAACATTGGCACTGTTAGTCAAGCCAGCAGAGGTTTGTGTGTGTGTGTGTGTGTGTGTGTGTGTGTGTGTGTGTGTGTGTGTGTGTTTTGTTTTACTCTAGCTCATCAAAGGATAACTCTGAAAGATAGCAAGTTTTCTTTATTTCATGTGTGCCTATCAACAACTCAATGCTCCTGCTTTTCAGTCAGTTGTAGCCTTTAATTCTAAAGCATAAACAAATATCAACAACTCTTTCAAATTGTTTACTGTGATATTACATTTAAAGAGAGATTCTGTCATGTGAGAGTGACAACAAATCAAGAAGTGCATGGCTTATAAGATATCAGTGTCAGCTGTTATTAAGTAAATGCAAGACCAAGTTTACAATGGACAAAACAAATCAATATTATTTGAATGTAACCTCAGTATTAAACCACTGCACTCTGTGATATTAGTAACTTACAACAAAATAACTATTCAAAACATTTTAAGGTGGAATTGCCACATTTACAGCTTTGTTTTTGATGTGTCTCCTAATACCTCTTATTTTACTTTTTGCTGCTCAACACAAGTTGTTTACCTTTTTATTGTCCCTTTGCACAGATAACAACATTTAATTTCATGATTAGATATTATCTAAATTAGAATGACTGAATGGACTAATTAAGTTTAAATAAAAGCCCTTAGATCTGCAATCAGGCAGTTCGCCCACTCCAAACAATCACACATATATTGATCAATCCAACAGAAGATAGTACAAGAATTATTCTTAAAATCCTAAAATCCCCCCCCCCCCTTCCACTCCCGTTCCCACCTTCACCCCTGAACCCATAAAACAAAGAGTGGTGCGCATGTCTTGCAAACACAAAACTGATATGGTATATGTAAAAATCAGATCACATATGCAAACAAACGGGTAGTCTTTTCTGTCTATTACTCACTAATGTAACCAAGGCTGCAATTTTTCTATAATGACTTGAACAATACGAAAAACACACATAGAAAATAAGAACTACAATAGGAAGATCACAAATGTGCGTAAAGGAGATTCTTATTAAACAATTACCTAGAAACATTTTTCTCAGTTTTCATAATTATGATCTCTCCTGTAGATAAATTAATATTTGTGTGCTATCCTTGGTACCTATTTAAGTATAAAGTGCATGCATAACTGATTTCTTCTGTGGCACATACATACTGAGTAACACATTTGGTATTTTGAACTCACACATGTTAGAAATTCACCAGTGAGATTCATATAACGGTGTTCTGATTATAGTTGTCATTGTGTTAATGGAAAGTTCTGGTAGAATGTAAATCATTTAGGAGCTCACCAAATAGTGTAGGTGTTGAGTCTTCAACAGGCACGATTATATGTATTCAGCTAGTAAAATGTAGCCATACAAGTGTGAGTTTGTGCGCATATTATCTGTCTAGTTTGAAAATAATATTTGTCCAATAGCTAATAGAGTTTTCAGTCTTGTCTATATGCCTGTCAATGACTTAATGTCTCTATTATTTGGTAAGCAGTCATAGCGTTAAGATACATTTATATAAAAGATTATATTCACCTCTGTATTTTCATATGCCGAAGGCTTCGTCTGAAATATTTTTGCAATCTGAGGGCCAGTGAAGCGTTCATATGCTTTGGAACCTGTAATTTCTGCCAGTTTCTGGAAGTAGTTTTTAGAAATAATCTGAATTAGTTTATTATATTTTATGAATCTGAAGATAAAATTAAAATTTGGATGTCAGATGCAAATATAAAAACTACAGCTAGTGTCAAAGTACTCATAATAAGCAATACACAATACGAAGTTGTGAGATTTTTTATAATCTCTGATTTCACAATCTCTCTTACTGAAGGTGCATTTAGTGGCAAAATCTTAAGAGTCATCTTTAGTTGTTCCAGTCTTGCCTCATCTGCTCTACGTTCTGCAGTTTCTTTTAAATTTTATAGAGTATACTGCTTAGTTTGTATGAACAAAACAATCTACATCATGTTCTTTATTTTGTGGTGATAACTGGTTTGAGCCAAATCAGGCCATCTTCAGATCTAGATTTAGAATTAAAAGAAAAGAAAAATATAACCATTAATTAATCCCTATCAACTAATTATAGTTGTACATGATAAGAGCTGTATTATTTTGTAATGCAAAATTACAACACTACAACATACAGTAGTTGTTTTACAAGCAGCCTCACATGTGACAGAAACCATAGTTATTAGAGGGATGACAAAAATTCATGACATAAAGAAACATGAACAACAACTTTTTAGAAAAATCTATGCCACTGTACTCCAAAATGGAAATTGGATCAAATGACCTACTAAGGAACTCTACGATCACGCAGTCGACATCACAGTCAAATTTAGGAAAAGATGCCTATAATTTGACACACACCTATGTAGGATGCATTAAAACAGACTCTCAAAGAATATTTTTAACACTCAATGATAGCAAATTAAAGACCAATTTGATAAAAGAAAAACAAGATGATCTGCAACAACTAAAAATTTCAAAAGAAGAAACTGAGGACAGAAAAGTTTGGAAGTAAAATCAAATACAAGAAACTTGAACAAGTCTTCACAAAAGAAGCAACAGAGAAAATGGACAGACCAAATGAAGAAAAAACACAATGAATTAATGAAGAGGTTTTGGAAAGAAAAGAAAAGCAAAAAAGAAAAGGAAGTGAAGCTGTGACGGCTCAAATTCACACATTTCCCTAAAAGGGAATAATTGAGAATAATGTTAATAAATGTACCAGATTACTAAAAATCAGTAAAGCAGTTGCTATCATCAGCATTAATAGTTCTGCTTTTCATTTTCCTCTAGTCTAAATTTAAATCTGAATTTGTCATGAATTTGTCAGATGAATATAAGATACACACATATGTCATTCAAAAAAGACTGTCTGCTTCTTTTTCAATAATAGAAAAGAACTGTGTATTATCAAGTAGTGATATGCATAAACTTTAGAGAAATGTAAGTTGTCCTATTATATTTGTGAAGAAGAGGTACATAAAATTAGCACAATGTACATAAAATTACCACAACAATTTCCAGTGTCACTGCAGATAAATGTCTGTGAACAATATACCAAATGCTTCAAAACAAAAGGACAGAATTCAGTTGCTTATTACAGAAAAACTATAAAAGACAGAAAAAACATTGAGTATGTCAACAAATAGAGGAAGGTTCAACGTTTTGATGCAGCTGCACTGTCATTTCTTTGTAGCAACATGGCAATTGCGCTACAAGAGAAATCATTTTGTATGTTGGAATTTAAGTGAATCAATCCACTGTTCAAGTGCAATTTGCATTCCTTACACCTTCCAATTTTTTTCTGTGGTGTGCATAAAAGGCAGAGTCTTTATCCCACCTATGGCAACTACTCTTCAAGAGCTGAGAAATAAAATTGTAGAAGCTGTTCATCTAATAAACAGGAACATTTTGATTTGTGTATGTCAATTATATTCAGGAACAGAATGTATTTACTGCAGAGCTTAAAACTATTAAGACACAAATCTGTTTTCTCCATTTATTTGATGTTGCTAAAAAATAAACTACCACTAAAACTGAGCTTTATGTACATGGAGTCACCAATAAAAGTTCAAAAGTTCACACCCATGTAAGTTGATAAAATGAATCTGTAATTCAATAATTGTGTAATAAATTTACTTCAATTTCTAGAAATGAGATACTTATAACTATTCTAAATCATAATGACCCTTTACAAGTTAATTATGGAGATCTTAAGGGCAAGGAGGAAATGGACAGAGTGGGAAAGAGGAGACAGACACACAGAGAGAGGGGAAGGAGGAGATGGACAGAGAGAGAGGGGAGAAAGAGATATACAGTGAGAGAGGGGGGAAGAGATCGACAGAGAAAGAGGGGAAAGAAAAGGAGAGAGATGGGGGAGGAGGCAAAAAGAGAGAAGGGGGAGGAGGAGATGGGCAGAGAGATGGTGGGAGGAGGAGATGGACGGTGAGAAGGGGTCAGAATGGGAGGAGAAGGAGGCAATGGAAGGTGGAGAGGAGTTGTGGGCAGGTGGGAAAGGAAGCTGTTGTTAGGAAGCAGGTGGGAGAGGGAGTTGGTGCACGCCAAAATGTTCTAAAACAACCTGTTGGTAATTTATTTCCTGTATTTAGTTGACATGGAGTACTCTAAAATTATGAAGAGCAATTTGCTGTTCAGTGTGTCAATCAGATTATGAGAATGAGCACTGCAACAAGCCAATAATTTTTTCAATCTATTGCAGAACCCTAGATCATTGCACACAGCTTTACCATCCTCTTCAGAGTCATATGGTGTAAAACAACAGAGAATCAGATATATATGTGTCCAATATATGACACAATTGTACATACTGCCATGGCCATAGTAGTGTGTGTTTGGATGCCCATGTGGTGATGGGTGAATGTGTGCTATTGCTATAAAAAGATCTAGTGCTCAAAAGCTAGTGTGAATACAGTTTTCTGTTATGTGTTTCTCTGCTCCATGCATTGATCTACTACATGACAGTTGTCTTTCCTTTATTTTACATATTGCTTCATCCAGAAATTTCCATTTTTGTTGTAAGTTTTGCGTATATATGATTCATTATTTGTCGTGATACCTATATAAAAATACTGTAAGGATAATGCACCTCCACCACACCAAGGGAGGTGGGTTAGAAACAATAACATGGAAAAAAATTAGATAACAACTGATATTAGTATAGCATCCACAGTTTTCAGGATCGCTAAGCTCACAGGCATGGGACAAGAAACATTTCAAAGCCAGAGATGAGATGGAAGGGCAAAGACAGTGACATATCTCTGTAATGCCTGAAATAATTTCTACTAAACTTGTCACTGTATCACTTGCTGTCTTGGAAAAATGACTTTATCAGTATTACACCCATATGTGTGAAGGTGGGAGTGAAAAAGGCTGACAAGAAAGCATAACTCAAGAACATCTGGAACAATTTCAAGCAAATTTGGTAAGTACATGATTTATTTACTTGTATAAAAATACTGTGGGAATATGATACTCCTATGTGAGGGCATAGGGATTAGATAAGGTGACATGTAAAACTGTTGGAAAACAGCCTGCTTGTATTTCTTTCCTGTACTCTAGTTGACTTGAAATTATTTAAAAGTATGGAGTGCAAAGTGTCTTTTATATGCATTGTTCAATGCTTCGACCAAGTCACAATGAGCACTCCAGCGAGCCAATAATTTTGTCACTGTGTTTCATGCCAAAGATAATGCTACACAGCTCAACACCTCAGATACATTTTACGTCCTCTCTGAAGTTGCATGATTTAAAGCTGTGTAGAATCAGTTAGTTGCCTGCCTGAAATATATTTAACTCATATGTGTGTGAACCAAGAAATAAACTTGTATTTTATAAAAATGAATGTTTGTCATCTCCTCCTAAACCACTGGATTGGTTATGATCGAACTCAGTACATATAGCATTTACTATCTGGAAAGAAGCATTGTGTAAAAACCACATATCTTCGAAAGGGGTGGAGGTGACACATAAGATTATCTCAGGAATGTCTGGAGTAATTTCAATAAAATATTGCACATGCATGACTCATATTTGTATTATTAGTATAAACCATGATCAACCATTTCCAGCAAACACAAGTAATCTCCCTTACGCCAATAATCTGGCATTAGCGAGTCAAGAGAATCTTTTGAAGATGTTGAAACCCACCTGCCAGAGTCGAATGTCTATTACTTCAACAGTCAACTTCATCCAAACCTAGCTAAAACCCAACTGCATTTGTTTCATCTTAATCATGTATTTTGCAAACTTAACATCACATGGCAAAGGATATAATTAGTAAATATGGCTCATCCAAAATATCTGGGAGTCACTCTGGATCATACTCTCATGTACAAGCAGCACTCTGAGAATATGAAAACGAAGGTGGAAGCCAGAAATAATATCCTCTGCAAGATCACTGGGGCTCTCAATCACAAATCCTCAGAATGACATCACTGGCAATATATTACAGTTCTGCAGAGTGCATGCCCAGTCTAGTAAAAACTACCCATGTAAACAAAGCTGACAAAGCCAGTGAACAAAATGTTTAAGCTTATTAGAGGATATCTGAAACCTATGTCACTTGTAAAACTCTACCTGTCCACAGCCATAGCACCATCATATATTCATCATAAAGTAGCAGCCAATTTGGAGAGAACTAATCACACTTACCAGCAAAACCATCCATTACTTGGGCTCATTCCAGCAGCCACACAGTTGAGGTCCAGAAGAAGTTCCATCAAGACTACAAACAATGGCAGCTTCAGCAAGGAAACCACTATGGATCCCTCAACTTGAGAAAAATTCAAACTAGCCATCTTCTTTGAAAACCCTTCCACCTCAGCAAGAACAGAACTGGATGACATGGAGGTCACGCAACCACCTTCCGTCTGGAGTTGGAAGTAACCTCCAGAAATTGCACTTCCTTGTGCATACCATCAACTGCGACTCCAGAGAAGAACATACCAAGGAACACTTACTGGTCTGTTAACTATGCCCTGCATCTTGCACAGAAGAAGACCATCTGCTCATGATTCCAGGTGCAATTGAAATTGCACCATTTTGGGAAACAGTAATGTAGCTTAATAATTTTTCTCTCTTTTGTTTTTAATGGAAATTATTACATATTGTACTTGCTTCTGACTAGAATGAATAACATAATTTGTATAAAAATACTTTGAGGGTAATACACCTGTACCTACAACCCCTATGAGTGGATGTGAGGATGAGAAGCTGAGACATGTAAAAATGTTTGATAAGGACTAATATTAGTATTGAATTGATAGATTCTGGGGTTGTTGATAAAGTTTCACTCCTAGATGTGTGTGTGTGGAGGGAAGTGGGGGGAGGGAGGAGTGCAAAGACAGTGACATATCAGCACATCTCTGTAACACCTGAAGCAATTTCTATCACACTGAGTACATACATCACTTGCAACCTGAAAAAATTACTATGACAGTTAGACTCACTAGCATCCCTATGGCTGAGAGTGGGTGTAATTACCTTATGAATGGGAATGGGGATAGGGATGAGAGAGAGAAAGAGAGAGAGAGTAAAATGACCTGTTGGTATTTTTTTCTTGTCTTTAGTTGACTTGGAATACTTGAAAAGTATGATGTGTGATTTGCCTCTTATCTGTGCTGTTCAGTGTATCAGTCAGGTCACAAGAATGAACGTAGTAGTGGCCAATAATTTTGTCAATACATTTCAAGACATAAGATCATGCCATACAGGTGAGTACCACAGATAAATCACCAACCTCCCTGGAGTTGTATGGTGTAAAACAGCAGAGAGTCAGACATACATGTGTGCAACATAAATGACAAATACGTAGGGAAAGGGGCAGGTAAAAACTTAGTTATATAAATAAGTCCTCCCCACCAAGTAAAAGAGGTGTGTAGCAGCAGAAAGGAACATAGAAAAGGACAACAAACTGTCAAGTTTTTAAACGAAGTCATCCTTTGGAGATAGCCCCCCCCCCCCTACACACACACAAGATATTTGTGTAAAACATAAAATTCTCCTTGGCAAACAACAATGTTATGGCATTAATGGCATCTCTATTGCATAGGTGGAAACCTTTATAACACAAAGTGGAGGAGTTGCAAGAAATAAATGACCCACAGAAATAAAACTAAACTCTGCAAGAAGGAATATAACATTATGGAGCTTCATAATATTATCTGTTTTGATCTTACAATCACTGATATGTATTCTCAAAAACTGCGTGTGAAATGCAACACTCACCAATGGACCTCCAACAGCTGCCTCTAGCTGCTGACATTGTTTGGAAGTGCTTGAATCTTGCCATACAGGTGATTCTTTCACTGAGAAACAGCCACTTAACTGTTCATGCATGAAGCGATCTGGTGAAAGTGATTCCAAAACTTTCTCACTTCCACGCTGCCAGTAGACAGATCCATGTTGCTATAATTGGATGAAAGAAAAGATTTTAGGTCTAGTTATTGCATGTGGTTGTTGCATGTTATCATCACATCTGTACACAATAAGTCCCATTCATTTTTCAAAGATATACAATGAACATCAAACTGGGGAACAGGGAAACTCAAAAGGTATGCTGGACAATCTAGTAGAGTAATGCCTCAAACCAGTATTCAGTAATCCAGATTTAGATACAAATTAATTCAGCAAAATGTTCAAAGTCTTAGCAATAAGCATAATTATTTATATACCACTGCAGAGATAACTCTGATGTTATAGATACAAGTGAACATTGGTATACAAATGAACTAATTTGTGTATGTCAGCCACTGTCCATGATCTTTTGCTCTGCCTTCAGCAGAAAAGAGAAACATAGCAGTGTAGTTGCAGCTCTAATGCAATAGATGTAAGTACTTTCACCATAGAGGGTAGAAGAACTAGCAGCAATTAATTACAGATAGAGGAAAAAGAATTTGTTTATTATAGTCTATATAGACCTCCCTGTGATAACCTAGATACTTTCTTTGAAACTCTTAATAAGCTGCTTGTTAATATAGACAGTAAATACTGCAATAAAAACAGCTGGGATAACATCACCAACTGAAGATATAAACAATGACTTACTGTGTACTGACTCCAGCTAAAAAAACCTATTGCTAGTACTTGATCTTTCCTGATAAATGAATGAGCTCCCTACAGAGGTCAATACCAGAAAATCTTTACTGGCAACATTATAGCTAAAATGTTTCACTTTACATGTAATGCATCAATTTTGAAACTTGCCATTTCTGAATTTCTGAAGACAATGCTTTTCAATTACTGACAGAATCTGAAATTCATTATGTCAGCAGAAAAAAATTTCATGAGAAAAACTTTAAGACTTTTCCACTGTGCAGTGCTAAAGGATGGTAATAGTCAGGAACTATAGACAGAATTCAAGAACTATCATGATCATTACAAACATTTACTATTAGACACTAGAAGCAAAAAATCCAGTCACTATGTGAAGAAACTTGAATACCACTAGCATTACTGTTTTGGAAGTTATAAACAGCTTCAGGGATAGTGATCTTAATGTCGACTATACAGGGAGTATCATCAAATATCACAGTAAGATCACAATTGTTTTTAAATGAATACTTTTCTTCTGTTGAAAAATTCTTCAATGACCACTTCAACAATGTCCAGTATAGATACGTGATCATTCCAGTTAAACAAAGCATGTACTTGGCCCCATCTAACAGCAAGGCAATAAAATACATAGTAAGGACACAAAAATCCAAAATCAGCAGGCTGTGATAGGTTGTCAGGCTATGATGGGTTGTCTATCAGCACTTTAGAAAAGTCCACAGAGAGCAAGTCTGATGCTTTTGCCACACCAGTAAATGATGTTAACTGCACCCAGTAGCTTCCCAAACAATATAAAAATAGCAAAAGTAACCCAATTTACAAGAAATGTGAAAAATCTAAACCTGAAACCTACCAACTCATTTCAATTTTACCTGCATTTTCTAAGATAATTTAAACTAATGACAATCCTGAGTAAATAGAAACTAATATTTGAAAATCAGAATGGCTTTGTGAAAACAAGTCAACTTTAGTAGGCCCAGCACAGATAATAGATGAAATTATAACTGCCATAGAGAACAAGGAGTATGTTACTGGAGTGTTCCTTGATCTTGAAAAAGCTTTCGATTGTGTCAACTTCATCATATTACTTGAACAGCTGTGAAACTTGAATATTATAGCAACTTGCTATGACTTGATAAAACAGCATACAAGCAATAGAAAACATTTTGCGTTGTTTAAAACCAACAGATGGTCAATCAAATCCAAAATTACTATTACCAAATATGGAGTACCTCAAGATTCAGTGTTGCAATCCCTTCATTTTTTGATTTATGTTAATGATATACTCTTCTTGTAACTCAAGAAATATACAGGTGCTGTGCAAAGTCTTATCAATGAAACAGTTAAGTGTTTCAATGAAAGCATCTAAATGTAAGTGCTTCAAAGACTGTAACAATGGAATTTAACTCTTGGAAACAAATAGAATTTAGTAGGAATTGACATTGGAAAAAAGGAAAAATGGACAAAATTCTTGAGATTCACAGTCCAGGACAACCTCATGTCGGAGGTGATATAGATTTCTTAGCCTGTAAGCTATTTAAAAACATATTTTGCCATAAACATGACTACCATATATTGTAAAGATATATATGTGTTAAAATGCATATCATTCATTATTCTCATTCAATTTGAACTATGCAGTATAAATATGGAGTGCAACAACACAAATCAACCTAAACACATTACTAAAACTGCAGAAAAAAAGCTTTCAGTATTATTTGTGGTGCCAAGCGCAGATACTCATATCGGAGCTGGTTTCCAAAATTCAGTGTGCTTATCACTATAGAACTGCAGTTAGCCTACACCCTAGCTACTTAAAACCTTACAACTCTCCCTATTAATAAATTAAATGACCAGCTCAAAAGAATTTTAACAAAAAACTCATTTTATTCTATAGATGAGTTCTTTATTTTTATGAAAATGCTTTACAAGAATATCGGGCTCACAGTTTTGGGCAATACACAAGCAATCTAATGATAATAATAATTTCTGACACTCTTTCTTACACATTAACAAACATAAAGTGTACTGAAGTGTCAAAATGATGGTTAAACACAAAAGTTTAGTTTGTAAACTGTAAACTGAAATATTCAGAAGAATAATCTGTACAATGTCCTAAAGCTGTATTATTTCTGGGGATTGTATAGGGTTATTCAATGTTGAATTATTATTATTATTATTTCTTTCCTTTCTCAGACATTATGTCTGGTTAAAAATGGAAAGTGACGCGGACCTTATTATTATTATTATTATTTTATCATTATTATCATTACTATCAAATTGATAAAACTGACAAATTCTCACTACAGAATAGTGTAAAAATTTTATGTAGGGCCAAAACTGTAGATAACTACATTATTACCAGCTCTAATCCCAAAAGACAATACCACATGATGACTGACACATCAAACTTTATTATGTCTAGAAAACAAATTATAATGGGTACACTAGCCATGGAGTGGCTCACAATAACAATATGACAATATATATGCAGAGGTAAACACGTAACTGAGTCAGTGCTGGCTGGGCCTGTCCCTAAATGCTGACAGCCAGCCGGTACAGTGCATGGATGAGAGACCATGTGCACATCCACAAGTGGTGGCCTCCAACATTTGTCAAATTTCCTGCTGGGTCTGCCAACTTCTGTGGGGTGCTTCACAACATTTGTCAAATTTCCTGCTGGGTCTGCCAGCTTCTGTGGGGTGCCTCACAACTGCACACCAGGATCTTGGCTGTGGATCTATGTGGGTCACTACCTTCCTTTGCCCCATTGGGGGCAGAGTATTGCTGACCCAAAATGTGAGTTGTGGATGGATGTGATGATGGCATCCACATCCATGGAGACCCCAGAGGGGAGAGGAGTGTGCAACCCCCAGCTCTTGCCACAGATCTGAGGATACAGAGCAAAATTGGCCAGTGGGAGGAGAGCCCCATGCACTCCCCCCCCCCCCCCCCCCCCCTTTACCCATCAAAACATGATGGGCAGTCCTAGGTGGGATCCATGGCGATGTCCAGCAGCAGTGCAGAAAGTGGAGGCAACACCACTACAAGTTCAGGTTCCTCCTGTGACATTGAACCAGCAAGGAATATGCACTCTTGCTGGTGTGCCTCCAGAAATACTGCCAGAGGCTGTGAGGCCATAGGATCTTTGTGTGGAGGTGCTGCCACAGGTGGGAGAGAAGGCTGGAACCCTTGTAGATAGGCAGCACCCAGTGACGGGGATACTGGCATAGGTGGTGTGGCTCACCTGGATGCAGAGCTGATTTTGATGGCACCAGAACTCATGGTCACCTGTCCATAGGGTGGAGACATGGTGGACATTCTGGCACACTATGACTGCTGGTATCCAGTTGGGGGCTCTGATCAAAACCACACAACCAGACTGTCAGCCACAGCTTAAAACCTGGTACACCAGAACAAAATGGCAGGTGAGATCCAGGACACCCTCTGTGTCCTTGACTGGCATCTGTGTAGAAGCTCTGCTAGACTACAGGAACCAATAGGAGCCATCTGATAGGCCATCAGAAAAAAATCTAATGCCTCTTTGGTGGGGAAGTCTTGCAGATATTTTTTCTTCTGGGACTTAAATGTGCAAACCATGAGCTCGGCCTACCTGTTAGATTGTGGGTGAACGAGAGGGAAGCAAATATGGCAAATGCCTGACTACACACAGAAACACATAAGACAAGAAATGTGGTCCATTGTCAGAAATGAGGGTAATTGGAAAACTCCCACAGAAAATTTTTTTGACAGAACTTGAATAGGGTCTTCAATAGTGGCCATGGGGCACTTGACCATAGATGGAAAATGCACAAGCATTTCAATGACAATCAGCCAGAACACATTCAGAAACAGACCCACAAAATCAACATGGATTCGTTTCCAGGGCTGGGTTGCCAGAGGCCAAAGAGAGAATGATTACCTGGGAGCTGCCTGTTGACTAGCACACTAGGGACATGCAGCAACCAAGTATTCCAGCTCTTGGTCAAACCTGGGACAGTAAACATGTATGCAAGCAAAGGGTTTGGTTCAGGGAGCACCTCAATCCCCCTTACATAACAGCTGTAAAACCTCCTGCCGCAAACTCCCGGGAATGACAACTCAGGGAACTGCATTGTCTGAGGAGATGAGGATGACCCCCTCTAACACTGAGAGATGATGGCGCAAGGCAAAGTAGTTGTGAAGTGGATCAGGCAAGTGGCCCAGAGGCCAAGAAGACCAACCCTGTTGGATGAGGTTGACTACCTGTCTGAGGACGGCCATTCTTGCCTTGGTGACTTGGGCACTAGTGATCGCAAAACCATCAACCGTTTGGTGGGAGGAGACATACACTGAAGACATACACTGATAAGCCAAAGCATTATGACCACATGCTTAATAGCTTGTTCTGTCCCTCTTTGAATGTAAAAGACATCACTGATTCTGCATATCGGGTATCTGACAGTTCGTTGGTAGGTTTGTGTGGCATTAGATTTCTATGCACAGGTATGCAATTCACATAAATAACAGATCACTGGTTTGTGTATGCAGTGATGGTGCCTGAAAGTGACCCAGGTTCCATAGGATATACATGAGGCAAATTTGGTCATTGAGAGATCAACATGAGTTCATGCTCCTCAAACCACTGTAACACATTTCTAGCTCTGACACATTGACAATTATGCTGCTGGAAGATGACATCACCATTGGGGGAGACATCAAGCATGAAGAAATGCAGGTGGTTCACAGCTGTCAGCAGGTCTTCGATTATTACCACAGGTCCCACGCAAGTGCAGGAGAATGTCTCTGCATAGCATAATACTGTTCCCACCAGCCTGTGTACATGGCATGTTGCATGTTTTGAGCTGTTGTTCACCTAGATGACAGTGTTTGTGGAGACAACCAGTGACCTAGTGTAGCAAAAGTGTGATTCACCCAAAGATTGATGGTCGAATACCAATGGTCCCATGCCCACTGCAATCATAAATGACAATGTCGTTGGGTCAACATGTCAACACATAGAGGTGGTCTCCTGCAGAGCTCTACGTTCAGCAATGTACGAGGTGCTATCCAAAATTTTTGGAACTGGTGCTACCATCTGTTGAAAACCTTACCTTTGGACTACTGTGTCACCATCACCCTCGAAGTAGTTCCCATCTGCATGTACAAAACCAGTCCCAGTGCTTCTGCCACTGGCCAAACATTTTCTGGAAGTCCTGTTCTTTGAGGGCAATGCTTCTTGAATCTTCTCTAGAGTGTCAAACTGACAGCCTTTTAACTTGAGTTTCAGTTTTGGGAATAGCACAAAGTCACAAGGTGTCAAATCTGGCAAGTACAGTGGGTGGGCTACATCCACCATGTTGTTTTTTGCGAAAAACATCCTGGTGAACAAGGACATGTGACAGGGAGTGTTGTCATCATGCAGCAGCCAGTTTCCTTGACACCAAAGGTCGGGCTGTCATCGCCGCACGTTTTCATGGAGCCGTCGCAAACCATTACAGTAGTATGCGGAATTCACTGTTTGGTTGGGTGGGACAAATTCTTTGTGCACAATTCCCATGGTATCAAAGAAAATGATGATCATGCTCTTCACTTTGCTCTTCACCTGTCTCGCTTTTTTGGGTCTTGGAGAGCCACTCAAACATATGCATATGGCTCATGCTCTGTCCCCCAAACACTTGTTGAATCATTGCAAGGGCCTCCATAGCGCTTTTCCCAAGATTCACATAGAATTTGATACACACGCACTGTTCTGTTCGTGGATCCATCGTAAAATCGCCACACACCAAACACAGAGCATTACGGAAATCACTGTGGACACACAGCATGTCCTCCCAGCTGAATGCCACTCTGCCCACTGACTCATCAGATATGCAGCTCTTGCCACCTAGCGGTGCAAAGATCTACTACTCCTACTTTCCAGATGGCAACACCAGTCCCGAAAAATTTTGGATTCCACCTCATAGATGAGTGGTGTGCTCCAAAACACTTGTGCATGCACCAGCTTTCAGCAGACACACCACAGATCACTGTCTATCCTACATTACAGAGCACACAAGCCGCTGAACCCCAAGTTCTATAGTGATTCATGGACGTCCAACCATTTAGTACCTTGTGGTAGTTTCACTGTCTATCTACCTCTTTCTGTGGGCACTCACAACAGTAGCATAGACATTCAACCAAATTTGCCATTTTGGAGATACTCGCTCACAGGCTGTTCTTAAAAATAATCTGCATTTTGTCAAAGTTGCTTATCTCAAAGGATTTACCCATTTGCAGCCAATATCTTCACTAGAGTGATCCCCCATCTATGTCTGCTCCACTTACATACTTTTGTTACCACATCACCTTCCCAAAATGCCACAGTGTCACTGTGGGCAGTGGTCATAATGTTTCGGCTTATCAGTGTACGTGTCACTTATGACGAATTTATTACTACATTTTGATTTTGTATGCCCTGAATTAATGGATATTTTCTAGATAGGATAGGAACCTTGGAATTATCTGACATCACAACTGATTATTATATAGTGTATGTAATGAATGTGGCTGTAGTAATGAGAGTTTTATAACTTTTCTAAGTTCAGGAGGGCAGTGCATTTGGCTGCCTTGAGTAACTATCGGTTAATGACATCCCTTTTTATTATTCAAGATGATTGTGTCACAATGGCCAGTCATACTGTCAGCCACACATACAGAATGTTGGTTTCAGCCAATAAGTACTACATCTGTAACAGGGCATGAGTTACAACTTGAGTGGTAAATATCTCATGAAGACCAGACTAGTATTAGCTCATGGTTTAGTTCACATCAGCACTTTACCCAAAAAGTAATTCATCTCAGGGTTTAGTTCATGTAAGTATCTTATTCAAAAAGCAACCCCTTGTGCAACAGAGAGCATTTATCTGACCAACCGTGGATGTAGCTCACAAAGGGAAATGAGGCCACAGCTTGAAGGGGTGGGGTTATTCTGAAGGTGCCGTTTGTGACTGGTGTGGAGGATCAGTCAATGAGACATATTGCAGAGTATCACTCACTACATTCTTTTAAAAGTGGTGGTGGTCTGACACAAATAATTTGATCTACCTGTCAAATTTGAACACTAGCCTATATATGAATTGTGTTTGTACATGTCCTGTAATGCTGTACTGTACTAATAACAACAATTATTATTATTATTATTATTATTACATAGTGCCAGAAAAAAATAGTAGATCTGGAAAGACGAAATCGATTTTGATCCGGTGACAGCATATCCCACCTGGGGGATAAGAGATTACTGATAATGGTTTCAGCCATCTGTGTCTACCCTTTAATAAAATGGGAGTTTGAAAAGTCTGTGCAAAAATAAAAACTACTTACGTGTTTGGGGTGAACCTTTTTTATGTTTCGACATAGTCTCCTTTTAGACTTATACACTTCGTCCAGTGCTGTTCTAATTTGTTGATCCCTTCTGAATAACAGGAATTGTCCAAGTCTGCAAAACAGCTATTAGTCGCCCTCCTCATTTGAATAAAATCTTTGTCCCGCCAGTCATTTCTTCAAATTGGGGAAGAAATAGTAGTCTGAGGGAGCCAAGTCTGGAGAATAGGGGGGATGTGAAATGGGTTGGAAACCTATTTCCATTAATTCTGCGACCACAACTGCTGAGGTGTGTGTTGGTGCACTGTCATGATGGAAAATAACTTTTTTGCAGTCCAATCACCGGCGTTTTTCTTGCAGCTTGGTTTTCAAACAGTCCAATCACTATGAATAATATGCACCTGTAATATTTTTACCCTTTTCCAGATAGTTGATGAGGATTATCCCTTGCAAATCCCAAAATACAGTCACCATAACCTTTCTGGCCGAAGGAATGGTCTTCGCCTTTTTTGGTGCACTTTCTCCCTTGGTAACCAATTGTTTAGATTGTTCTTTGGTCTCAGGAGTACAGTAATGTATCCATGTTTCATCCACAGTGATGAAACAACGCTTAAAGTCCTGCAGATTCTTCCTGAACAGCTGCAAACCATCCTTGTGACGCTTCACACGATTCTGTTTTTGGTCAAGCATGAGCAATTGCTGAACACATCCTGAGGATAGCTTTCTCATCTCCAAATATTTATGCAAAATATTATGTACCTGCCCATTCGCAATGCCCACGGCACTAACAATCTCATGCACCTTAACTCTTCTGTCATCCATCACCATATCATGGATTTTATCAACGATTTCTGGAGTCGTAACATCCACAGGGTGTCCAGAACATTCAGCATCACTTGTGCCCATATGGCCACTCTGAAAATTTTGAAACCACTTATAAACTGTGCTAATCGAAGGTTTCAGAGTCACTGTAATGTTTATAAAGCTTCTCTTTAGTCTCCTGAGGCGATTTGCCTTTCATAAAGTAATGTTTAATCACCACACGTAATTTTTTTTTCGTCCATTTTTTGACAATCACTTGACTTCATTGATTCACACGAATGCCAATCACAAAGAAATAGACCAATATGGCTGAAACTTGGTGTTCGTTCTTTCCAAAGATGCTACTAGCTAAACATGACCTCGATACGCGCCGGTGGTGCCATCTCTTGGGCTTTTCAAATGCCCCTCATAGGGAATGCTCACAGCCAAATGGCTCAGTGTGGTGCAAATGTGTGAAGCAAGTAGACAACCAAACCATGAAGATACACTTGTGCTTCCTACAGCCAACTGAGCAAGTTTGAAAGGGGGCAAACTGTGAATTTTCAAGTGGTGGGACAGTCCTTTCAGGGAACTGCCACATAAGTTGGACGTGCTGTGGTTGCTGATATCAGCACAGACACTCGCCATGATCATCGTATTGTAAGGGGAGCAATGGCAGACTGTACAAGTACCATAGCACAGATAAGAGAGTTTGTGAGCCCAGACGTGTCAAGACAAACTGTTGTGAACTGGTTATTAGCAGTGGTACTACAAGCCTTCACACCTCTAGCCCATCTTCCACTCATGTCACACCACTGACATGCATGGCTCGACTGCCTTCAGAGGATCATTTGGAAGATGTAATGGGCTGCCCTGGTCTTCAACAATGAAAGCAGATTCTGCCTGCACAGTAGTGATGGTTGTTTGTGCTACAATGTAGACCCTGTGAGTGCTCTCTTGTAGAGTGCATTCATCCAAGACTCACTGGCCCTATCCCAGGCCCTGCAATGAGCTACAACTCTCATCCACCTTTGGCGCTTCTGGAGGATATGATAATCAATGCTGGTGCATGTAGAATGTTGTTAGACCCGTTCTTTTCCCACTCTTGTCACAGGAAGGTGATATGTTGTTCCAACAGGATAATGCTTGTCCACACAATGCCCATGAAACTCAACATGCTCTGCAAGACATGCAACTTCCTTGGCCAGCACGTCTCTGGATTTGCCTCCAATTGAGCACATATGGGATACGATGGAACGAGAAGTGACTCATATGACATACCCAACAACTCTCACAAAACTATGTGTACAGGTTGAGCAGACACAATATAATTTATCCCAGGACAGATTCGCCATCTGTACCATCAACTGGTTGCCAGAGGCAGCACCTGCATTGCGACTTGTGGAGGCTACATCACTTACTAACATGGGTGATTGAGAATGGGTCAGTACCTGATACCTAAGAACTGCTTGTGCTATCAATCTGTAAATGTAATCATTTCATATATTCCATACGCACTGTTGCAACAATAAATCTTAAGTGAGCTGGAAACCTTTAAAGGGATGTACTATTTTTTTTTGCCAGCCGTGTATAATAGGTTAATTTGGAATATGACCTTGGAAGGAACACTAGGACGCACTTAATGTTGTTGGATGTTCACATTCTTCCTCCACTCATGGACAATATATATATATATATATATATATATATATATATATATATATATATATATATATATATATGCAAATAAATATACACTGCTCACCATTGAAACTGACACTTAAAGAAAGATTTTAAATAATGAAATCTCTTATTGTGGCTCTGTAGTATAGTAGGAAGAAGACATGACAAATGTATGTCATTTATTGGTATATAGAAAGCAAAATTTAGTATAAGGCTTTCTCAATTGCTCTGTGAGAACTGCTACAACACAGTTAGGCTCTGGCTCTGAGCACTATGGGACTTAACTTCTGAGGTCATCAGTCAACACAGTTAGGCATCAAGTCAAACTGGGCTTGAATTATTGATATGGACACATTCTTACATTTTGCTTCAACTCTGTTCCAGAGTTCATCAATCATAATGGCTAATGCCATATCCTAGGCAAACTATAACTAGATGTTCTCAATGAGTGAATTGGCAAATGTACTGGCCAGGATAACAGTTGAACACTCTCCATATAGAGGTGGGTTAGGACTACATGCGACCTTGCATTACCTTGTTGAAAGATGTGTCAACTGAATCTACAACCTTGTAATACCTGCTATCCAAATTTCCAGCTGTGCTAACAAGAGGGGTTGTGCTGAGTACCCAAAGACACCCCAGCCCATCGCACCGAGTTCTTCACCCATATGACAGTTTTCCACATCGTGATGCTGTATTCAGTACTACAGCATCACAATGTATTAGTCTGAAACTTGTGATGCTGTATTCAGTACTACTCTGAAACTATCACATGGCACCACTCCGGTGTCCAGTATTGTCATTGGACACTGCACCGTTGACATATGTCTCTGCTGCCACATCAAAGAAAGCTGTACCAATTGTTGCTGAGCTGATAGTCCACAGTCCTCCACATGTCTTCCCACTGCACATGTGGATATTTGTCATGCTGCTAACAAGTCCATTTCCTGACTGTGGCTGCATGATCCTGCAGCACTGAGTGAACAGTAGGTCTATCCTATCAGGCAGTAGTCACATTGTATTGTTGAGGTCCTGCATGGGTTTCAGTACGACTGTTCTCTAACCCATGAATTTCATATTTACATGACAGTCATGTGATCCCAACCAACAAGAGCAACAATATCTTGGAAAGGTAAATTGCAGTCACAACAGGCCACAATCCTTGATTTGGTAGACACTGCTCCTTCTTACAAGAGGCATAACATGAGCTCACAAACAACCAATATTAAAGTGTGATTTCTACATGAGAAATCCACTGCATAATTTGTCTTATAACAGAATGTAGATGGTATTACTCCTACCTAATTTGTACAATTGTACTGAAGGGGTAATGATTTGCATGTTCAAGCATGTTATACACTCCATGGCAATTTGACATTTGTTGCATGCTGCCTTCGTGGTGTTGCAGTTTTAATGGCCATCAGGGTAAGTACACAGGGTATGACAACATAGCTTCCTGATTTCAAAACAGAGTGAAACCCATTTTATGGATCAGATTACTTTTATTTTTTAAAAAATTATGTAGGCACATAACTAAAGTTTTGTTTTACACAGTTCTGAAAATCATATCAGGCAGGAGACGCTCCCCATGGCCAATACACTGATTAAGCCAATTTCTAGTGTTTCTCATGATCCTTACCAGCATAGCAGCAAGTTTGTTGACAGTTACTGCCTGGATATTGGCCTTAAGGTCTTGCAGGCTCCTAGGACAGGTGACATAAACACAAGATTATAAAAAACACCAAAACAAAACAAAAAATCACAGAAGCCAAATCACCCAAGTTGGCTGGCCACTTCGAATTGCCCATTATTGAGATGAAGTGTTCCAATAAGTTTTCCCTCAAAGCAGCCACTGATGCTCTTGAAGTGTGAGCCATTGCTCCATCCTGTTGGAATCAAATGTCCCCTTAGTCCAAGTCATCACATCATGGCAAAAAAAAAAAAAAAAAAAAATCTCCAACATGTTCACATATCATTCTGAATTCACTGTTACTGTGACCCCATTTTCTTCAAAAACCCAGGGATCAACAATCCCAGCTGAGAAAATTGCACACCACACTGTAACTATAAATGACTGCGGAGGGCCCTGAAGCATTTCTTGCGGGTTGGGTCAATCCAGTAACACATATTCTATTCGTTGACGCATCCAGTCAAGCGAAAATGGGCTACATAATTGAAAAAAAAACTGCGTCCTCAGGAACTTTTTTGAGAAGTGCCTCACATGTGTTCCTCTGAGAATTGAAGACACATTTGAAGAGTTCCTGCACAATCACGAAATTGTATAGATGGTAATGAAAGTCATCATGAAGAAATTGCCTCACTGAAGAATCAGAATGTCCAAGGGTAGATGCATATCTGCATGCAGTTTGCCACAGGGATTGCAAGAGAGGAACCTCTCACTGCCTGAATGTTTTCACAGATCAGATGGGTCCAGGGACTCCAGTTCTTCATTTTGTCATACTTGCAGTTTGTGTGAACATAGTGACCCGTGTAACATTTGATTTCCGTTCCAGAACACGGCCTAACAGGACTACATTGAAGTGATTTCAGATGGCATGCTGAGTTGTGATCACGGAGGATCCATTCAAAAAGTAGGCCTTGATGGCAAACACATGCTCCTCACTGTTCCATCACATGATGGTGACTGACCTGGAACAGAACAACACTTTAGAACTATGCCTATCAAATGAGACCACCCCCACTATGACTGCTACAGCCCAAATGGCATGCATGTCAAACAAGGAAGCTATGTTGCTGCACCCAGGTATTGGGGGTGTCACATACCTGATTTAATTTTCAGAATCATTTAAAACTAAATTAGATATGTACCAACATTATCAAAAAATTCTGATTCATAAAATGGTTTTTACTGCATTTAAAAATCAGGAAGTTATGTTGCTGTATTTTGTATAATGTAGTATGGGACAGAAAAGTGGTGTGCCCCTTTTACTGCTGCTTTAATAAATAACAATGATATATGTTATCTTACTTCCTGTAATATGTTGATTTGGGTTGATGCCAAAACTAATATATCAGAAACTCTCATACAAAATCCAAAAGGAATAACTTGAAATGGTCACATTAATTTAATCACAGCAAAGGCAAATGCTAAGTTTTAATTCATTGGCATAATGCTGAGCAGTTGTTTTTCTTTTAAAAAGAGTATCATCCAGGCAAAACATACCGTATATTTTTATGTATTTAAAACAGAAATATTATACTTTAAGAGGCATATGAATATTAGCGATGATAGATGATGAAATTAGTGACTCCAAAAAGAAATCACTGCTTTGCTTAAGACCTAGTTTTTAAAGACCTAAACAAAAATTCAAGTTTTGTATGTTTTCACCACATACGAGTTGTGAGTATGTAAGGGTATGTGAGTATGTAAGGGTAGAGCAAGAACTGCATATATCATAGAGGAAAGTATCCACTGGTCTTCCTTAATAGTCAAGGCAAAACCTGTACCAGAATGGATGTAATAGCTATGTCATGAATGCAAGGCCTTGTGATTATCCAAACATAATATCTCTAGAAACTCTAAGTAAAGGTCTAGCAATGCTTACAAGCCTATGAATTAATCCTTTCATAGCTTACATTATGCATTTTCAGAATGCACTTGTGATTCTTTATTTCTTGATCTGTATTAGTTTGTCACATATTTTGAAATGTATTTCAGCTTTTTATTTTCCTCGTCTGTTGATGTCCAGCAGGGGCTTTCCACGCATCTTTTTTGCCTATTTTCACTAGAACTTCTTCATCTCAGACTGGATTTGTCCACTTAATTTTTAATATTCATTCATAATAGAATGTATCAAATGCATTCAAGTTTCCATGTATTGTTTTTCCACTGCCCAAAGATAATTCAAACACTATACTGTGCTTTCGAAGCAAAACATCAAATTCTGTTCTCAATTCTATGACAGAATTTGATGCCAATGGGTCTGTTTTTGTTCTTTTGAACTGTCACCCATTCCAGACTCACACGTTACTACAAATAAAATTTTTACACTTCTTCTGCTATGATATCTCATTTTCATTTTTGATGTTTAGCTTCTAATCATTCTCCTTTTCATTATTTTTCATCACTTTCATATTATCCATTTGTCATCGCACCAAATTCTTTGCTAGAGATCTTATCTATTCTGTTCAACAGTTCATACCAAATGTGCATTGGTTTCAACAAGATGAGCTTCTTCACTGTGAATGTTAGCAATGACAGGCTGTTTGTTCCTTTTGCAGTTTTACTTCTTGTTGGAAATTCTTTTGTATTATCTATTGTTTCCTCACATGACTTCAACAATACTGATAACAAGCCATAATCCTACCTTACTCTCCTCTTAAAATTAGCTTTTCTTGATTTTCCACTTTAATTAATTTTTTGTGGGGACTGAAGATTATTTGCCTCTCTCTGCAATATACACTCAATATTTTCAGTGTTGTGAACATGTGGTGCTGTAACAAAATTTGTAAGTGGAGCACATATGAATGGGGAACCATTCTAGTGTCAATATTTGCCGTAAGTCAGGAAATCCATTGAGAGACAAGATTCTGAGAAAGGGCACATCATTATGGCCCAGCACCTGAGAATGACCTTCTCAGAAGCAGCAAAGCTGGTGAGCTGTTCATACGCTTCTGTCATGAGCATCATGTAGCTAATAGGATAGTCAGTAAAATCAGCACATGGATATCAGAGAACTGGTTAATGTTTAATTGTAACAAAAGGCAATATGTATAGTTTTTATACCTATACCTGTACTCTGCAAATCACTGTGAAGTTCACAGCAGAAGGTAAATACCATTGTACCAGTTATTTGGGCTTTTTCCTGTATCATTCCCATATGAAGCCTGGAAAGAATAATTGCTTAAATGCCTCTGTGCATGTTTTATTTAGTCTAATCTTGTCTTCGCGATTCCTATGGGAGCAGCACACAGGAGGTTTTAGTATTTCCTACATTCATCACTTATAGTTGGTTCTAGGAGCTTTCCTATTAGGCTTTCATGGAATAGTTTGTATCTATCTTCAAGCTTCTACCAGTTCAGTTCTTTCAACACATTGATGATGCTGTCTCATGGGTAAAAAATCCAAACATTTACACATATGAGATAAATTAAACAATGAAACATCCATGATGGAATAATGACAATATTATGAAAAGGATAGATTGCTACTCACTATATAGAAGAGATGTTGAGTCACAGGCAGGCACACAAAAAGACTGCTAACAATTCAGCTTACAAGCAAAAGGTCTTCTCCTAAAGTAGACAACACACATGCACACTAGCATACCTCACACACACATGACCACTGTTTCTGACCACTGAAGCCAGACTGCGAGTGGCCAGAGGCAGTAGTCGTGTGTGTGTGTGTGTGTGTGTGTGTGTGTGTGTGTGTGTTTTTGCTACTTTCGAAGAAGACCTTTTGACCAAAAGGTCAGATGTTATCAGTCTTTTTATTGAGCCTTCATGTGACTCAAAATCTCTGTATGGTGAGTATCATTCTATCCTTTTCATGAAAGATAGCTTAAACATTTGTGATAAGTTAAGGCTATGTATGTAGGACCAGGAATTCTATCTAGATGTGTACCTTACAGACTGTTTCCTTTGAATTAAGCCATGTATGTTGAAGCTCTGACATAGTCTTAGAGTTTTGCTCACACGCTCAACTGAATGAACACTGTTTGTGAAAAGCATTATATGATTTTAACTTGTCACAAATAATCAAAACAGTGTTTACTCAACCAACAATAAAAGAAGAGTGTCTCATTTCCTAGGTTCAGTTCATACCACATGATAGATATTGAAGCAACACCTTCTGAAAAAAGTTACTTCATTTATTTTATTTTATTCCAGCCCCACTTCTAGTTTCCTTCTGCCATATTTTTCAAATAATTCTTGCAGTTCAAAATCACATGTACATTCAACATCAAGCCCTCTGTATTGTAATTCATGAAACACGGAGGAACTGTAACCATTGCACATGCTACACATGCTTCAAATGCACAATAAGTAAATCTTTACAAGCACCATGAGAGTTATCACTAATGAAGTGAAAGGTGTTACCTTCAGTCAGGACAAAACACCCTAAGATGTATGAGAGAATTGCTGAAATAGACAGTCATGTCATACCAAGAAAAAAATAAGTAGCTCCAGTGTTCACATAAAGAGCTTTAGTGGAAATGCAGTTATCACTATTGTACTCATTAGCAATTGAGCACTGCAAGCATGCAAAAAACAGCTGGGATGGTAAGCATGTTGATCTACTTATTAGTCACACAAAACTACAAAATTCCTCTGGTTATATTTGCTGACTGAACTGTTGTTGTCTCACTCACTCTGCAACCAAGAACACTTCAAATCACTATACAGCCAGCTATTTTCTATTTAGATGCTTCTTCAGGCCTTGAATCTCATCCAGTGAACTGCATGCCACTAGAGTATTTGTTAGTATGGTAAGCTTGGAATCCAAGACTATAATACAAGACCAATGCTTTCTAACACTTTCCTAATGAATCGCTACTAACACAGGCAAATTAAACAGGAAACCTGCTGTTTTCTGTTACTATTTCTCCTTTCTTGAAGCAGTTTCCGTATAATATGTGCAGGAAATGCCCACTGAGTTCATCATGTTGAAGAATTAAGACAGCTGTGGAGAGAAAGAACTAGGAGTCAACGTTCTCATTAGCCAAGAAAATATGAGTAAATACCACTTTCAGAGGGACTCTCTCTCTCTCTCTCCTCTCTCTGTTTTTCTATCAGTCTGCACAAACAAACACCACACCAATTTAATATGTTACTTAAACAACATACAAATTCTTAAATATCTTATTACTTCATCATAAAAAAGTATAGAACTGTAAAATAAATATGATAATGGAAACTTCTTGATGGAAAAAAAATTAAACAGGAATAAAGGTAACATTCAGAATACAGTTGAAGCAATGAGTGATCAATAGGCACATAAACACAACTAAAAACATTGTTAAAACTTTGAACACTGTCATTCTTCAGTGCTAATTAGTACAGAAGATACATTCATACACACACACACACACACACATACACACACACACATACAACACACACACACACACACACACACATTAGTCTGAAAGTTTAGTAATGTTTTCAGTCTCTTTTATGTGCCTGTTGCTCCCAAAACACCTCAACTATGTGATTAACTGTAAAGTAAATATATGGAACAAATAAATATCATTCTATACAGATTCATCTTCTACTTCTGGAACAGTAAATAACCAAGAATAAATCTCAAACTTTATTACAATCAGAGAAAATAGCCATGTAAAATGAAATTAGAGATTATAGTAATGTTAATAACAACAAGGAGACCAGGTTTAAATGTTAATTTCTTATAATGTGGTGTATATTTATTACTTGGTGGTTATGGCAATTTCAGTTATTGTCAAGAGAAAATTGCTGTCTGTTGATACATTCTGATGACATGTGAAAGTGGCACTTCCAGGTTGGGGAGGTGCACAGGCCTCAGACACTATCAGTCCACTGGATGAATGACAAGGGTGGGTCAGTATGCCAGCCAGCCTGAATGTGCTTTTTAGACAGTTTGCCACATCCAACTAGATGAATACTGGACTGGTAGCCAAGTCCCACCTCAGTTACACAATTTACAAACATTTAGGAAAACATTTGCAATCTCTCACATGGATAACACTGCACGCAGACACCTGGGGTACACATATTCCCTCCCCGGTATATTGAGAGGACAGGGGAATAACATGGTGGTGACAGGAAGGGCATCTGCCCACCCTTATATTAACCATGCACACAGTTTTAATCTGCCAGGAAGTTTCATATCAGTGCACACTCCGCTGCAGAATGAAAATCTCAGTCTGGAACATCTCCCAGTCTGTGGCTAAGCCACGTCTCCACAATATCCTTTCTTTCAGGAGTGCTAGTTCTGCAAGGTTTGCAGAAGAGCTTCTGTGAGGTTTAGAAGGTAGGAGATGAGGTACTGGCAGAATTGAAGCTGTGGTGATGGGTCGTGAGTTGTGCTTGGGTAGCTCAGATGGTAGAGCACATGCCCGCGAAAGGCAAAGGTCCCGAGTTCGAGTCTCGGTCTGGCACATGGTTTTAATCTGCCAGGAAGTTTTATAATCACAGTTGTTGTCCCTGTTCCCCTCACATCTCCCAAAACTATAGTTCTCTCCCCTCTTCCTCCCCCCCCCCCCCACCTCTTTCTCTCTCTCTCTCTCTCTCTCTCTGTTTCTTTCTCATAAGTTTAAATACACCCTGCCCCCCCCCCCCCCCTCCCCTGCACTCATTCCCTACTCCTCCTCTTTCTTCTCTCATCTTTGGCCCTCTCTAACAATCACGGAGTACATAATCATTTATTTTTACTTTTAAAGAGGATTATGATGCCTTACTTGTTCTAACTGTGTCATAAAGAATATTCCTACAGTGAAGATCAAATTCTCTTTAGTAACTAACATTTGCATAATGTTAATTTTTTTCACCACAAGGCAATTCAACTAAAGTAGTTGTGTTTCCTACAGACCTCATACTTGTAGTGTGGTGGAAAAGTAGTACAAGGTATGATCAAAAAGTGATGGGAATTATTTAATTTTGTGGGCTTTTTTCATCCGATTTTCAAATATTTTTTTTATCTTGTTGGTACACATGTTCCTGATGTATACTTGCATTTTGAACTGTTTTGAATGTTTAGTTTATTATTGACAGTCCAAAAAGTTATATGTGTTTTCAAGTTACCAACAAATTTTTACTTTTGGAAAAGATGGATCAAAGAATATGCATTAAAGGTTGCTTGAAAATGGAATAATGTGCAGCACTACATTCAGAATGTCGACTGTGGCTTTTGACAAATCAACTATAAATAAGGCAAGAGTTTATGAGTGGTATAAACATTGGCTGGACTCTGACACTGTGTGAATAGGACTGTGGTGGGATTGCTTACTTAAAGATAGCTGGCACTACTTTGAACAGACTCAAACATGAACTTGTGTTAATGGCTACTCCTCACAGTCAATGGGCCACTTCAGTGGTAACAGCACACAGTCCCAACAGCACTTTGAGAATTTAAAGTGATGGAAAACGCACAAGCTGAAGTGGAAAGTTACCCGCTATAGACCCATAATGAACTCTGCAAAATTAGGCCATGGCAATTATTCAATAAGATCAATCTCGCAAAGGCACATCATCAAACTCTCCTGGATGCAACATCACAAGCTCACCCACTGTTCAATCTACCATAAGGCCTACACACACCATTATAATTGGTTACCCTCTAGAATCTCAACACCCCTTGCCATATGCCAGTGTTTTACAGATCAGGAGCTGGCAGCAAAAGGACTCAAAGGATAAATTGAAAATTGTTGGATGCTTAACAGTACGATCATCAGCAGCATTTCTCAAGATCATGATACTGTTTCAGTAAGAGGACTCAAATATAAGATGCACAAGTGTTATTTCATGCAATCATCATTGACATATTTGGGGTTCACACTCTCAGCCAATAAACATGAACCTATGGAAGATTATTTTGAAGGAATTGACAACAGGCAGCCATTGATGAATGTCAAAGACAAACAAATGTTTCAGAGGTTTCCCCAACTGAAGGCCGCAGTCTGGCAGAAGTGATTCATGGCCCCCTCTCCACACCCTCTTAGGTGAGTTGCATCCACCATCTGCAGATAGCATTGCCATGTCCTCTTACTACTGGGTGGAAGCCCCTGTGTGGGCCTGGAAGTCTGGATGCTAGCCATCCTGGATCTGTGGGGCAATCTCTGGCTGACCCATGTCCATTATGTATACCCTGGCCTCTGCCCATGGCCTTCTGTGGTACCATCAAAATCAACTTCATCTGAGCCATTTCGTCAGCAGCCACCTGCCTTCCACAGTGATATCCATGGACAATGATACAACACCTTTCCCAGTAACAGCACTGCCAGACCATGGACTATCCTCTTCTTTCTCCTAGCAGTTGTTGCTATGGAAACTGAGTAGCTGGCACAACATTACTGCAGACTGTCATGGTGTCGCTATCCATATGGGGCTTCTCATCATGATAGCTCTCTGAAAAGGCCGCAGCTACCAGAATCCTGCATATAAGCTGGCCCAGACCAGTCTGAGCCAATTGTAATTCTGGCATGGAAGTGTACATCTGTCAGTCTACTGATTTGGTTCTCATTGGAGACTTGGTTTACGAGTGTTTACCCTTTGAACTTTGTTAGTAACTGGTTGAACTCTTAACACCGCACAAGTTTTGAATGTAAATCACATTTACAGTAACCTCCATCCAATATTTACACTAAGTGGCTACTTTGGCATCGATCAGTTCCTTGATTGTCCCTTGTACCTTTTCTACATCTAGCTTTACATTTCTACTCTTTCCCAAGGAGCTGATTTGGCAACACATGAATTAAATAGTCACTATATCTACATACATATTCTGCAAACTGCTGTGAAGAGTGTCATAAAATTGTACTTAGCATGAAATTACATGTTTGTTCCCATTCCACTTATTATGGAACATGGGAAGAATGACTGCTTAAAATTGCCCTTGCGCCTATCGTAATCAAACTAACTTTGTCTTCAAAAGTCCCTACAGGAGCAATTTTATTATTCATTTATTTAGTGCCCATTCTATCACATTCATGACATTGGACTTGTCAAAGTACAGAACAGTATAAAGTATTACATATTTACATCATGTACAAAATCTTATCATTGGAATCAACACATCTTTATAACAAAAACATTATTCTGCTTAATTAGATTATAAAATTATGTATGTACATACAGATCGAATAAAACTAGTGAAACTCCTTGGTTGAATTTACTAAAACTGTTAAATACCAGTACTTCAGTTAACTAGGCATAGTAACATATGGCACAAAAGCTAGGTGCATAATTACATACATACATGGATGAAAGAAGTTTGGTTTTTTCTAGGAATGGTTGATGATTCTGAATTTTTGTTTAGAGAGTTATGAAGCAGACTACAGATTTGAGCAAAATTCCAGGTATTCATTAATGCTGTAAAAGGTGTTGTTTATTAGTAAATTTTTTAGTTCTTTTATGAATGCATTAATGTTTGGTATTTTTTTGATGCTATCTGGCAATGCACTGTACAGAATTTTTGGTTTGTAAACAGCACTGTCCTGATATATTGATTTTCTGCGCACATCCCTATTATAGTCGTCCCTGTTCCTTGTTTGATAATTGTGAATCTCACTATTCAAAGCTGAAACTTGACAGTTTTTAATGAAGCAGGAGCTTTCAAATATAAATATAGATGGTAAGGTCATGATTTTTAATTCCTTAAAGATATGTCTACATGGTGCTCTGTGAGCAACATCACTTATTAATCTCACAGCTTTCTTTTAGCAGTTATAAGACTGCTTTGCAAAAGAGGTATTTCCCCAGAACACTATACCATACTTCAGTAGACTATAAACGTATGCCTAATAAGCACTTAACACTGTTTCGGTATTGTAGCAATCTTTAAGCACTCTTAATATGTAACAGTACTTGCTTAATTTTTTGTTAACATTTCTACATGTTTTTCCCATCTTAGATGCTCACCTACCCATAATTCTAAAAATTTTATGTGATTCTTTTCCTGAATTTGGCTTTTTGGCAGTGTGAATTTTATATTGCTCCTATTTTTGTTCCTTATATGGTTGAAGTTCATCCACACAGTTTTCTTGTCATTGACAACTAGACAGTTATCTTTAAACCATTATTCTGCCACTTCTGCTCTTTTGTCAACTTTTGCTGCATCTCATAATCATTCTTCCCTTTTATAATGAAACTGGTATCATCTGCAAATAGTATGGTATCAGCTGTTGAAAACTGTTGTGGTAGGTTATTAATAAAAATCAAGAATAATAATGGTCCCAATACTGAGCCCTGGGGCATCACATAATTACCTCTTTTACATTCAGAATGGTACACATTTCCATCCTGAGAGACTTGTACTCTTTGTTTCCTATCAGTTAAGTATGACTTGAACCGCTCATGGGAAATACCACGGACACCATATTTGTACAGTATTAATAGCAGTAGATTATGATTTATAAGATCAAATGTTTTGGAAAGGTATAAAAACAGCCCACAGATCAGTTCCTTGTCCTCAACAGCTTTGTAAACAAGTTTTAGGAAACTGAAGAGAGCCATTTGTGTAGATTTGCCTTTTCTGCAGCCATTCTGTGCATTTACAAGAATCTTATTTTCGTTTAGGAAGTCTAGCAAACTGTCATACATTATTCTTTCAATTATTTTCTAAAATATGGACAATAATGATAGTGGTCTGAAATTTTTAATGTAAAACTTGTCACCACGTTTATAAACTGGTATTACTGTTGACTGCTTAAGTTTACTTGGAAACGCACCAGTTTCAAAGGAGTCACTGATTATGTCCACAAGTTGAGAGACAACATTATCAGTACTATATTTAATAATTCTGTCTGGGATACCATCAAATCCGCAGGTCATTTTGCTCTTTAGTTTGCTGATTGCCGATTGTACTTCTTTGGATGTTACGGGATATAGGTACATTGTCCTTTCATTTATTGGAGTTATTTCCTTTGTCTTTGGATTATATTTAGTGGTGATCAGGTTTTGGGCTACATTAATATAATGATCATTAAATATATTAGCTATTAGAAGTGGATCATCAACAATTTCATTTCTGTGTTTTATGGTGATTTTTATTACTTGCATTTTCATGTTTGCCTGCATGATTATTAATAACTTTCCACATAGGTTTCATTTTGTTGCTACCCTTTCTGATATATGAATCATTGTGCTTCTTTTTTGCCCCAACTATAGCTTCCCTGTGTTTTTTCCTATAACACTTTACATATGGTTTCAAGATAGTATTTTGCTTTTCACTTATATAGCATTCTAAGACTTTCTGATGACTCTCTGATTTCATTTGTTACCCATGAATTTGATTTGTTGTTTATTTTCATTCTCTTCAGAGGGAATTAAATATCATACCAGTATTTATAATTTGACAAGAATTTGTTGAATTTCATATCTACAGAACTACTGCTTTCCATGTCCCAGTCTACATTTTATAATATTAGATTAAAGACCCTAATGTTGTCATCATTAATTAATCTTCTCTCAATGTATCTCCTGTTGTCACTTCTCTCATGAGATTTCTCTAGAGTCAATTTAACTGCTTGATGATCAGAGAAACCTGTATACACTACCTCAGATTTAAAGCCACATTTTAATTTGTCAATGAATATTTGGTCTATAGTACTTTCACTTTTGCTGCCGTATCTGGTGGTATCTTCTACACACATGTCCATATTGTATGTTTTTAGTAGATTAACCAGTTTCTGCCCTTTTTTACAGTTGTCCTTCAAATTAACATTGAAATCCCCAAGCACCATTATGTGTATTTTGACTGACTATTTAGATAGTTCAGAAGATTTTCCAAATTTTCAGAGAACAAGGGACTGGAGGATATCTCTACATTCTTAACTTAGTACTGTTCTTGAAACTTTTTATTTAGGCCTTTGCAGGATAATTTGCATCTACCTTCAACAGTCTGCCAGTTTTTCAACATTTTTTGATGCTCCTGTGTATGTCAAACAAACCTGTGACCATTCGTGGCACACCTTTTTTTGTTTTTTAAATAAGTCCAATATCCTCTGTTAGGGCTATTTGGTATGGGTCCGACACACTTGAGGAATATCCTAAGATGAGGTGAACAAGTGATTTCTAAGCAGTCTCCTTTGTACAGTGACTGCATTTTCCCAGTTCTCTGCCAATGAACCAAAGTCAGCAACCTACCTTACCTATGACTGATCCTGTGTGATGATTCCATTCCATATCCCTACAAATAGGTATAGTGAGGTGTTTATATGAACTGATTGATTCTAGTTGTGAATCATTGATATTGTACTCATAACATACTACTTTGTTTCATTTTGTGACCTGCATAGTTTAACATTTACGTGCATTCAAAGCAAGTTGCCAATCTTTGCAACACTTTGGAATCTTATCTGAGAATTGACTGAATACTTCTGCAACTTATTTCAGACAGTACTTCATTACAGATAACTGTGTCATCTGAGGAAAGTCTGAGGTTACTATAGGTATTTTTACTAGGTGATTTCTCTGTGGCATGTCTGAACTTACTTCTACTTCTGTTTATGACTCTTCACCAAAATTTAACAAGCTGCACTCTGCCTACCAAGAAATCATTAACCCAGTCACAGATTTTGTTTTGTACCCTATATAATAGTACTTTTGTTAATAAATATTCATGTGTGCCAGGTCAAATATTTTTGGAAATCATGAAATACTGCAACAACCTGATTTCCTAGGTTCATTGCCTTCAGGATATCTTGTGAGAATAGTGCAATTTGTGTTTTTCATAATGAATGTTTATTGGAATCCATCGTGCTTACCACGGAGGTGGTCTTCCTTTTCTGGTTCTTTATGTATCCACAAAATTGTTTTCATCCACCAAAAACTTGAAGACATCTAATTTCACTCTATACCAAAGTCAAAGTTTCTCTTTTCTTAAATGTCTCAGTTTTGCTTGTGTGTGGCAAAATTGGGATGGCCCTTGTTTTCCAGAACTCTTATCTTTATTTCCTTTTTTATCATTCCAAGTATCTGGCTGAAGTCATTGATTTTTGTTTTAGCTTCAGTATCTCCTGTGGCACTCAAATTTGTTTTGAAGATATTTTGAATCTGAGACTCCACATGACAAGCTTAGGATATTAAACGTAATTTCTCAGTGTCACCTTGCAAGTTATTTTCAGTTCTTTGTGCAATATTCAAGTATATTAAGTATAAATAGTGATTAGGATCAAGTAAGAATTCAAATAAAATCCAGTTGTTATTTAATATTTAAATCCCTCAGGTGGTTGTTCATGTAAATATTAAAAAGTGAATGGGATGCAGAGAGCAACTCTGCCTTACGCTTTGTTAACTCATTTACTAAATGACCATACAGCTCTAATACTGTTGAAGAAACATGGTGCCTCTTCGTAGTGTCATAATTAGATTTCTCACAAGAGTTTAGCTCTTGCAATATTACCAAAATCTTTTTTGAAATCTACAAATGCTCAGTGCATCACGTGACTGTCTTCCCCCATCTCTTCTTTACTTGTATTCTATTATCTTCCTCTTTCTCTCCCTCTCCTATCCCTTCTCCCATCTCCATTGCTACTACTTCCCTTATTTTGAATCAACCTGCCTGCTATGTGTCTTTCTTGTTCTACTTCTCAGGGAAAAAACTTTTCCCCCGTATAGGTACACTGTTTATGTTTTAGTTATTCTGAAGCGTTTGATTTTATTGAAATATAAGGGTTACTATAACATGTATGTCATAATAAATATAAAGTAAAATATGTTGATGCCTAATTAAATTGAAGGTAGGGTCTGATGGCCCTTAGCTTGTCAGAATAAATAAGATTTAAGTGCAGCTTTCAGTCTATTGTTCAAAACTCTTATTATTTGCACACAAATCACACAATCTTACATCAGTATACACATTTCAGAGTGGAGATAGAAGAGGGTGAAGAGCAAGTCCTTGGCACCTTAAAATACAGGCTGTCTGACTAAAGTCCAAAGGAAAATCATGGTGCTAAAAAAAGGGTTTTGCGGGGATCAGCAGCTTCTGTGTATTAAAATTCTATGTATTCATAGTGCAACATAAATAAAAATTCTAAACCCAGAACCACTCCTAAATTGCTAAACAACATTACCACTTAATCCCTGAATAACTCCATTTTTTTATATCCTTTGTATTTTGTCACATGAAACCCTGTGGATCCCCATAACTTCCTTTCTATCTCCCATGATCTTATATTTTCTTCAGTCCTCTCTCCTCTTTTCAAGGATGAAGAAACCTCTGCTTATGAAAACTAGTGTTTTATCATCAGTTTGCATGTCTGCTGTAGTCAGTTAAGTGGAACTGTTCTCTAGTTTCATTTGATTGTAGCTTCATTTTCATTATTTGCTTGCATTATTGCATTTCTATAGCATATTCTGCATTAGTACTAACACTGAATTACGATGATAAGTCCATTTCAAACTCTACAGTCTACACCTATGTTTTGTTTTAGCTCTGTTTATCATTAAGTAATATTTCTTGATTTTTTGGGCTCCCAAGAGAGACAGAGAGAGAGAGAAAGAGAGAGAGACATAAATGTTTGTTAGATCTGAAGGAGGACTTTGTCATGAAACTTACCAGTTCAAAACATTTTTCTACATGTCCATCTGTGGCTCAGCACATCTTCTGTTTGATGAGTAATGCTCTGTTTGCATACTGATAATTAAGTGTTGATGAGTATTATTCTATGACAAATATCAGTGTGGCAATTTAAATGTTTAGGCAAAGCAGTACATAAATAGTGGCTATTTAACATACATGATGATTCTTATTAACATTTAAAAATACCTGAAGTGAAGAGGATGCCACTGCGACATATTAAAGACACATTGGGCTGCAAAAGTCAAAAATAACCAAAAAGTGGATTTCAGGTGTTGAATATGTGATGTCACCAGATGATGTACCTCACCACATGTGCAATGCTTGGGCTTGTTGCTGTACCCTGCTAGTAGTGCATGTGAGTTTGAGTGTGCCGAGTGTGGCAGCACTGCACATACGCACTTGAATCAATCAGCACACCAGGAGGAACTGTTGGTGAAAGTATCGGGTCACCAGTAATTTCTAAAATTGATTTGTCTGAAGTGTATCTGCAAGTTCCTGTGGATAAGAAGTCTCACCGAGTTCTGGTTTTGAATATTCCTTTTGGTGTCTATCAATATTTGCATCTTGCTGTTGGTGTGGCTAGTGTCCCTGCCATTTTCCAACAATTTTTAAGGCAATTGACTATGCCTGTCCTGAGTTGCATTAATTATGTGGATGATACTGTTGTCACAGGCTCCTCCACAGCTGCTCACTTGAAAAATTTGTGCACTTTGTTTCCTGTCTTACAGTCCACAGGCTTACAGCATGACCTTACAAAATTTCAGTTTTTTCAACCTTCCACTGTTTATTTGGGGTTCAAGGTCTCGTGGGACAGGGTTCCCCTCTACTAGAACACATCTCCACTGTTACCTCTATGTCTCACCCCTCATCCACGAAGGAGCTTCAAGACTTCCTATGGAAGATAGCCTACTACCATAAATTACTAATGCTTGCAGCCACATTAACCCACCCATTGCATGCCTTGTTACACTAAAATGTACCTTTCTAAAGGAGCCAGGATTGCGGACATGCTTTTCAAATGTTGAAATCTGACTCCTCTCGGTGCCTTGTTTAGCTATGTTCTCTCCAGCACATAGTTTTGGCGACCAACACTTCACAGTATGGCCTTGGTGCAGTCCTAGCACACTGATATTCTGATGACTCTGAGTAAGCAGTTGCTTTTGTCTCTAAATCTCTCACTCCAGTAGAGTAGTGTTACTCTCAAGTGGAAAAAAAGGCTCTTGCCATCATTTATACTCTCCAAGAATTTCATGATTTTTTTGTATGGCTCCAAGTTTCCTTGTTACTGACCATAAACCCTTGGTTTCCTTGTTTAATACTCACACTTCCTTGCCTGACAGGGCAGCACACCACATACAATGCTGGGTGCTTTTCTTATTTCACTACAATTACAAAATCCATTTTCAACGTATGTCCAAACATGCCAATGCAGATGCCTTATCTCACCTTCCTGCGGGTCCTGTTCCCGACTTTGATCATCAAGAATTGCTTTACTTCCATCTTTATACTGAAATGTAGGCCACGGTCAAGGGTTTCCCAATTACGAGCTTGCACAAAGCAGCTGTCATTGCCACCAATCCATTTCTTCACCAGGTGGTTCGGTTTGTTCAACAGGTCTGGCCAGATAAGCCACCAGGTCAGGCCTCAGATCTCTTGCATAACTATTTTTCCTTACAGTATCACCACCCTGTTTTTGATGGTATTTTGCTGTTATCCACAAAAGACCTCTCTCCCAGAGTAGTCATTCCTGCCACATTACAAAGCAAGGCTCTATGCCTCCTCCACCAGGTCATTTGAGTGCTATGTGCACTAAATGGATAGCTAGGAGACATGTGTTTTGGTTATGGCTTGACGGCAAAATTGTCCATTTTGTCATGGCTTGTGAGTAGTGTGCCGACAACAGGCAGCTCCCAGGGTGTCTCTGTCCCCCTGGCCTGCTCCACACCTGCAATAGAAATGCTTTTGTGTAACTTTGCAGGTGGATGCATTTGCCTGGTTTCCTTACATTCTCAGGTGTGTGTGTCAATGTTGGCTAAGGTCACAATATCCTTTTGAGGGTTTTATCTATTGAGGGGTTGCCTTATACCTTAGTTTCCAAAAATGGGTCCCAATTTGTTTCTCACACCTTTCAATTCTTTTGTTCCCATTGTAGCTTCTTTCAGGTTATGGCTGCACTGTTCCCCCTTAAATTGAGCAGTGAGGCAGAATGACTAGTGTGTGCATTTGAGTCCCAAATGGAAACATTTGTCGTGGATTCTGCACACTCCTCTAGCTTCTGCAGCGTGCACCACATCTTCTATGGTCAGCTTTGTCTGGCTGCTTTGCACTGGGATTGGGTGTGAGGGTTTGGTTACTGGCCCAAGTGGATACCGCCGCAGAGGATGCCACCTTCGTGATGTCTGTATGGCCAATGGACTGTCAGCACACCACTCTGATCAGTTGCACCCTCGCTTGCCACCAGCAGCTACTGGTTCCCGGGTATGGCCCCCATCACCACAGCCCACCCTGCCCGGCCTCCCTCTGCATCAAGCTCGTTATCATCTGCTGTGGAGGTGCCTCCATCCCACTGGCTGCCTCCTCCACATGTGGCACCCTGGGTTTTAAGCTTCTTGGCACTGGGCAACACCTGTCTCTAGCCTCAGGTCTCTTGCCACAGCCTGCTGTTCCGGATGGGCCGCCTCCATTGTCTCCCTCAGTCATCGCCTCAGCCTTCATCATCAGTGGGTTCAACCCATCTCCTGCGCACAGGGACCTGCCTGCTGATGCACATCAGTTGTTCAGGGGTTATGAATAAAGCCATATTTGTGTGATTTTGATTGGTTTTGTGTATTAATTGGTTACTATTATGCTTGTCGATCCTACACTTGCTGGTATGAGGCATTGCTGCACATTGCTCCAAATTTGAAACTCCTTTTGTAAATGATTAATGTCCTCACTGTAACCAAAGAAAAGCTGTTCTTATTTTGTGTTTCTTTCCTTTTGTCCATGCTTTTTTTGTTCACAGATATTATTTAGTAAAGAGAACGTAGGTCATTTACAGGTAAAGAGGAAATTTGGAAGCATATACTTACTTACTTGTGACACAATATGATGGGTTTCTGTTGTACTGTACTTTGCGGAGACTGTGAGACCAGTAAATAAAATAATAAATCTTACCTCAGTGTAAACACATATCTGAAACAATGAAAAAAATACTGCCTGCCAGATGCAAGACTTGGACCCTGAGCCCTACGTGCTAAAGTCATGCACGGAGGCCCAGTGCCACACCAATGTGAATACTGACTTGGGTATGAATCATCAGGTGCAACAGACTGATAGGCTCAAATGCTGCACATGCAATGATGTACATCATCTGCTGACAACACATGTTCAACATTTGTCAGCCAATTCTGGTGTATTTCCTGACATTTGTGGCCCCATGTGTCCTGTATTAAATTACTTGTCTCAGCATCATCTACATCACTTTGGAGGTTTTTAAATGTTAATAAGAATCACCCTATATGTAAATGAGGAAACAAAGGAAAGTACGAAAAATCAGAATATAAGTTCTACCAATGATATGGCCATCAGAGATGGAGCACTACCTTGGACAGGACAACGACAGGAAAAGGCTTCAGACAGATCCTTTTCAAATAAATCATCCCAATGTTTTCACTAATGACTGATTTAATGAAACAGCTGAAAACCTAAATCTGGATAGGCAGATAGGAATTTGAATCCCAGTCATCCCAAATGCAAGTCCAGCCAGTGTGCCACTTTACTAGGTCTGAAGAAGCAGCAGCCTCATCCAATCACTTTCTTTCCATTTCCTAAAAGTTTCAGTACCTCCAAATGAATGTGTGCCAGCACATATAGCAGTGCAGTAGTATTCATTGCAAATAAAGTACAAAGATACAGATTTTAACAGGAGATTCTCTTTTGTAAATGTATATTTTTTAATGTTCCATATCCCTAGAGGTTCTCTACCATGACAGGATCTGCAGAACAAAGTGAATATATGTCTTTTGGGTATGCTGCTGGATTATATTTAGTGCATCCTGCAATATTTACTTAAAGCAACTGCTCAATAATTGCCACTCTCCATCAATAATAAGTGGCCACCACCTGGTGGGGTCAAACAATTGCCATGAGGAAAAATTGTAGATACACAAAATATGATCCAGTGGCATCTTGCTATTTTGATGTGTTTTCTGTCTTGAAGAGAAGACCATAGCAATAATATCTATTCATCTTGCTAATTAATTCATCATCCAAAATTTTCCTTTACTTCCTTTACTGCTTGTTTCTGTGGTGTCACCGCCAGACACCACACTTGCTAGGTGGTAGCCTTTAAATCGGCCGCGGTCCGTTAGTATACGTCGGACCCGCGTGTCGCCACTGTCAGTGATTGCAGACCGAGCGCCGCCACACGGCAGGTCTAGAGAGACGTCCTAGCACTCGCCCCAGTTGTACAGCCGACTTTGCTAGCGATGGTTCACTGACAAATTACGCTCTCATTTGCTGAGACGATAGTTAGCATAGCCTTCAGCTACGTCATTTGCTACGACCTAGCAAGGCGCCATTATCATTTGCTATTTATCTTGTGATGCATGTACCGTCAGACCGATGTTCACCAATTATGGATTAAAGTTAAGTATTCCAGAAGCTACGTACCTTTTTTGCTAGTCTCTATTCCTTTAATTGTTCCAGACCTCACGCCAGTCTGCGTGAGCTTAAACGCGTGCCTTTCGGCTATCTCATAGTGGCTTGGCTGTCTTGCCAAGTCACAACAGTTTCACATTCAAGTTAATCAGCTGTGGTGATAATCTACAAATCTTTGTTTCATCCCTTTGAATGGACTTCAGTTACCTTTATAGACTTTGTAGGAACCACAAACATCTAAAATTTCTGTCTGTTGTTATATTGTCTCTTATTTCAGCAACATAGTGTGCACAGTTCATGCAAAGGAATATGCAAGCAACAGGTTAGGTTAGTTATTACCTGTTGTGTGACTCTATATAACAATTTAATGAGAACCTGTGAACAGCACTCATCTTACCTAAAATACAAATAAATATTTGGTAGTGTTGGACTTGACATACTACTAGGATAGTTTCTTACACTTTTATATGTGTCTATAGCTAGTACAAAAATTTTGCCTCCTAACGTAAGTACTGGCCAGCAGTTCTGTCCATAATTTTACATTCTTCTCAAATGATTTTTTTTTAACAATAAACTTTGGATAACATCATTCTGAAATGTCATCATACTTACATAATATATCAGTCACAAAAACTCTAACTCTGATTTATGGTAGTCACATTTTTGTTGCCATTTACCTTTTAAATGTTATATAATTTATTGAGTGTTCTTTGAATGTGCTGCCTTACTAATACCATGAAACTAACACATAGCACAGGAACACCATTGCAAAGGAGTGTGTGATATCAGCATGTGAAAAACTACTAATTTACATAAATTATGTTTTCTTTTTAAAAAACAAACCAAAATCAAAAGAAAATAACGGAAAAAGTTTCTGTGGAGATTTCAGATACATACCATGTCATTACTGAAGAGACCAGCACTTTCCTTTTTTTATTTTAAGTAAGCAGAAGTAGTTTAGAGACACAGAGAGATAACCTTCAGTATCTACGCTGCAATTTAATATACACCAGTTGCCTTCTCATCAAACAATGAAACAAACTTAATCTCCTACTTACATTCCTCTCACACCCATCCCCTCATCCCTCCACCTTCGGACATTTGCATTTCTTGAAGGGACTTCTGTTGTAGTAGCTCAAATTAAATAAATAAAATGGAACAGAAAATGTAGGGAATTTGAATGATTGCGTTATTTAAAAATATAGCTACGAAATATTAATCATAAACTACATTTCAGATGCACTTTGCCATCCAACAAGGACTTCTAAGTGCATGCATATTGACATTGTTCCAATGCTAATTTAGATTTATATCACTAATTTTGTTTTGCTAGAGGGAGCACAAGCTATCCCACTTTAACAGAACTTCCAAAAAGTTTTTAAATTACAGTTTCTTCCCACAATGAATTACAGTATTAAAAACCCAGGTTTTGACCTAGAAGAAATGGTCTGTTTTAGAAATGTCAGTACACATAGAAATTAAAGAAAATATTCTGCATGTATTACTTGTGCAGTTCCCGAGATCGCAGCAATCTTCTCAAACTGAGTTCCAGAAATTCTAAGCCTGTCCATGAGCATATCAAGTGCTTTTACCCACATGACTGGAGAGGCCCACACCTCCCTGCCCTTCCGTACCACTCCTGCATGTGTCCTGTAAAAAGTTCAGATCACAGTCACTCATAATGTGATATCACATACAATTGAAAAATGAAGTTTACGACACTGAAAAAAAGAACTTACTATACCGTACCTGAATTCTGGCAAATCATTGTCAAACTGAACCTGTGCTTCATGTAGGACAGTTAACTGATTGTCAACTACTACTGCTTTAAGCTGTAATAAAGAAATAAAGAGAACTATAATTATCAATACAGTCCTTCAAAACAGTAAAACGTTGACAAACTGACTTATTTCTCATACTCTGTATGTCTGCTAATAATACTTTTGAAATAAAGAAAATGAAATGACCAGCATTAATGAAACAGCTTTTTGATTCTGGAGATATTTACAGAATGATAATTAAATCGACACCCTAGCTGCAAACAGGCGTTGATATACATAATTGGGAACATGTTGAAAAGGTGTGCCCCGACCGGGACTCGAACCTGGGATCTCCTGCTTACAAGGCAGATGCTCTATCCATCTGAGCCACTGAGGGCACAGAGGATAGTGCGCCTGCAGGGCCTTATCCCTTGCACACCCCCCGTGAGACCCACATTCCCAACATGTCCACACCACTACATTCATAGAGTGCCTAATAGATGTTTGCACACTCATTACTCATGGCAGATTAATCTACCAAGTCCCGTATGAGTTGGGGCATAGCGTGTGCATTTGCACAAGAAGGTCAATGGCCGGGTAGCCATCTTTTAACTATATAGTTATTTTAGTATATAGTATATTTTAACTATATAGTTAAATGCAAAATGCATGCCCATCACATAACACGATGTGTTATACGTGTGGAAAAAAAGGTCATGTCCAAGCAGTTTGTTTGCAACAGCACTAACACGCCAATTTTTCCCGCTCCCAGGAAAAAACAGGCTCATGCATATACAGTGAACATTGTGTTTTCCAAACCTACAACAGGTTCTGAAAAATGTAAGATTAAGGTTGTGCCTCATTCTCACTATAGTGCTGTGCAACGACATTCTAAAAAACTATTTGTCTCATTACGAATTGCTGGCCATCGTGTGAACTTCCAGTTGGACAGAGGTGCATCAGTCACTTTGCTTAATGGTGCCATATACAAGCAGTTAGGCCCACTATGCCTTTCTAAATCTAGCAAGCACCTTACTGCTTACAATGGACAGGAAATTCCAATGCTTAGACAGTGTAGTTTGCCTGCCACATACAAATCTCACACTAGAACAAAGAATTTTACTGTGTTGAAATTGCAAGACAGTGAGAACATTTTTGGTTTAGATGCCTTTGATTTGTTTGGTCTTAGCATCCAAGACAATGTACTTTCCATATTGGCTTTTGATCTGAAAACCAATGTAGCTACTAGCTTGCTTAAAGAACTTCCTCAACTATTTTCAGATCGAATGGGAAATGCTAATAACTTTGTAGTGCATGTTACATTGAAAGACGGTGCACAGCCTAAGTTTTTCTGGGCCTGCCCCATTCCCATTGCTTTATGAGACAAAGTAGCCAGTGAATTGAAAGAATCGCAAGACATTGGTGTAATTGCTCCCACTCAAGTTAGTCAATGAGCCAGTCCACTAGTTTTGTTGCCTAAACCTACTGGGCACATTCACATTTGTGTTGACTTCAAGTCTACATTCAACCCATAGACAGTAGATGGCACTTATTTGTAACCTCACCCTGAGGAACTCCTGGACAGGCTTGGTGCAGGACGGTACTTTCATAAGATAGATTTGCATGATGCCTACTTGCAAATTCCATTGGATGAAGAATCACAGAAAGTGTTTATTGTAAATACGCACTTAGGACTATTCAAGTATTTGTGTTTGCCCTTTGGCAGTGCTCCCATTTTTCAATGTTACTTAGAACAGTTGATGCAAAAGTGTCATTTTGTTCAAACTATGTTGATGATATTGTTGTCTCAGGTCATTCACCAGGGGAACACATTGCCAATTTGTGTGCTCTTTTTCGAGTGTTGTCAGAAGAAGGACTCAAGCGTCGTCTCGAAAAGCATGACTTTTTTCAGACTGAACTACAGTTCTTAGGTCATGTGATAAACAGTCAGGGTGTGCACCCCCTTCAGTCTGATTTGCTTGCAATCCATGACCTGCCTGTTCCTTGCAATGTATCTGGACTGTAGTCAGTACTAGGCAAGATGATGTACTACAATCGTTTCATACCGAATACCACTCAGATCACAGCTGTATTGCATCACTTGCATTGCAAAAATGTACAATTTTGGTGGTCTAAAGATTGTCAAGATGTACTTCAGAAACTCAAAAATGCGTTGCTTAGTGACAGATGCTTAGTGCATTTTGATCCTGCCGAGCCAATAGTTTTGCAAGTCGATACTTCTTCCTATGGAATTGTTGCACAAGATAGACCTATTGCTTATATCTCAAAGTTCTTAACTCAAACTCAGAACAATTACTCTCAAACTGAAAAAGAAGCTCTTGCTATTGTGTATGATGTGACAAAATTCCATCACTATTTGTATGGTCGCAAATTCTATTTAGCGACAGATCAAAAGCCTTTGCAGTCCTTGTTTCATCCATGAAAGCCATTCCCTACATGCACTGCTCAAAAATTGCAATGCTTTATATATTTATTTATTTAAACGTCAAGTTCTGTAGGACCAAACTGAGGAGCCAATTTACAAGGTCATGGAACATGTCAGTACATGAAATTATAACATAAAAGTAGTAACAGATAAAAATAAAATGTTTACGAACCCAAAAAAAGTCAATCATAAGTTTAGGTAAACGCAATCAACAATACAATAAGAATCAGCTTAATTTTTCAAGGAATTCCTCGATAGAATAGAAGGAGTGACCCACGAGGAAACTCTTCAGTTTTGATTTGAAAGCGTGTGGATAACTGCTTACATTTTTTAATTCAAGCGATAGCTTACTGAAAATTGATGCAGCAGTATACTGCATACCTTTCTGCACAAGGGTTAAGGAAGTCCGATCCAAATGCAGGTTAGATTTCTGCCGAGTATTAACTGAGTGAAAGCTGATTATTCTTTGGAATAAGCTAATATTGTTAACAAGAAATGACAGTAAGGCATATATATACTGAGGGGCCAATGTCAAAATACCCAGACTCGTGAACGGGGGTCAACAAGAGGTTCGTGATCTTACGCCACTAATTGCCCGAATCGCCTGGTTCTGACCCAAAAATATCCTTTTAGAGAGGGAAGAGTTACTCCACAATATAATGCCATACAACATAAGCGAATGAAAATAAGCGAAGTAGACTAAATTTCGTGTTGAACAACCACTCACTTAAAATACCGTTCGTATAGTAAAAATGGTAGCATTAAGTCTTTGAACAAGATCCTGAATGTCAGCTTTCCATGACAGTTTACTATCTACCTGAACACCTAGAAATTTGAACTGTTCAGTTTCACTAATCATATGCCCATTCTGTGAAATTAAAATGTCAGGTTTTGTTGAATTGTGTTTTAGAAATTGTAAAAACTGAGTCTTACTGTGATTTAGCGTTAGTTTATTTTCTACAAGCCATGAACTTGGATCATGAACTGCACTATTTGAAACTAGGCCAATGTTACACATGACATCCTTTACTACCAAGCTAGTGTCATCAGAAATATATTAGAGTTACCCGTAATACTAGAGGGCATATCATTTATATTAATAAGGAACTGGACACTGATCCCTGGGATGCCCCCCACTTGACTGTACCTCACTCAGACCCACATCACAGCCATTCTCAACACTATGAATAATGATCTTTTGCTGTCTGTTGCTAAAGTAAGAGGTGAACCAATTGTGAGCTACTCCTCGTATTCCATAATGGTCCAGCTTCTGGAGTAATATTTTGTGATCAACACAATCAAATGCCTTAGTAAAAACAAAAAATATGCCTAGTGTTCAAAACCTTTTGTTTAACCCATCTAGTACCTCACAAAGAAAAGAGAATATAGCATTTTCAGTTCTTAAACAACTTCTAAAGCCGAACTGTACATCTGATAGCAAATCGTGTAGTATAAAATGATCACTTATCCTAACATACACAGCCTTTCCAACAACTTTAGCAAACACTGCCGGCATAAAAATAAGTCTAAAATTGTCTACATTATCACTTTCTCCCTTTTTATAATGTGGCTTTACTACTGAGTGGTTTAATCATTCAGGAAACTGATGATTCCTAAAGAAAAAATTACAAATGTGGTTAAACACAGGGCTTACGTGCACAGCACAGTACTTTAATATTCTGCTAGGCCCTCCATCATATCCATGAGAGTCCCCAGTCTTCAATGATTTAATTATTGACTTAATCTCCTCGTTGTCTGTATCGCAGAGGAATATTTCAGATATCAATCTCGGAAAAGTATTTGCCAGAAAGTTATAGGATTCCCTGTAGAAACCAAATTTTTATTTAATTCACCAGCAATGCTCAGAAAATGATTGTTAAATACTGTACATATATCTGATTTATCACTAACAAAAATATTTTTACTATGGACTGAATTTATATCGTTGACCTTGTGCTGCTGACCAGCCACTTCCTTCACAACTGACCACATGGTTTTAATTTTATCCTGTGAATTAGCAATTCTATTTGCATACCACATACTCTTTGCCTTCCTAATAACATTTTTAAGCATCTTACAATAATGTTTGTAATGGGCTACTGTAGCTTGATTGTGACTACTTCTAACATTTTGATATAATTCCCGCTTTGTTCTACATGATATCCTTATCCCAATAGTCAGCCACCTGGGTTGCCTATTACTGCTAGTAACCCGTTTAGAACATTCTAATGGAAAGCAACTCTCAAAGAGCATGAGAAATGTGTTAAGGAAAGCATTAAATTTATCATCTATGTTATTGGTACTATAAACATCCTGCCACTCTTGTTTCTTGAAAAGGTTTAAAAAACTCACTGTTGCTGTTGGATTAACTTTCCTACACAGTTAGTAATTATGTGTGATATTTGTTTGAGTACAAAAGTCTTTTAGTGTTAAAATTTGTGCATCACGGTCTGAAAGGCCATTTACTCTTTTACTAACAGAATACCCATCTACTAATGAAGAACAAATAAAAATATTGTCTATGGCTGTGCTACTGTTCCCCTGCATCCTTGTAGGAAGAAACGCAGTCTGCATCAGATCATATGAATTTATAAGATCTACCAACATCCTTTTTCTTGCACCATCATATACAAAATTTGTATTGAAGTTACCACATATAATTAATTTCTGGTACTTCCTACAAAGTAGATCAAGAACCCTCTCTAGCTTGAGCAGAAATGCTCTGAAGTCAGAGTTAGGGGACCTATAAACAACAACAATTAGAAGTTTAGTTTCACTAAATTCACCTCCCCTTGCACAACATTCAAATATCTGTTCAGTGCAGCGCCGTGATACATCTATGGACTCAAATGGACCACTGTTTTTTACATATGTAGCCACTCCCCCACCCTGCAAGGAACTCCTTGAAAAACAGACAGCTAATCTGTATCCTGGTAAAGGAAGCCTCTGAATTGTCAAATTATTTAAGTGGTGCTCTGATACACCAATAATTTCGAGTCAACATCTCCTTCTCTACTTGGAAACATGACGTCCTCTAAAGGTGAGCCCTTAGTTAGAGGGACTTCCTTTAAGCAGGTATACCTGTCGGCTGACTTCAATTTAAAAAAGGTGCAGCTCTAATACCAACTACTACAGAAATTTTTCGATGAGTGATCCCACCACCACACACTATGCTGTCACCTATAAGCTTTGCCAGCTTCCCCTTCCCATACCCCAGGGCTTTGTTGCTTTCACAGTATCGGTAGAAAATTATGTACAGATTTACAGCAAAGCATGGCAAAGCAGATGCCCTATCTTGCCATCTGATTGGCCCAGACTCTGATTTTGATGCATCTGCTGCATCTTGTTGTCATATTGATACACAGGACTCTAAATTACTGGAATCTTTTTCCTTGAACTACAGAAAAATAGCACAGGCCATGGAAGCAGATGTCAACATCAAGATTTTGTTTCATTATATTCACACGTCATAGCCTTGTTCATTGAACAGTATCCAGATCTCAGATGTGCACCAACATTTTGCGCATCAGCATAATCTTTTAGTTCAACAAAGTGTGATTCTAGCTGAAAATGACAATGGACAATTCCATGTCCTTATTCCAAAAGTGTTGCAAAAGGATGTGCTGGGATTGTTCCATTAAGGACATTGAGGAATTGTTCACACTAAATAGTTAACGTGCCAGCACTGTACTTGGCAGGGCACGGGGACCCACACTGAACAGATGGTGGCACAGTGTGATGCATACATGGAGAACCAACCTACTCCCACACAGACATTTGCAGCTTGGTCTAAGACTCAATCACCATGGCAATGAGTGCACATAGACTTTGCAGGACCATTTTGGAACAGTCGTTGGCTCACAGTGGTAGACTCTTTTAGCAAGTTCATATTTGCAGTGCCTATGAACTCTACCACATCATGTAGCAGCATTCAAGTGTTGTCCTCAATATTTTTCATAGAAGGTTTGCCAGAAGTACTTGGATCAGACAACAGACCACAGTTCACTTCACTTGACTTTGAAAAGTTTTGTGAACGCAATGGTATTTGTCACCTAACAAGTGCTCCACTTCACCTGCAGTCCAACACTTTCACACTTTCAAGCACTGGATGGCCATGCTTCGCACCACCTACACACGGGAACAGGCACAGCAACCCTTTCTCATCTCATGTCACTCCCACCCATGAGATGGACCATCACCTGTGGAACTCCTGCATGGCTGCTGCCACTGGGCGCTGCTACACTTGCTACATCCACTGCAGCACCCAGTGTCGCCAGTGGTCCACAAATATTGCTTTGTGCCATCCGATCTTGTTCTTTTCAGGGTTTGTGGCAACTGTGGGTGCTGGGAAAGAGGCATGATCCAGGAACACATTGGTTCTTTTATGTATTTGATTGCAGGTACTGATGGTTTGCAGCACAGCCACCAGAACCAAATTCGCGCACATTAATTGCCCTGTGATTCTGTTGCTTTTCTTCCACCAGATTTATGCCTTCACTGGACTGCTCAGACTTTGCAGCCACCTGCTGGTGCCACCAGGGCACCCCAGAACATCCCTGCTTGTCAACCCCATGGACTTGGACCCACCATCGCCGTCCCCATCACCGTCATCACCCCAGCACACGCCTTCAGGTCTGGACGCCTACCCTTGCAGCAGTTTTCCAGATGACGTATCTCTTGCCTCACAAGCCAGACGGTGGGGTACGGTTGGGAGGCTGCCGTTCTCCACAGTCACGGTTCCCAGCCATCATCACACCCAGCATCCCGCCTCCCTCCCAGTTGACATTCACAGCCTCACTATATGACACTGGTGTGGCATTTTGGGGGGAGGAACGCGCTGGTATATGCTGGCGACAGCACACCATGCAGCACAGAGGTTATGAGAGATCGATCAAGGCCAATGACAAGACTCACTGGAAACGTGCCACAAACGCCCTCTCAGCCGTCAGTATTTAGGATCGCCGCTGCGGGCCAAAGGGCTAGTTTAGCCAGTTAGTTGAAGTCTGTTTGCCTTGTAGTTCCCGCATGTCACTGAGGTGGAGTCATAGACTTAGCCTTTAGCACAGAGACAGACAGCACATAGTAACCTTATAGTGAACATAGCAGACTTCTACTTCAACAACATTGAGGCTACGTGGAGTATACAGAAGAGAGCTTGTACCGCAGCATACGGAAACATTTTGAGTTAAATAGCTCTTTGTTTATGAATAAAGAACTCAGTTATTAATTGCGTGCAGTTGTGTTATAGAATGAGGATACCGGACACCAACCCACCCCTCTCCTTCTGCCCATGGTACAGCTCTACAGGGACAACAAGATGACATAAAAGCAGCTAAAAGAATACAACAATTAGAATAGCTACTTCACACACAAAGGCATTCAAACAATTGTTATTTCCCAATGAATGGAACAGGAAGAAATCCTAATAACTGATACAATGGGAAATTGTTTCTGCCATTCACCTCACAGTGGTTTGTGGAGTATAGGAGGAGATGTAGATAAAACATGCTGCTCCTCTATGGATCCTCTCTATTAATTGTACTTTGTAAAGGTCACAGACTAACAAGCAACATTCAAGATCAGCTGAATAAGGGTACTGTAAACCACCTAATCCATGGGTGAACTACTTTTCAGTGGCTAACTGTTAACAGTGTAATTGAACTATCTACATCATATTCATACTCGGCAAGCCACTGTAAGGTGCATGATGGAGGGTACCCTATACCACGACTAGAAATTTTCTTTACTGTTGCGCTCACAAATAGATCAAGGGGAAAATGACTATCTATGTGCCCCCCCATGAACCCTAATTTCTCATATGTTATCTTTGTGGTCCTTACACAAAATGAACACTTGCTGTCAAGGACAGCATTCTGGGTTCTATTGCTTAAGAAGTTTTCAAGTCACATGTCTGGAAACCACATTTAATGTATTTGCAGTTGTGAATATGGATAACCATCAGCTACATCGTAATGGGATGACAACAATGCAAAACTGTGTCAGACTGGGACTCGAACCCAGACTTCCCGCTTATTGTGAGCAGCCGCCTTACCATTTGGCTGTCCACAAGCATGACTCACGGCCAGACCAAAACTTCCACATTTCATCAACCATGGAAGTTTGGATCCGACCATGAGTCATGCTCGGGTAGCCAAATGGTAAGACGACCGCTCGAAAGCGGAAAATCTGGTTCCGAGTCCCAGTCCAGCACAAATTTGCATTGTCGTCATTCCACTGCCTCCACGCATGCCCGAAGGAACTTTGCATCACAATTGACAATAACAAATGCACTGCAACATCATATCTGGGAACCTGTACCATGTGCTCATACGCTTCATTAACAGTCTGCAGTGGAGCACCATGTCAAACACTTTTCGTAAAACTGGAAATATGGACTCTGTATGTTGGCCTTCATCCCATAGTTCACAGGATTATGTGAGAAAAGAGCAAGCTGAGTTTTGTATGAGTGATGCTTTCTAAAACTGTGCAGATTTGTGAACATAAGCTTTCCAGCCTCTCATTTTTTTTTTTTTTTCCAGTCTCTTGGGATTTTGCACTGGGCAAGAGATTCATGATAAATATAAATGTATGCTAAGTAGGGGGCCAATGCCGTACAGTACTTTTTGTAAAACCGAATTGGGATTCTTTCCTGGATTTATTTGTTTACGACTTTTTCTGTTGTTTCTCTGCACCAGGAATTCTTATTACTATGTCATCCATATGGAACTCTGTGCAATAGTCAAATGATGGTATGTTTGTACAATTCTTGTGCATGAAAGATTTCTTAAAAGCAAAATTTAAAACTTCGGCTTGTGTTTTCCTATCTTTTATTGTCACACCAGGTTGGCGAACAAGGGACCGGAGACATGCCTTAGACCCACTTAGCGATTTTACATAGGACCAGAATTTTCTCAGGTTCTTGGTCAGATCTTTTGTTAAGGTATGACAGTGGTAGTTGTTATATGCTTCTTGCATTGATCTTTTCACTGATACTCAAATCTCTACTAACCTTTGCCTGTCGCCATTTGCATATTCCCTTTTGAACCAATACTGCAACAGCCTTTGCATCTGTAGCATTTTCTGGATTTCATTGTTAAACTGCAGTGGGTCTCTTCAGTCCTTAATCCAATTATTAGATACACTTTTGTACAGAACACAATTTACAATCTGTGTAAACTTTGTCCATAGTTCCTGTATATCCATCATAGAAGGACTAAATGATGTCAGTCCATTGTCTAAGTGAGATGCTAACTACTGCTTATCTGCTCTTTGTACCAGAAGCACCTTTCTAGCCTTCTTGACTGATTTATTAACTTTTGTAGCCATAGTCAGTATGACACCATCATGATCACTAATCCCCATCTCTATACTGATGCCATCGATAAGGTCTAGCCTGTTTGTAGCTACAAGGTCTAAGATACTTCCATGGCATCAATCCTCAGTGCAGAATATGACTTGACCACAGACATAAGCAAATTAATATATTTTATATAAACAAGCAGAAAGACTCAATATTGACAGTTTTGTGAAGTACTTTTGAATACATTTTCTGAAAACTGTCTGAGCAGCTAGTTTGGCAGAAACTAGCTGCTCAGACAGTTTTCAGAAAATGTATTCAAAAGTACTTCACAAAACTGTCAATATTGAGTCTTTCTGCTTGTTTATATAAAATATATTAATTTGCTTATGTCTGTGGTCAAGTCATATTCTGCACTGAGGATTGATGCTCATATTCATTTAAAGACAAAAAGTTGGTTTATTTTGTATATTTTCATTCACTGTTGTCTTACAGAATTATTTTCTGGGGGCAGTGAATCTAAGTAAATACAGTATTTATTCGGGAGAAGCATGCAGCAAGAGTTCTCTATAAAACAGATAACTGCACTTCTTGCAGCAGTAGTTTTAATTATCCTGGAACTTTTACATTCAGTTCCCACTATATTTACACCTGAATGGTTGTTGTTGTTGTTGTTGACAGTAATAACTTGTTTCAGCTGAACTGTGATCCATACAATTGGAATACAAGATACAAAAAAGTATATGAAATTTTTGTGAATTAGGAAATGGCAGAGTAATGGTCAATGTATATAACAGAGCACATTGTAAACATTTGTTCATCAAATATAAGATTTTAACAGTAGTTAATTTGTATATTCTTGACAGTTTTAATCACATACTTGCTGAATTACCTAATTTAGTTATAACAAATCAGACACATGATAATAATACAAGAACCTGTACTTCTCTGATCTTATCTAGATACAGATTAACAAAAACTAGTAACAGCAATATGCACATGGTGTAGTGGTTCGTGTCATACAAGAGCAAAAGATACATGGCGGAACAAGATATTATATGAAGCGTACTCTGGTGCAACTGACTGCGAGAAAGCAGCATTATCGCTGACCTCTCTCTATTCCTTGAGCTAAGAGAGCTTTGGTTCAGTATTAACTATTGTGAAAAGATATAGTCTAGCTGCTGATCTTAATGAGTATGGATGAATGTATTATGGTTTAATAGAGAAGGCTCTGTTGCAAAACTGCCATCTTGGCAGCATAAACAAGTTGTGTATTGCATAAATTATTCTCCATCTTATGGTTTCACATTTTCAAATATTTGTGCATGCCTACGAGACATATCTTTGGACTGTGGAAGCTCGAACCTGCAAACCCTATATGGTCATTAATTTAAAGACTCTTAAACAAATCCACTTCGACAGACAGGCTTCCATGGAAAGGAGAATTGGACCGTAGTTAACATAGACTAAGATTCCTCCAGATTTAGCACACAGTTTGACAACTGGCATTGAGTACAGCTTACAGTCAGTATGCAGCAGCAGACCTCTAGTCTACCATGCACAATCGGCTGAGCATAAACATCGTCTAGTGGGATCTGTTTGGTTTTTTATTCATTTCAAAGATCTTAACTCTTTTCTTAGAGAGACTGAATAATAAAGAACTAATTTCTTGAATCAGTAATAATAATTAAATCAAAGCAGTAATTAATTGAATAATAATAATAATAAAAGCAGTTCATTGAGGCTATTTTTGTCTCTGAAAGGAAGTTTCCAACACAGATCTCCAGACAATAACTGGGTTCAGGGTGAAATAATGACTCCTCTCATTGATCATTACATCTCAGTAAAATTACAACAATTTACCTTTCACGTGAGAGGGAGTTACAATGGCACCCTATGTGACAGGATGTCTAGAAGTGGTATGAGAATTGAATATCTACTGAATTTTGACTTGTGGTAACTTTATTTTTCTGAGTGACAACAAGTAATCATGACAAAGATAAATTTGAAACCTAATCAGTTTCAATGAAAAAGTATTAATATGTGCATCTTAGGTTAAGTTTTTGTCATTTGCGTATGCATTACTATTATAATAGACTAATGAATGTGTGATTTGTTTCATGTCCTCCCACAACCAATACTTCCTGTTGGAGAGAGGTGATATCCTATGAATGTGGAGCACTGCCAGCATCATTTCTCATTGAAAGGCAAGATCAAGAAAAGACTTTGGCAATGCTCTTTCTGTGCCTTATCATAACAATCTCAAACTGACAGAATTAGTAGAACTGTAGATTTTCATTGGTTGAGGATAATAATTTCCTAGTAGTTTTAAGTAGAATAGTATTTATTTATTTGAGATGTATAGTGACTTTCTATGAACATATTTTCAAAGTGAATAATTTGGGTGTTACAGATTATTGCATTGCATGTGTCTAAAGTTCACCTAAGGTGTCTAGTGCTTTTGTGCAAATATAGGGTGTGTCTTTTTTAATTTTTGTGTGGATGTGTAATGGTTAAAACCCGTACCAAATACAAAATGGAGCAGCAAAAGGATTTAGACAATTTTGAGATGGAATCGACTCAGAATGTGGTAGTTGAACATGGTGATGCAAGACCTGCATCATTGGATCAGTCAGAAATGTCCTTTGTGGACAGATTTACAAGAGAAGTGGGCTCTTCATGCAAAACAGAAAATGTACCAATGAGGGTAGTAGAAGATACTATTGCCTGAATGCTAATAGATTTTCAAAAATTAATGGTGCGAGGTATGAAGAACATGGAAGAAAATAAAGAAAAGAACTTAAAGAAGTATTGATACAAATAAAGGATTTGTAAGAAGCTAATAAAACTGCAATTTTATCTATAAAGAATGAAACAATTACCAAGTAAGTTCTAGACTTGTACAAAACTGTTGCTGAAGTGAATCAGAAGCAAGAACAACTACCTGTGAAGGAAGATATACAACAGATGAGAAAAGAAATGAATGATGTCACTGAGAAACAACAATCAGTAGATGAAAAATTATATAATTTGTCAACAGTAGTAACTGAAATTGCTTCAGGGTGTGAGAAATTCATTGCACACAATATCAACAAGAAACATGCTGCTTATGAATAAAAATTAGAACAATGGATACAAGACAAAGAAGTTTCAGTAAGCACTTTAGTTGAGAAGAAAGTAGAGGAAGGAATAAGTTCTGGTACAATCAACATCCCTCAGATTGAAAGAATAGTAACTGAAGGAATGAAAGTAATGCAAAACAAATTTTTGGAAGAGCTTAACACAGTGAAAAGGAACTTTTCACACATGTCAGATGAGTTGAAAATGTGTCAGTCATCATCTATGAATAACAGACAGGAAGATGTATCGAATAATCCTTGGGGACATGTCGCTACCAACCCAGAAAGTAACAACAGATCCGGTTTCATTCAAGAAGGAAGCAGAAAACATTGTCTAGTGAGATCTGTTTGGTTTTTTATTCATTTCAAAGACCTAAGCTCTTTTCTTAGAGAGACTGAATACTAAAGAACTAATTCCTTGAATCAGTAATAATAATAAAATCAAAGCAGAGAGACTGAATACTAAAGAACTAATTCCTTTAATCAGTAATAATAATAAAATCAAAGCAGTAATTAAATAAGTAATAATAATAATAAAAGCAGGTTACTTTTTGACTCTGAAAGAAACAACTCTGAAAGAAACAACAACTGGGATCAGGGTGAAATAATAACTCCTCTCATGACTCATTACATCTCAGCCAAATTACAACTTACCTTTCATGTGAGGAGGAGTTACAATGGCTCAAAAATTTATAACAAATAACCAAAGTATGCCCCAAGCAAACCATTTAACATAAAGTTGCAGAGCTCCTTGTTAGCCAACCCATATTATTCATTAGAAGAATTTTAATACATGCCCAATATGATCATAACAATGTAATTGTAATATGTTAAGTGTTCTGATGAAGTCTATTGTATGTACTAATGCTGAATGACTAACACTGAATCTGAACAAAATAATTTTCATGTAGATCTTGCTTCCTCGTCTGGGGTTGAGAGTGAAGTTATGTAATATGAGGGAAAGGTATTCAACCAGCTCCCACCTAAACTCTGTAAAGTTCCAATGTTTCAGCGACCGTTGCTAGGCACCTTCCTCAGGGTGTGTTGCCAACTGCTGAGTGAGCACTAGTTTGGATACTTATGGAGGAATGCTGTCATTGGATGTGAGGGTGAGGAGGAAGGGAATTTGGAGTTCATTTTATTGGTCTTTGCATTGCGTGTTGTCATTGGCGGAAATGGGTGTTTTCCATTGGAGTTTCCTTTACTGCTTGCCATTGTTAGAAATCGGCAAATAGGAGACTACGTGGCAACTACAGTCTAGCGTTGTTTACTAACTGCCTAGTATCGACTAGTCTGCGTCTGCGCTCTGTGTACCCTCCACCGCTGTAGCTACCACATGTCTATTGCTCTGCAAGAACTGTCCTTCCGCAAAGCTGTCACTGCTGGGAGCCAAGACGCTGCAAGTCGTTACCCATCTTCTCTATTCATATTGTCGGGTCACTTGGCTATTTCTATAGCCTCTCTAATCTTCTTCGTCAAACTAAACAGCTGTCTCGCCAGTACACGGTCCTCTCGAAATTCTATCATCATCCTGCACTGTTCCTGATGTTCTGTCACCACTGATTTGTTGTATTGTTTGAGGCAGATATATCTCTCCTGTTCAGTTAACAAATCAGCGGTGGCAGAACATCAGAAACAGTGCAGGATGAAGATCGAATTTCGAGAGGCTCGCGTACTGGTGAAACAGCCGTACAGTTTGAGGAGGAAGATTAGAGAGGCTATAGAAATAGCCAAGCGACCCAACAATATGAACAGAGAAGACGGGTACCGACTTCCAGTGTCTTGGCTGCCAGTTGTGACAGCTTTGCGGAATGACAGTTCTCACAGAGCAACAGGCGCACTGTAGGCCACAGCAGTGGAGGGTACACAGAGTGCTGAAGCGGCGTAGTTGATACTAGGCAGTTAGTAAACAATGCTACGCTGTAGTCACCGCTTAGTCTCCTATTCGCCAATTTCCACCAATGGCAAGCAGTAAAGGAAACTCCAATTGGAAATGCCCATTTCCGCCAATGACAACACGCAATGCAAAGACCCATAAAATGAACTCCTAATACCCTTCCTCCTCACCCTCACATCCAATGACAGCACTCCTCCACAGAATATAGGTATCCAAACTAGTGCTCATTCAGCAGTTGTCTATACACCCTGAGGAAGGCTCCTTGCAACCGTCACTGAAATGTCGGAATTTTTTAGATGACAATGCGGCCTCAAACGCAGAAGAATTTTATTGACTGTGGCAATAGCCGGGGAAGCCTATGTTTACATTCATTCTACATCACTCAACAGTCTCTGTACTAGGAGAATCCAAGGAACACACTGAATGAATGCACAAATGACTGAGTCAATCAGTGTGGAGCTTCCTGCATTCCACTATTACTTCCATGTAGACAGCCTGACAGAGTTTCTAATGTTATCTAACTGGTCATTTACATATATTGTTAACAGTAACAGTTCTGTAACATTCCCTGAGCTACATATACACCTGATGATATCTCTCCATTAAGAACAACATACCGAGTTAACAGCTAGAACTCTTAAATCAAATCACAAAGCTTCCAGTGTTAGAATTGAAAAGAAGTTTATAGTCTCATAACTTACAATTTCAAGTCACATCTTCGTGTACAGGAAACTTGCCACAACACAACAATTAATTCACCATTTTCCTTACAATATCATTAATATAATATCCTGTACTAAATATATAATTGCTACACAAAACATGACTTTAAAAAAAATGTATTATAAAATGCTATGCAAGTGTTCTCTCATGCTAAAATTTTCAGATTGTCTTGGCATGAACTCTTCAATGGAATAGCAAGATTCCAAACCAGTCTGACGAGGTTTTTTAAATGTGTCTAAATTGATAGTGAGCAATTTTTATCCTTTCCCTTTGCTGTAAATTTTCATATCCATATACTGCAGAGTTGAGCATAGAGTTCTAAATGGTGGGTGGTCAGTGTAAAATTATTTCAATTTCTGGTGGTGTGACCATGTTGAAATTAATTTGCTACAAATGAACCAGGGGTACTATGTACAAAGATAATCAGTTCATAGGTGTACAATGAGGGAACACTTAATATACTCACATTTTTTAACAGCGGGTCACATGATTTTCTTTGCTTTACATTGTGAATATTTCTAATGATAGTTACTTGAAAAAAACAAAATGAAATGACTGTATGGCATCGTTGGCTGTGAGGCCCCATGCGGGGAAGTTCGACCGCTGTATTGCAAGTCTTCTTTAGTTGACACCACTTCGGTGACTTATGAGTCAATGATGATGAAATGATGATAAAGAACACACAACACCCAGTCATCACGAGGCAGAAAAAATCCCTGACCCTGCCAGGAATCAAACCCGGGACCCAAAGCGCGGAAAGCGAGAATGCTACCGCAAGACCACAGAAGTTTTAATATTACAGATATGTGGTTCAAGCTATCCCAAAATGTAATTCCAAACCTTATTACTGAATCAAAGTAGCTGTGATATACTATTTTCCTTATTTTCATGCTGGTAGCATTTTGTCGTACCATCATTACAAATGCTAGGCTCTTTAATTTATTTGCAAGGTACTGTATATGTTAGTTCCATGATAAATTTTTATCTAATTGCATTCTAGGGAATTTCACACAGTTAGCTTCCTGCAAATCCTGGCTTTTAAGATCGATTTGAATATCATATAACTTTGCTTCTTTTGTTTTAAACTGCATTAATGGAGGTATTTCCATGTTTAATTTTAACCCATTTAAATTAAATTAGATATCAAATGTCTGTATGGAACCTACAACAGTTTAAGGAATTTGGTCAGTACTATTAGTTTCAATGATTATGCATGTGTCGTCTGCAAATAAAACAAAGTGACACTCAGCATTAAGCGGTAGCTCATTTACGTAAAACAGAAACAGAATGATGCTAAAACCGAACCTTAGTGTACTCCTTTTGAAACGGTTTTCCATTCTGAGGCATAATTTCCTCTCTTTGATGTTGTAATCCTCTGTCTTCAGTTCATTTGGAAGGACTTAAACCATTCTAATACAGTAGCCCTAATTCTATATTTTTCCAGTTTAGAGAGTTGCGAACAGTGGTTCACGCTATCAAAGGCCTTTCATAGGTTACAAAAAATTCCTGTGCTTGCAGGGAGTTGTCTAGAGAGGAGCTAATTTTGTGTACAAACTGGTTGGTAGGAGATAATATGCTTTTGCATTTCTGAAACCCATACTGACATCTTGAAATTAAACTTTTGTAAGAAATTTTGAATTTGTATTGTCACAACCTTTTCCAAAATTTTTGGCTGTGGCAGGAGGAGAGAGAGAGGGCAATAGTTCCCAACATGTCCTTTTCTCCCTTTTTTGAATAGTAGTTTATCTATGTGATATGTGATTTATTCATCTCATTACGTACAATTTTCAAATCATTTGATTTGATGTACAGGAGACATGTCAAGGTTTACAAAAGAAACTTTTTTCACTTTTTTAAGAGAAATGCAAAAGTTTACATTATATTTTACATTTTTAAGTTACAGCGACACATGTACATAAAATAATACATGTAATACAATCCCTGTGTTCAGACTGTGAAGCTGTACTCAATAAATTCATCAACAGAATAATAACACTATTGCGTACTTCATTGCATCTAGAAAACAACCTTCTTCAAAGGACTGTTTAACTATTGTGAATAGTAGCTGCACAATTATTTTAGTGACTGCCTTTAACCCTTTTGTTGGTATTTGTATAGCATTCCCTACATCTTTTGCAGTAGTTTTGGTGAATGCACTGAAAAGTTCACCTTCAAATTCCTCAGTGCTGAAGAAATTTACGTATCTGCGTAATTTTCTCATCAATGTTTTATCTGTTTACATTCAAAGAGAATTTATCGAACAGTTCTGAAATTTGAGCAACAATTACAGTACTTTTGTCCCCTACCTTGATTTTGGCAATATCATGGGCTTTAGTTGTAGTGCCTGTTTCAGATTTGATCACTGATCGTAGCACTTTGATTTGTTTTCCCTATTCGAAATAAATCTATTATTTGCCAGTTCTTTTGCTGCCATACTTAAGCTTATATTTTGCTCACTAGCTGAAAGTGCAGAACTTGATTGAATTGCTTTCAAAAGTTAAGGAATATGGCACCAACCTGGGTGCCGCTATCTACTGCCATCTGGATCTCGTGGGTCACAAGTTGCAGAATTCACACTGATTTCTGTAGAGGATCTTTCCTCTACAATTGATTAATACAATCTAATACTGAGAGCATTTTTTGCAATGTGGTATGGCCTTGGCAGGTCTATTGTTCCAGATTATATAGAGAATAATGTAACTTCTTAAAAAGAAAAAAAAGAAAAAAAAAGTTATATGTGTTTCATACATTGTCAGTTATACCAGTAGCTTTATCTGTCTTCTTGGCCACAAAGTGTATGTCTAAAAGTTGAAACTTGGATTGTCACAGAATTGCCAGAAGGTTGGACTGCCTCTAGTTAACTGTGAGTTTTAGCCAACATTTCATATATCTTGGTAAGGAGGCTGATCTAAGATGCCTTGTCTGCAGAAAGATTTAGTCTTTGAGTACTTTCAGTTTCTCAGATACATTATTTAGGGTATTATACTCTGATACACCCACCTCCAGTAGCTTCCAGTTTTCTGACAAAAGTCAACCCAATTTTCAACTACCCATGAATAGTAGCCAACTACTTCTATTTTTACATAAAAACAAGCATTTGTAACTCTATGTTTAGGAATATGAAATGAATAAAAATATGTCTATTACAGTCACTAAACAAACTTCAGTTGTACAGGATATCAGGATTACAATTCCTGTTTCTGTAAGCACAGTCACTAATACATGCCAGTATCATGGTACTCATCTCAGCGATACCCAGTTCAAATCACTGTGGCTGAAGATATTTACACCCCAGTATTTTAGTGAACAAGAAAAGGTGAGATGGTGGTGCAAAGTTCTTGGTCATCAGACTTCGCCAGTGTCCTGGATTAAATACAAAATACTCTCTGCAGAGTCTTGTGGAGTCACACCTTGTGACACATGACAGTAATCTGTTACGTTCGGTGGCTTCCCTGGTACTACCTGATGGGAGTAAACTACTGTGCACTGGGGATATAGCTCATTTACAGATACATGAATTAAAGTACTTATTTCTGTTCAAGATTTCATTTATAGTATATGAGACATTTTTATGGGGAAACAACTTTAAACTGCATATAAACACATTCCTGCTGCTTGCTGAACTTTTTATTTCTGTGTGTAGATATTAATTGTTGCATCACTTAACATACCAAACTCAATTTTTATTGATGATATTAACTGTATATTATTTAGCTTATACTGAATACAGAGACATACAACTTTTTCTGTTTGTACTTCTATCAAATGTGCTGTGTGTAATCCATTCATTTTAACATTTATATTACAATGGAATGTCATTAATGTATCTGTCGTAATAATGACAGCATTGATGCTTCAGCTACATTCCAAGCTACAAAATATATACATACAAAGTTGGCCCGGGTCACCTATTTGCTAAGTTTGATTTACTTTACACTTATTTATTTATCCAAGGATCATCTCACAATGATATTATAATATAATGAAAAAACTGCTCAAAATATATGTACACAAAGAGTGCATAATTATATCTTTAAGAGAAGGGGCAAATGGCTGGCCATACAGTTAGCACTTATGTATAAGTGACAAGTTACAGCAAAACACCTGTTGTGCCTTTTGTCATTTTTTCCTGATGTGTACATAACCCTTACTGCCAAAGGGAAATCTTCATTTAGCACATAAAGCAGTCGCCCTATGCATCTCCGACATAATTAATCCTGAATCCTGTAGAGAATATTTTACAAGAAACTATAATACTGACTGTTAAACTCATTCCTTTGGAGTAGGTCTACACCAAAGAAACTCAACATAAGCACAAACTGTGATAGTCTTTACTCAAGTGTTTCACTTGTCAAACACAGATAATCAATACCTCAGTTACTAGATTCAGAAATATACAAGAGTTATTAATACAAAGGAAGGTAACTATTTAACATGCTGCTAACACAACCATGATACGTCTCTCTGATAGCCTTCAGAAACAACACACCAGCGTCTACAAAGTATGTGTGGTGGACACATTGACAGCAGATCAAGATCATGATGTGTTAGTTGTCCATCTAAACAGTCAAAGGAATCTTCATAGAAAAGCCATTATGTGGTATTCTGACTAGATCATCAGTACAAGAATTATAACAGAAGAAGGAATAAAGATCTTCAAAAATGTGCTTGCAGGATTGACTGGCAGTCTGAAGTTATAGGATTGGGACCAACTGACACTTTTAAATATTTTAAGGGTTTCTTAAAATTACTGCATCCAGTCACCTTTGGCATTGTTCTTCAGTTTTTATTATCTCATTACCAGTTTTGAACCATCTACCTTCATCAGAAGGTACATATTTATAGATTACTTATAGCAGTGTGGGAGTCATGCAGTTGTGGCAAGATGTATAAATGAAACATGTAAGCACTGAGTGTGGAGAGAATTATTCACATTTTTAAATGCATCTCCAGATCATCAAAATAAATCTAGAGAACTGTTCCCCATCAGTAACCATAAGGAATCCCTTAGATAGATAAACTACTAAACAGAAAAGATTTACACAGAGACAAAGCATAGTACACCCCCAAGCTGGAACACAAAGTACGTTGTTCTGCTGCTAAATAAATGACCAAGTTCAACAGCAACATATGCCTGGGCAAAAGATATGTTTCATTGTTGTTATCTGAAAGCTACACACATCTACAGAAAGGAAGTAAAAGTAGCCAAGAAGGCACATAATGTCTGCTTCATTTCTGAAGCTCCCAAACCCTGCAAAGCAATTAGGGAACTTAACAAGCACAGAAACAGACCCACAACCCCAGTCCTGGTGATTGTTAACAAATATTTTACTGATGTTGATGGGAATAATGCAGCTGAAGGACTAGATTAAGAAATTGTTATTACAAACAATATAAGCATTAGCAATAGCAATAGCTGCACCTTGGACAGGTGGAAGTGCTTCCAGAGCATATAGTGAAAATCGAGAAAGGTTTTAAAAACACTCTGTTAGCACACATTCATACGGAAAATCATGTGCTGTATCTGATATTGCTAAACCTTTGGCTCCTGTTATTAACCACTCACTTGAGGTCGGTGCTTTTTCAGACTTCTTAAAACAAAGACAGTGCCATTGTATATAAAAGGTGATCCTAACAATCCATCCAATTAGACATCAATTTCTATAATTCCTATAATAGCAAAAGTGACGGAAATTATAATGAAAACCCAGCCACTATGTTATTTCAAAGACAGCAACCACTTCCTGGATAGACAACAAGGATTTAGAAGAGGGAAATCTACATTTACTGCAATGCTTGATGTAATAACAAAGATAATGGAAGCATTTGATGAAAAGAACTGCAAGGCTTTAATTCTTTAAGATCTAAGCAAGGCATTTGATGGCACCTCTGGTAAGATACTCCTGGAAAATTAAAAGCTTATGGTATAAACGGTGTCATTTTTGAGATTCTGTCATCTTACTAGGAGCACTGTCTCATGAAGTGGTATGTGAACAGGGTGTACCACAGGGCTCCATACTTAGCCCTCTGCTCTTTTCTTATGCCTGTCAATGACTTAAGTTGTGATGGCTCTACCCTGCTTTTTTGCAGATTATACAACATTAATGACTAAGGGTAGAAATTCATCTGAGGCACTAAAGGATGCTGATTTTTGTTTGAAGTAGCCAAAAAGTGGTACAAAACAAACAAAATGAAATTAAATGAAGATAGAGCCCAGGAAATATGCAGTCTTAGTGACTGTGGACTCATAGTAAATGTTGATAATGTCAAACCCCTGGGAATCACAACTGACAATAAGCTGCTGTGGACCAAACACACTGCATGTGTGTGTTCTAAGCACTCAAGAGTAATTTACCTTGTCAGGATGCTCAAATTCCTGATAACAGATCAGTACTTAATCACAATATATTATGCAATGTTCCACAGCCACATTACATATTGATTGATGTTGTGGGAACACTCTACTGGAAGTAAAAACATATTGCTCCTACAAGAGAAGGCTGTAAGGATAACATCGTCCAGCAAGAAATTTGACCACTGTAGACCCATTTTCAAGCGGATGGGAATAATCACAATATTTAGCCAATATGTTTTCAATTCTCTCGTCTATATAAAAGAAAATCAAGGATCCTTCAGCAAGAGACAAAAAATTCACAACTATGAGACATTAACTAATGCCAACACTGATATTCTAAGCTTTTGCCTAAGTAAAACATTGGACAGATTTCCCTCAGCAGCCCTGTAGAGCTAGACTGATATCAACCAACATCCACTAGGCCTATATTCTGTAAATGAATTTTTCTCTCCAAGTGGAATTTTAGAATGGTCAACATGATACAATCACATGTAGATCCACGAACTGTAAACATCTAAGGGCTGCAAATGGTTGTTTATAATCATTGTTTATAACATTTGTGTTAGGCAATGCTTCTTGTCTGTTATCTTAGTTTTAGTAGCGATTTTAATACATAATCACTAAAATGTGATGCAGTCTGCTTGCCCCTGACCTGGGAACAATGCTGACTTAGTTCTTGCACTGTGTTCTAGTACTGTATTGACTGTCTTATTCTTTTTGTTTTTACAGTACCCATTTTAATATTGTAGTTCCAACAGCAATATTTCATTCATTTTATGTATTATATATTATTCCAAACTTGATGTTGTTTGTTTGGCAATGGCTGGTGAATGACATAGAATTAGTAATAAAGGTAAAAGGAACATATCATGTATGTCTTAAATTCTTCTGTTGTGTAACTTGCTTTTTCTTTAAGCTGGTCTTCAGAGGTGTTTCTATATACTTTCAATGATACATTTTGTGCTTCTGTTGATAACATATTGTATCTGCACCTCTTTTGTGTATTTCAAAGTCTTACACGAAATGTTAACTATTTACATTTATAGCTCACATCACAGTTCTGCGCCATACAAATGACAACATGGATGATACACAAAATTAAATTCCTTAACAGCCTCGAGTAGCTATCATAGTCTGCTTTAAGGACATTTCTCCAGCATCTTGGATTACTGATAAATGCTTTCTTATGTGGGGCTGCAAGCTGATAATGGTAGTCCACTGACGTGCATTGCCTATACGTAATATTCATGTATTTAGAAACCGTAACATTAGTGTTATGTCTTTTTTTTTGCCAATAAACGGTGGATTCACATATTAAGTGAATAAAAATCTGCTAAGAACTCGTTCACAAACGAGATGAAAATGACAAATTAATGCAGATATGATTTAATATAAGGTACCGCATTTTGATGACACTACCACAGTTGTCCTCTGCCAAACAAACTGGGATATTACTGAAATCGCTATGACAACACCACAAGCTTATTATTCGAAAATGGACTATATTAAGTGCCAAGACAACCTAACCTATTACAATTTTACTACACGATATCGAACAAGCCTCGTCATGTAACCATAAAAATTGCGTGGGATTGTGTGTTTTCGTCTGACATGCCACATTAGATGACATTGTCGTGCGCGTAACAACGTTGTGAGAAACCTCCGTGAACACAATAAAATATCATTTACCGTGCATATTAATTAGGAACCCACTTCCAAAGACATGAGCCATTTCGAAACCAATGTTCACCTGTTGTGTGCTTAAATCAATCCCCAGGTACGAGTTATTCTCCATGTCAGACGTTGTTGGTACACAGCCGCTAACTGTGCGTGTAGGCGTCAGCTGTGCACCAACTAAGCCACTTATTACTACTTCCCCCACTATTACAGGAGCTGGATTCGGAATGAAAGTGATAAGCAGGCGATTAATGCAGTGTCAATAGTTCAGAGTGATGTAACCCACATGTCCAGATTAGCATAACTGAAAAGACGAACTTCAAAACTGTTTCTTGAAAGAACCTTGCGAAGACCTTTTTCAGTAAAGATTTCTCGAGCTATTCTGCTTGAAGATTTACGCGGAAACAGACTTATCTTAAAAATTTAATAAAATTGCCAAACTTAATAGCATGACACACAAACGGCATCATTAACCTATATTTTATCGACTTATACGAATTATCCTTCGGTCCACACGCGGTTTCTAAAATGTTCTAAATGTTATTGCTTTACTATAAGTCTCGTTCGGAAACTTTTACTTAGGATAAGAAAAATTTTCGTCGGGTATACTTTTTCTTTAGTGGTTATTTGACGGAAAACAGAAGCACAATTTGCAAAGCCTTCTACACAAATTATCTAAAGACCTTAACCAAGCAATGGCATGAAAAAGGAGGCAGGACCGCAGTCTTCAAGACGCAGAAATAAAAGCGCCTACCACCGACAGGTAATGCTACAAAATCCGCCAGTGATATAGGAAGGAACTTAGGAAGTGTACCCAAAGCCCCATCAGGGTCAAAAGTCCGGTACATACGCAACGATCTGTATGCGCCGATGTCTGTGCAGGCACCTTCAGTAACAGCAGTTTGCACACATTTATTTACTTCGCCAATTATAGAAAGAGCCTGATGTCCAGAAAAATTATTTACGAAAGGCCATAGAGATATACAAATATCTACTGACGCTGTAACTTCTCACATTCCATTTCCTCTGCTCTTGCCCCTCTCTTCTCTTCCTTAAATGTCCTCATGCTGGGTCTCAGTATTTTTGAAGAGACCAGAAAACAATGGAGATCCAAACCATTCTTGGTTGTCCCCGGCTCTAGATGGGTTACATATTGGAACTCTTTGATAAAATGTTCGGATCGACATTTTTTAACCGTTTCGTTGCCTGCCACTGGGTAACTCAAGTGTACGGTAATCATAAACTGCTGCCGTTTTATTGTGATTTCCTTGCTCTTAACTTTTCAGAACCACTAAATCCTGTATATTTCAGTAAATTCAGCAACAAAATCACTAGTACACTGGCGCTTATTAGTCGTTTCACAATTCAGTGTTCAAGCACATGGTGAGAAACTTCGAATGGAACGAACAGCTGTCTTCACGTTTCACGTGTGAGATTTGCAGCAGTTTCCTGTCCTCATTATACACTTTGTGCCCACAGATTTGAGGAATTTTGCTCAAACCTGGAACTCCAGCTCCCACTTTTGAATCAAAAAGATACCAGGAAACCAACATTCTATCCCTGAATCCTATTAATTTCTGATTGCTAATAAAAACATTTTCAGTCTCTTCGGTCTGCCCACAAATCATTGCGCAAAATTCAAGTCCACACGCTACAATCGATCTACGCAGATATTATAAGCTCAGGCAAATTTTTGCGTAGGGGAGTCTGAAACAATAGCTCAATATATAATGTAAGTTCAGTGGTCCGAACAGAACAATGTTAGTAACGATAAACAAGAGCTGTGGTAGCTGTGAAACTTATTCTTAAATAATTTATTTGGCTTGTTTGGGGCTCGTCAAGGCAATTTGTTATACACTTTGACTGACATTTACACATGGCCTTTACTACTTTTTACAAATCTGTTTTTTGCTGAAAGCAAAACAGTACAGGTTCTGGTATTATAAATGTTTGTGGCAATTAGGTGGTTCAGCAAGAGTGTACATTGACAGGTACTGTTACCTACCTTTGCCATTACTTACTTATTTATTTACCGACTAATGATGTACATCTATTGAGCATATCCAGGTAGTGAACATTAGCCTTACCAATTTCATCAGTAGATTTGTTTAGATAACTAATAAATTTTAGCCACAATACTTCTCTTTTGATTTTAATTCTAGATACAGTAAGCTAAAAAGATTTTATAAGGCATATGTATTCTAAATACATAAATGAAAGAAAGAAATCTAATAGCTATAATTCTGTGCTATGGTTACATCCTTTAGGATATGACTGTCATACAAGGCACAAACATTACATTACAAACATTTACATTAACAAAAAAATTAAAAGCAATAATATTGTACCAAAGTTACAACAGTTAGATACAAAAATGCTGTTACGAAGTTATCTCGTTTTACTTTTCATTTTTCTCTCTCCCTGTGTATCCATCCACACACAAGAAGAGAGAAAAGCATTCATTCCCTCAGAGAGATGCTCAGCTCTAAATCTATCTCAGTGCACACTAAGCTGAAAATCTACAACACAGTTATATGCCCAGCAGTAATGAATAGTTCAGAAACATGTAGCATGACTAAGCCAGAAAAGGAAAAACTATTAATATTTGAAAGAAAAGTAATGAGGGAGATATGGGGACCAGTTTTAGATAATGGAGAATGGAGGAGGAAAAACGAGGAAATCTACCTTCTGATGCGGCAACCAATTATCCTACAGAAGATAAAGAGCAAAAGAATACAATGGGTGGGCCATGCAATCTGTATGCCAGATGGAAGACAGGTAAAGATGACACTACAGGGGAAACCAAACACCAAATGCCGCATTGGACGACCAAGGCAGCTCTGGATGGACGACCTGACGAAGGACCTAGCAACCCTGGGGATTTTAGACACCTGGAAGAACCAGGCACAAAACATGAAGGAATGGAGGTACTTTGTGGAAGCAGTGTGTGCTATGCAGGGCCTGTGATCGCTGTCTATCTCTTCCTGTGTACATTTTTACTTCATTGCTCTGTCTGTTTAATTCAGTTATTTTCATGTGAAAGAAATTCTCTGACTGAATATAAAGGGGTTTTTAGTAGTAGAAGTTAGATCAAATGTAACTTAACTTTCGATTTGGCACTAGTGATGTGTGGATAAAGAACTGAAAACTTTGCTGTCAGGTAATCACTGCTTCTCTTATGTTATGTTATGCCGTGGAATTCTCGATTTCAAGCAATTTCTAGTGGTGCTATATACAGGGCTATTACAAATGATTGAAGCGATTTCATAAATTCACTGTAGCTCCATTCATTGACATATGGTCACGACACACTACAGATACGTAGAACAACTCATAAAGTTTTGTTCGGCTGAAGCCGCACTTCAGGTTTCTGCCGCCAGAGCGCTCGAGAGCGCAGTGAGACAAAATGGTGACAGGAGCCGAGAAAGCGTATGTCGTGCTTGAAATGCACTCACATTAGTCAGTCATAACAGTGCAACGACACTTCAGGACGAAGTTCAACAAAGATCCACTGCTAACTCCATTCGGCGATGGTATGCGCAGTTTAAAGCTTCTGGATGCCTCTGTAAGGGGAAATCAACGGGTCGGCCTGCAGTGAGCGAAGAAACGGTTGAACGCGTGCGGGCAAGTTTCACGCGTAGCCCGCGGAAGTCGACGAATAAAGCAAGCAGGGAGCTAAACGTACCACAGCCGACGGTTTGCAAAATCTTACGGAAAAGGCTAAAGCAGAAGCCTTGCCGTTTACAATTGCTACAAGCCCTGACACCCGATGACAAAGTCAAATGCTTTGAATTTTCGGAGCGGTTGCAACAGCTCATGGAAGAGAATGCGTTCAGTGCGAAACTTGTTTTCAGTGATGAAGCAACATTTTTTCTTAATGGTGAAGTGAACAGACACAATGTGCAAATCTGGGCGGTAGAGAATCCTCACGCATTCATCCAGCAAATTCGCAATTCATCAAAAGTTAACGTGTTTTGTGCAATCTCACGGTTTAAAGTTTATGGCCCCTTTTTCTCCTGCGAAAAAAACGTTACAGGACACGTGTATCTGGACATGCTGGAAAATTGGCTCATGCCACAAGTGGAGACCGACAGCGCCGACTTCATCTTTCAACAGGATGGTGCTCCACCGCACTTCCATCATGATGTTCAGCATTTCTTAAACAGGAGATTGGAAAACCGATGGATCGGTCGTGGTGGAGATCATGATCATCAATTCATGTCATGGCCTCCACGCTCTCCCGACTTAACCCCATGCGATTTCTTTCTGTGGGGTTATGTGAAAGATTCAGTGTTTAAACCTCCCCTACCAAGAAACGTGCCAGAACTGCGAGCTTGCATCAACGATGCTTTCGAACTCATTGATGGGGACATGCTGCGCCGAGTGTGGGAGGAACTTGATTATCGGCTTGATGTCTGCCAAATCACTAAAGGGGCACATATTGAACATTTGTGAATGCCTAAAAAAACTTTTTGAGTTTTTGTATGTGTGTGCAAAGCATTGTGAAAATATCTCAAATAATAAAGTTATTGTAGAGCTGTGAAATCGCTTCAATCATTTGTAATAACCCTGTACCTTCATTTTTGTTGAATTTATCTTTATAATCCCAAGTAAGGATCGGAATTTTGTATGTGCAAAAACTGTAGGAAGTTAGAATGTTATATTTTTTGAAAATTGGCTTGCAGCTGTCTCTTTGTCTTAAGATATTTTTATTATTCTGAATGAATATTTCAAATGCATCAGTCAAGTGGCCCCAGGTCTTGACAAAATAGCTCATTATAGCACAGAAATATGAAAAAAACGCCAAGCACTGATCATCTGTAGTTATTAGTTGCTTAATTTGTCTGTAAAAACAGCATGGCTAAATTTATTGCTTACATTGGCAACTTGATCTTTTCATCCTAAACAAATGTCTACAGTGATCCCTAAAAATTCTGCACTTTCAATTGTTCCATTTAGCTCTTGCAATTCGAATAATTCATCTCTCTTTCTTCTGTTGTTTCTCAACAGTACTGCAGTAGTTCTCTCATAATTGAGAATTTGCCTACTCACTTCAAACCAGTCAGTAATCATTTCAAATATTTGATAACTTTTTGTTACAGTCCATTGTATGTTCAGTCTCACAGTTATTCTTTTTGTGTGATCTACAAACAGCGTCAGTTGACATTCTGTGTTATAGTGTAAATCAATTACCTACATAAGGAAAGCGAGAGGTTCTAGAATTCCGCCCTATGGCACACCATGTTCTATGTTTTGTAGTTCCAATAGGTGATTCCCTTGCTTTTGTTAAACTTCCATTGCCTACTTTATGTTCTGCAAAAATAGCTTTATGATACTGAGGGCTGTTTCTCTAATTCCATATTGGTGTAGCTTCATCATTGCCCGTGATCAGGCACATTAAGTGAAACACGAAAATAAGCCTGTTTGTGCAAAGTTTATTGTAATGTGTAACAGCCTACAACTAATAGCAGACAACGATAGATACACTGAATAAACAGCAAAAGCCAAAGCATCTAAAGAACTGAAGACAACACAAAGCAAAGAAAAACAGTGTTGCTTCTCAAAGCAGTGACATTGTACCATTAACACCCTTAATCGATGTTAATTATCAATGTTACAAAACAAACTATAAGATCTAAGTAAGTTCTGACAAGGCTCCAAATTTTTCAAATTTTATTTTATCTAGTGGCTTTGTCAGAAAATCAGCGTTTTGGTTATTTGTGCTAATGTATTTTAACATAGCTTTCTTAGTAAAAAATTTCTCTCTCACAAATAAAATTTCACAACTACATGCTTTAGTTTATTCTGGAACTGTGGGCTCTTGCAAAGGTTTATTACTGCGTACTGTCTTCAGAAAGTACAACAGCGCTTTTACTGACTTTGTTACAAATTATTGAGCCAAAAGGCTTTACTAGTTGCCAAGGCCACAAATTCAGATGGTGTTGATGACAGAGACACTGTCCATTGCTTTTTAGATGCCCATGAAACACTACAATCCGTAACTTTGAAAAGATAGCCATTTGTGGAGTCTCTGTATACTCTGTCACCAGCACAATCAGAGTCCACAAAACCAGTTATAGGATCAGTACACTTTTCATTCTTAGTATATAACAGACTCAGTTTTAGGGTTCCCTTAATGTAACGCAAGACACGTTTTAAAGCATTCCACAAATCCAGACTTGCCCGTGATTGGTAGTTACTTAGAATACTTATAGTTATGCAAATATATGGTATGAAACCTAACATCGCATACATAAGTGATCCGTTAATTTTCTACAACTTTCTCAATATCTTCATTTTCAGGTCCTGAAATCATTGAACAAGCAGTTTCAACCAAGGTGCGCATTTCCCTTTCAGCTCTTCCATTTCGTTGTGGTGTGTACACAATGCGTCTTTGATGGGCTATGCCATTTTTACTCAGAAATGTAGCTAAGTCAGTTTACATAAATTCCAGTAAATTATTACTCCTTTTCAGAACAGTTTCTCACTCAGTTGTTGAAATAAGCTTCCTAATCAAATCTTTAACTTAGTTCTTTTGTTTCATAAAGAATACTTTGTAATAACCAGAGTAGATCCTTCAAAAGCGAAAAATATCTTGCTCCTTCAAGAAAGTTAGTCTCTATCGCTCGACATCCGCATGACCCAGTTCGAGTGGGGCATTAGCTCTCAAGCAACTGACAGCGAAAGGCAAGCAATGTTGTTTACCTGCCACAAACATCCTTCACAAGAGACAAAGTCGTCAATGAAGCTCATTCCTTTACATGACAAAAACTCTTTCACATGCTTAATGCTGTGATGGCACGATTTTTTATGCCAGACACTCATGTGTTCAATAGTGTTAGACAAACTGATCAGGCCACTATCAATATTGACTGGCGAAAGCTCACTAGTGTCAGTACTGTCAACCACAGTGTGTGTTTTATCCAAACACGCTGAAGTAACTACTGAAAATTCTTATCATGTTCTGTTTAGTGTAAACAATATATGATACATTCTGTTGACACATTTTGACAATGCACGACATTCACCTTACTGTTCAAGAATTCACGCTGTTCTCTGTTCGACACTAAAGCATATTTTTGTCTAACACAGTTCCTTTAGAAAACAGATTGAATTTCAGTTCAGGCACAAAAGCGCTCCACTAACTACTGTTCTGACAAATTTAAGTCCATTCCATGCATGCATTTCCACAGTACCATGTAGAATCACATCAAGAAGTTTACTGTTACCTATAGTACCTTTCATTGAGCTTTATCACTGTCCACTTTCGTAAACAGTTCTCTCTTATTGCACATATGCTCCTAGCACCGTTATCCATTATCCAATAATCTTCTAGGTCAAATCATTGATTCACACACATCAAGGGATTTACATCCCGACCCTTTTTTGCCTTCCTTCGATTTCAACAGCCTGCAAATGACTTCTTTTCTTACAATAATTGCAGCTACTCGTTTCTCTATTCGCTTTGCATTTACGCTCTTTTGCATAATGGCCCTTCTTACCACAAGGATAACAGGCAATTTTTTGCTGCCTGATAACATTGGCGAAAGCTACCTCTGGCTGATCGGACTGATTATTTCTCTCTTCCTCAATGACCAATCTTGAAGTTAACTCCTTAAGCATTTGCTTCTCAAAGGAGATGGACTCCAGTGCTGAACGCAAATGTTTATGTCGCTCTGGCAGTAACATTAAAATTTTTATTATTATTATTTTATCTGAAACTGGCTCACCCGCTTGCTTCAATTTTGTGTTGAATTTTTCTACTTTCTACATAACTGTAACACCCGAGTCTTCACCAAACTGGAGTAAGAAAAACTTTTGCTGAAGGAGGTGAATACTCACTGCAGACTATTTTTCATACACAGTCTTCAGGTTCGACCACATGCCAGCTGATGCCGTACACGAAAGTAGATGAGTGAGTGGTGATACCTCGATCTGCACCACAGTAAGTTCCTGTGCTTTTGGGCCCTTTTCCAGCCATGCTTTTACTTCAGCTTCTTTCTCCTCTGTTGGCTTAATAAACATGCTTTTGACAATATTTAAATGGCCTTTTTCTCTGAATATCACTTCCATTTGGAATTTCCACACCGCCCAGTTGTCTCCTCCAGACATCTTTAAACACTGAAATTGATGGGTAGATTGTTTCATTCCTCCACACCAACATTACGCCTGTAATGTTAAATTTTGCTGTTATGAACGACGTCACCAAACAAATCTCTGCCACTACACTGAAAAACAGACCTATGCACCTGGGCCTACAACCTGTGAATAGGTGCAGTAAATGAAGCCTGTCTGTGCAGAGTTTAGTGTGATGTGTAACAGCTTACACTAATGGGAGACAACAAAACACACACAGAATAAATAGCAAAAGCCAAAGAATCGAATATCACACAAATCAAAGAAAAAGAGTGTTTCTTCTTTAAGGTAACATTAACATTGTACCATTAACATTAACATTTGATGGTTATGAAGAACAAAGACGTCAGATGAGTCCCAAAACACACCAACAGGTATTTAAACTCGCTCTAGGCCTGCTGAGACAATATTAATAAATAATGAGTTTGAAACCAGCTAACACTGCAGAGTTTCCTCTCTGGGACCCAAAGAGCCTACAGTTTATGATACAGATTTTATTAAAAATGACATTAACCAGACAAATACTATTCCTTCTAGGATCATCGACAAAGTTGGCAAGAGGCTAACTGTTCTGACATTTTCTGGGCTTATAGGATCATCTTTTATGAAGCGTGGTAAAATTCTGGCAATCTTTATTTTATGTTGGGTTATTTATTTTTCTAGACATGAATTGGCTAAGTGACAGAGGATTTCAGTAAGTTACTTAGTGGTTAGCTTCAAAATTTTATTTGAGAAGTCCTTAAGTATGTGGAGTCTTTATCGTTTTTAGATTTGCTGTTATTTTTCTTGTTTCTTATTCAGTTGCAGGATGCAGGTGACATGAGTGTCTGGTTCAGTTTTTTTTTATTTTCGAGAAGTTTTTGGGCTTGCAGAGAATCACTGTTGTTACGTTATGGAAGATTTTGGCAGATGCTAGTAAAATATTGGTTGAAAGTGTTGCTGATAACTATTTAATCTCCTGTTATAGAAGTATTGACTTTCTGGTTTAAGCTTTTATTGTGATTTTCTGATGCCTTTCCTGTTTCTCTGTTTATTATCACCCTCCTCTGACTTTGCTGGGGCTTGTGCAATAATATTCCCACTATGGTATATAGTTTTTTGCATCTATTAGAGTTTTACTGAAAAATTTTTATAGGCTCTGTAAAGTTTCTGATAGCCTTATTCTTAATCACAAGAATTTCATTTAGTTTTTACTGTTTCCCCAAAGTATTAATCCATAACTTAATTGCTGGGTTCAAATTAATGATATGAATATAATAGAGGGAAACATTCCACGTGGAAAAAATATATCTAAAAACAAAGATGATGTGACTTACCAAACGAAAGCGCTGACAGGTTGATAGACACACAAACAAACACAAACATACACACAAATTTCAAGCTTTCGCAATCAACAGTTGCTTCATCAGGAAAGAGGGAAGGAGAGGGAAAGACTGAAGGATGTGGGTTTTAAGGGAGAGGGTAAGGAGTCATTCCAATCCCGGGAGCGGAAAGACTTACCTTAGGGGGAAAAAAGGACAGGTATACACTCGCGCACACACACACATATCCATCCGCACATACACAGACACAAGCAGGCATTTGTAAAGGCATAGAATTTGGGCCTTTTTTTCCCCCTGAGGTAAGTCTTTCCACTCCCGGGATTGGAATGACTCCTTACCCTCTCCCTTAAAACTCACATCTTTCGTCTTTCCCTCTCCTTCCCTCTTTCCTGATGAAGCAACCGTTGGTTGCGAAAGCTTGAATTTTGTGTGTATGTTTGTGTTTGTTTGTGTGTCTATCAACCTGCCAGCGCTTTCGTTTGGTAAGTCACATCATCTTTGTTTTTAGATATATTTAATCCATAACTTAAAATAGATTTAAAAAAGCAAAATATGATGTCCTTTCATATGTGAAAGTGACACCAGACATCAGTCTCTTCACCAAATATATTACTTTTGATAATCTAACAGTTACTCATTCAACATGGGAGGAGCATTTTACTTTGTTGACATCTACAATGGCTAAAAAACATTTTGTTTTCCTATTTTTATAGTTTCTGGTAGACTGAACCACATATTCTGGGTCTTTTTTACATTTAATAGTAAATCGTTGAAACTGAAATGTTATTGTCACTTTTAAAATCTCACCGCCTAAGATACTGATGGCTTCACAGCTGTATTTCTTCCAAATTTCCTTGTTTCCCTTTTATTCATTCATTGGATGTCTGCTACGTGTATCCACCATAATGTTAAATGTGGTCAAAACTACCACTTTTGTTTGGGTGAGCTTGGCTGCACACTGGTAAAGTCATGCATGGTGTCATTATGGAATGTACATGCTGTATCGAAGAGGACAGAGGCTGTGTATCGACTTTTGTGTTTGTTCTAGACACCAGACTTCATTAGTTTATCATGCAGATTAATTAAAGGAGCACTTCATTATATCTTCAACTGGTATAGTTACTGCAATTTTTGAAGCTATTGATCCCTTTATTTTTCTTTTGACATCCGAAGTTGCCAACTTTTGTAAAAATATCTCACAATACTATTTGTATATAGTAAAACTGGCAGTTTTGGAAGCAATGTCACTGTGATTCAGTTGGTGAAATGGAGATTTATGGTAACAGAGATCCTGTGGTCAAAACTACCAATAGGCTGACTTTTTTTAATAATGCGAAAATTGCCACCAAATAGCACATTAAACTTGATGCAAGTAGGGAATTACTATCAGAAATCATTCAGAATGAGATTTTCACTGTGCAGCAGAGTGTGTGCTGATATGAAATTTCCTGGCAGGTTAAAACTGTGTGGCAGATCGAGACTCCAACTCAGGATCTTTCATGGACAAGTGCTCTACCGACTGAGCCACCCAGGCACAACTCACGATCCAACTCCACAGCTTCTTTTCCGCCAGTACCTCATCTCCTACCTTCCAAACTTCACAGACGCTATCCTGCGAACCTTACAGAACTAGCACCCCTGGAAGAAAGAATATTATGGAGACTTGGCCTAGCCATAGACTGGGGGATGTATCCAGACTGAAGTTTTCACTCTGCAGTAGAGTGTGCGTTGATATGAAACTCCCTGGCTCCTGGAAGGCAAAAGTCCCAAGTTCGAGGCTTGGTCCAGCACAGAGTTTTAATCTGCCAAGAAGTTTCAGAAATGATACAGTTGCTAAAATTAAAGATTGAAATGTCTGACATCAAATAATAATTTCATAGGTATTCTCCATATTGTCAAAAAGTTATACCTAACTGAATCACTGAAGAACTGCGTCAGTGTGTCTGAAGTTGTTCTAGTACTTTATTAGTAAGGATTATTGAATTCAACCTTCGAACACGCTTTTGAGATTTTCAGACTCACTAGAGAGAAAGACAGGTGCCAGTCTGACTTATTTTCTATGAGACAACAGAGCAGTCGTTAGTCACATCTACTGCTTCATTTAACTTCTCTGTTGCTGGAATACTTGTAACTCGAACTAATCCACTTAAGAATACTTTTTTCATCTGACGCCAAAGGATTATACTTAACAAGCAATCAGGAGGATAACTGACCTTTATCCAAGAGTGACAGTGCAAAACAGAAAACTTAAAAGATGGAACATAAGATCCAGGGATAAACAACATTCATGGAGAAGGCACAAGCAGGCATAAGAAAGGCCAGCCCCCCAGTGGCCAGTCGCAGAACTTTTTGACAGTCGCAATTCATTTGTTACACATGAAAAACACAATGTCTCTGGTGGGCAACATGGAACTATCTTGACAGCTGCAAGTCAGCTGCTACACCATGTGACACAGTGATGTACAAACACTATGTGAACAATTAGCTCATCTGCATTACCTCACAACACCTGTCATGTTGGATGCTATGTCAGTCTCCTCAGTGTAAGCGGAGTGTCAGTACTGAGGAAAAGTGAACACAGCATCCAGAGTGGTCATCCATGCCACTGGATGTTCTGCACGTGGCTGCAGCGGACACAGTGCTTGCGGCTAGGTTTCTTGTTCCAGCAGGTTCCGATGCCTCTTCACGAATGTATGCAGGCTTGACTCTATTCAGAGAAATGATCGTTGAGTTGCCATCCACCAATATTCCATTGTCTGCATACTTCTCCATAACACACAGTACAAGCCAGTGTAATGAGGTTGTAGTGGTTGTTTTACATCATCAGTGCAGAGAATGAAATGAGAGCAACGATCCAGGTCCTGAAGCACATAACAAAGTGCCATGCTGTGATGTGAAGCCTTTGGAGGATGGATCTGTGGAACATGGTTCCACTGGTTGGTCTTGCATCGATGTTTGCAGTGTATCAGCGTCGAGGAGATCACTGGGCAGATGTAAAGTCTCTCTGTAGACCAACTCCACGGCCAATCAATCGATGTCGGGTTTATAAGTTGTTTGCAGGTCAAGTAGAATCATTGGGAGAGCCCAAGCATATGTGTTGCAGGGCACATGAGTGCCACCTTTAAGGAAAATACCAGCCATGTCATTGCTAGCGAGATGGTAACTGGTGATCTTATGGTGTATATGCCCTCAAAACCTGGTAAGTTGCGAGGACAGGCCCAACTCAAACTGCCATCCACGGTCAGTAGTGAAATGCTCGCTAACCACTTTGACGCAAAGGTAGAGGCTAAGGTTTTGGTGGTAACGCTATCAACTGGCACTGCGGCTGTCCAGAAGGTAAAATGACCAATCATTATGAAACGATAGTGTTGAGTGTACGATGCAGCAAACAGTCCACAACAACCAGATGTGTATGGGAGAAACTTACAATTGTACCTGGAAGGTCATTGATCGGGATATGGACATCGTGAGACACTTCACACCTTTGGCATTACGAACATGTCCTTGTCCATTCTCGACAGTCTTTTCCCATGCCTGGCCACACAAAGCATTAGGACACGAGTCCAACAGTGAGGTGTACTGCTGGATGGCACAAGTTTAGTATGCTGTCAATGGCTTGTGTTCTGAGTGCTATTGGAAGAAGTGGGCGAGGTCGCCCACATGAGAAACCACATTAGAGCTTGGCATCTTCTCCCAGAATTTCGACAAACTGCTACTGTAATTCTGACATGGCATTGTAGAAGAATGTTAGGAGATCCTCATCTTCTTGTTGCACTCAGGACACAGCTGAAAAGTCAGTAGGCCTTGTGATGCTGCTGACACATGAAAATAGTCACCCACTACATTGGTAGTAGTGGGGCAAAGACAGCATCGAGCCCCCTCTACGTTCATGCCAAATTTATTCAAGATGATGGATCCAAGACGGTGGCCATACATGTGACAACATTGCACTGATATCATGGCAGGAAATTGAAATTTTGCCAGGAAAATAGGTCAATTGGCTACCTCCACTAACCTAACTCCTCCCCCTCCCCTCTCCCCATCTGGAAACTGGCAGGAAAAAAAATGACTCTGAGCACTATGGGACTTAACTGCTGAGATCATCAGTCCCGTAGAACTTAGAACTACTTAAACCTAACTAACCTAAGGACATCACACACATCCATGCCCGAGGCAGGATTCGAACCTGTGACCATAGCGGTCACGCGGTTCCAGACTGTAGCGCCTAGAACCACTCGGCCACCCCAGCCAGCAAACTGGCAGGAAAAGCGCTAAGTCTGTGCGGGGCTGACAGGTAGGATGGACATAAGTACTTATTTTGTATGGAGTGCAGTACATTATTTATTTAAATAATTCCAGTTGCTTTGATCAAGCACTAGACAGTAGCCCCATCCAATGGGTTCACCTTAAGGTCCAGAGACAACTGACCTAGTTCAGAACACCAACACCAGAGGGCACTGTAGTCCCTCCCCCTTCCTCTCCATTCCACACTGTGACATCATCCAACATGGCGGCCTGGGGAAAATAGGGTGGGAAATTCGCTCAGTCTTTGTAGAGCTGCTGGACTGGGAAGACCTCACAATGATAGGCTAATACACCTTGCACAAGGCATTGATTTAAAAATTTGTTTAAGAATACGGTTTTTTATTTCTGACATCATTGGTGTTTAAGCAATTTTTATTCGAATAGCGAAAGGAACCACACAATTACACTGTCACAGATCATACTAAACATATCTGAAAAACGTCATCTTGCACGTTCTGTACACCAGAGCTGCGGCAGCTGGAAGAAGCCATGGCTTGGTTGGCTCCACCCTTTTCACCAGTTACCAGCATCTGGAAGAGCCCCACTGAGCACCTCCTGTCATGCTGGAAATACTTTGGCCTTTTTTGTGGCACACAGATACCCCTTGTCACTGAAAACGAACTGCTTCAGGTTTATTAAATCTGGTGTTTAAGCAGTGTACAGAATACTGTCATATACATATCTTGAAGATGCCACAGGAACGAAATGTACTATTGTACAAAGAGGGAGAGAGCTTGTAAAGTATGTATGTAGTACCGTAAATGGACCCTAGCCAAGGCTCGACATACGTACTAAGAATAATGGAGATTAGCCCTTGTGCGAAATTTCTGGTTAGGCCACCTCACAAGAACAATTATAAATTTAAAAATTACAGAGTCGCCACCAGCCCAAGCACTTCCTAACAATTAAGAAAAGACCAAACTGGAAATTACAAGCTTAATTACATTAAGAATTTAATTATAAGGATGCAAATTTGTAAAAGAAACTAACAAGATAAACAGCATTGTATGCCGTAGATTAATGACCTTGTTTAATTAAATGTAAATTCCTTAGTTTTGAGACAGTACACCGTTCACTTTGATTTTTCCTCCCATTTTGTTCATCACAAGCAAGCAGGTTAACTTTTAAAAACTCATGGAATAGAATATTAATTTGAAAAGTGGCATCAATGAGAAAGATAAAGGATGCAGAATTTATTTTTTACGTAGTACATTTATTTCATGACTGAATTTGATGCACATCCTATGAATACACATGACTGGTGCCTGAATAAAAAAATTGACTAAATAATTCGCAAAAATAGTAAGATAGCGCAATGAAAAACGAAAAACACGCAAGAGGGAAGTGAAACACAATCATTCAATCATTCCATCTACATACCCATGACAGAATGGTTCAGATACCTTGACAGGTATGCTCATGCACTATCTTGGAAAGAGGTTTATCCGATTCGCAAGGTTTTGTAGAGTATATACGACATGGAAGACGCGCCTGCCGCTTACGAACAGCCAAACTTCAGCACATGGTAAACTTGATTACTAGTTAACTGTTCAGAAATTAGACATTAAACCAAGCACAAATGTAAGAAATTTTAATGGTGCAGTATCAGAATTATTTTTCCACCACGAAATAAACTTAACTCGGCAAGGCAGAAACTCCCTCCTAACCATTTCAACTTACACGTGATCTGTTCAGAAAGAAACTGTTACAATCATTTCCTCTATACACACGAAAAACGGATATTTTACTGAAATTATAATACACAAAACAATTAAACTGGTAATATGAAAACCTATTGCAGTGCAGTAGTAGACCAGAAGGATCATTGATTACCAAACATGAGGTACAAGACGAACACAAAAAGACAACAGCATCTTCCACAAAAACATAGAATATAAGAACAATAAAAACCACACTCACTCGAAAACATTATTATTCTCACGTCCACCCAAAGTTATACTGACTAGTTTTTCCTAAGCGTATTCGCTGCTATAAATTCCACACCATGATGTCCGAAACGAACAAAACAACTTCCACACCTTTAATTTCAACCACCATCATCGCTGATTTTTTTTAACAAAATAATTATGCCACAATCCGAAAATATATGTCTACACACGCTTCAGTTAAGCTGAAGTACTTAAATATTCCATGGGGAAGTTCTAATTCGATCGACTTCCTATCAGCGAAAACCTTCTCTAGGAGCTACAAACTGTACTCACCAAGCGCTAGACGCAGAGTCCTTTCTCCACTGAAATCCGCTTAACTACCAGTGCAACAGAAGCTACCAGAGGGGTAGGCTTCCGCCACAAACCTGACAGACAAACCAACCTCAGACTAAAAGGGGTAAATCTCTCTGTCCAGGTACTGGGATTCTAAGTTGGTCATCCTGTGCTACCCTCCAAACGAGAAGCAGACATCACCTGCTCCTAGCAGACGACAACCAACTCAGAGTCCTCCACAAAAGAAACCAGAAACCACACGTAAAAAGACTCATTAGGTCATATTCAAGCACACATAATGTATGTTGAAGGGAGAACGTAATAAATGCAGGTCATGGTTTCCTATGCAGTATAAAAAAATCAAACAGTATACCATTTAATAAGCTTTAGTTTGATTGCTCAGTCTTCCTGGGAGAGTCAATAAATTAAACGACAATCAGGCAGTGGACAGAATAGGATGCACAGAATATGCACAGAATCTAGTGAGACAAACATCTTATGAAACGACTGCACAGAGACGTTCCATCACACTGAACCCCCCCGCAAAGACTGTTTAGGGAACGTTATTGCCATGCTATGACGTTACCCAACAGGCTTTTCACCTTGCAAATTACACGGAAAAAAACGTATAAATTCAGCCAACCAGTAATTGCAAAACTCAAGGATAAATACAAGTTTATACTAAAACCATTGTAGTATGAGTTTACGTGTGGTACTAATTTACTGAATTAAAAAAAAAATAGGCCTCATTTGGTCAGCAAAAGGGACATTCATTTGTTTGCAGAGTACCACAAGAAAATGATGTGCAGGTATGATTTAAAACAGTATACACAATAGAACATCTTATCAGCAATCATATTTAATTTATGAAATTACAACTTATAGTGAAAGTTAATTGTCTTACTAATTTACTAAATTAAAAATGACCTCATTTTTTCAGCGAAAGGGACACTGATATGTTTGCAAAGTACCATAACAGAATGATAATGCACAACATCATAAGAATATATGACACACAGACATAATGTTACATAGTTTACAGAAAATCATAGTAATAAACATACACAATACATAGACATAATTTTACACAGCAATCGAAAATCATAGTAATAAACATAGTTGAGTCATGAAAACAAGGTTCTGACATGTCACAGAAAAACTAGTATGTATCAAATCATCAGACATAAAACGCCACTAATAAACATGTAAACAACAAAATTATTCCTTTCAACTCTACATGAACGTTAACATACCAACTTTTGTGGTCCTGTCCTCCTCAGTTGCGCGTAATACTACGGTATATTGATAATTTTCACTTATGGACCGTCTGACAGCAACTGAGTAAAACACAATTTTAGTGCCATACGCGTTTCGCCTTTATTTTCTGCAAGGCATCATCAGTGGCAGGTTGCGTAGACAGTTTCTTACATATTACGCTCATGGCGCGAAACGCGGTTGGCACTAAAATTGTGTTTTATTCAGTTGCTGTCAGACGGTCCACAAGTGAAAATTATCAATATACCATAGTTAACATACCATGTTACAAAAAAAGGAAACAAGGTATCTCGACTAAAAAACTTTGCATTTACACAAATATGTTGATGAGTTAATTAATCTAATTATTAAGATATTAAAATTCAGAAACATATAACTTTACAAAAATCAACATTTGAAAATGTACATACAATCATTTATAAAAGCACTCTGTCTTTCTTTGATTTGGCCTTTCGAGAATGATGAACCTGACAAAAAAATGCTGGAAAATTTGCGCATTCGTTTACAAAAAACAAAAAAATCACTTGCCACACTGAAAATTGCACTGCACAATCAAATTGCTGTATCCTTTTCGACACTTCCAAAATTTCAAATTTACGTAGAGATGTAGGCAACTTGTCAACCTAATTCACAGTGGTGTATCCAACTGTCCATTTTGCCGACGATCTTATTGTTCTCCATACTCAGAAACGTCAGTGAGAACTCGCCCAGCTACTGTCGTCTCTGAGAAACGTCATGAGGCAATTTGTCGATGCAACTTGCACTTGCGACGATTATATCGTCCTCAGTACTCAGAATGTCAAACAAATCTCTTGTGGCTACTGCCGTCTCAATGACGTGGAACAGCCTATTCCATAAAAAGTAGCCTAAATCTTTTCTTCCATCCTCGTGACACAATGAGATTTTGGTCATATGGATACACTGGCGCGAGAGCGACACTGACTGGCTCTTCTTTGTGCCACCCTCTGCAGCACAGAGCATCGACCAATATGTAGTGCCACCAGAACTGCCTAGCAGCAACTGCTCACAATGTATAACAGGTGACATCATGGTGGGTGGCACCTCAGCAGCATCCCACAATGCCACACGAAACTGTGGATCCAACTCTTCCTGTCACGCTCGTTTTGTGGCTGAGCGACTATTCGTGGTTGAGCGACTATTCGTGGTTGTTAGCATGTCCTCATGCAAGGATGGCGCTAATTGGCACTTCTGCTCACTATCCTAGGCAGCAGAGGACGTCGACCATTCCACATTTTCTCCATCCATAATGCAGCATGCCTGTGCAGCTGTCAGCTTCTCAGGCACGCCCTCTTCCACACCGGGTTAGAAATGTAGTCAGCCCAGATGTCCACGTGGCTATGGTTTGACAACTAGCCAGACCTTGTCTATCTCCAGTTTCATCGGTGCCTGTCATCTGTTGTTTGTCTGCGGCCTCTGACCTGGCTGGTTGGTCCCGTTAGCGGTTGCTGTGGACACAGAAACCGCGTCTGACAAACCCATCGACCTGTGTGTGGTGAGGGAGGGGAAGGTGTCTGCTGCAGCGGTGTCTCATCAGCTTGCCTGAGCGAAAGTGTTTTCTGAGCACCACTATCTCCCGTCCCAGACTTCCACTGTTAACTGGCATGTGCCGTTCATCAGTTTGCGCCATCCAAACAATTCTGCACTGACAAATTGAGCTTCCATTTCAAACTCCATCATCTCTCCGATTTTTAACAAGCATGGTTACAAGGATAAAACTTAACTGGCCCAATAAGATTTCATAAAAAGGGCATTTATCTAATTAATATTGGACTAAAAATTTGACCCATAATTGGCAATATATCGAAAACAAAATAGAATGGCACAGAATTCTAACTGACTAAATCTCTAATGCTTACTTGCACCAAAGGCAAGAAATGTTTTTAAAATTTTTTAGAACAAGTATAAAAATTTGATGTTAAAACAGTTTTCTTAAACAGGTATTCAGTAATCACTATGCAAAATTGTGTCTAGTCTTTGATGCACTGATCTGTTTAAGCACTACTATATCACAAGAAACAAAGTAAATTACTCAATGTAAATTATATAGGAGTGTTGTGCTCACACATCAAAGAAAACTTATTTAGCTAATTCAATAAATATAAAATATTCAAAAGAAATCAATAATCTGTGAATCATAAAGAAAATTACAATTGTTATCTCAGAATCTTATGGATTTACTCCTCTGATTACACTTTCAAAGGTAACTATTACATAAAACAGTTTAAATTATGGTACCAGAAGGATTCTTCGAGCTCCTTGAAAAGGGACTGTGATTACATTTTTGGAGTAGGAATAAAGACGCACAAGGAAAACCGTTTAGAGACATTCCAACACCTCTTAGCTACTTTTAACTACATCCTACATAGAATCAAATGCAAAATCTACTTGTTATCACAACGGAACTCGTCCGCTAATTTAAGGCATTTGTACTATATGCTCGATACAGAATACCACCACTATCCAGGTTTGTGGTGTGGTGTCTCTCTCTCTGGAGTGGGTAACACTATATCGACTGAAATCATTGACTGGCATCCCCTTGAACATACATAAATGTCATGTATTATTTCACTAATAAGATTACAAACACAAAACCTCAAGTCTGAAAAAAATCATTCTTATTACAACATACAATTATATTAAACTCTTTAATATTTGTTTTACTCTAAATCTTCTTCATTCATTTACTAATTTACGATTAACTGCTGATTAGCATACTAACAAAATATAAGTTTAAATTCGATACTTCATGTCACCATGGTCAGCAGTCTTCTGTCCTCTTTTCTTAGTACATGCAGATTATTTGCTGGCACACAAACTGCTTGCAGGAGAGATACCTTGAACATATACTTCAGATCAAAACGACAAAATATACAGTTCCATTTTGTACACAATACCTCTGTATACATCATTGCTTGACACAACACAACTGAAATAATATACAAATATACTACTGCTGAAGATTGTTTAACACAAGTCCATTATTACTTCTCCTCGAAGAAAATACCTCTTCATTTAGCGACGATAACTCATTCTCGAACACCTCTGTTCCAAAAACGGATTCACATTCGGTATGTGGTGCAACCCTTTTGATTTTCGGGTGCATAGTCCTTCTATTTCCACAACATTCGGATGTCGAATACGCTTCACTCGGTAAGGTTCCATTGAACAGATTGAAAAACGTTTTGCACACCCCTGTCCGTTTATTCGACAACTTGTGGGCCCTCACGAGCACTTTCTGCCCCAGTGTGAATTTTTATTTCTCTAGTTCTCCTTGTATATGCCTTCACTCTTGCATCAGTGGCCCATTTAATGTTCTCCAGTGAGAGGTTTACCGCAGCTCTGTGTCGTAACCTCGGTTCTGTTGGCCAAGGCTCAGTCTTTAATCTTACTCGGTGGTTCAGTGTTTTTTAGCACTAGGACAGGTGGCAGCTTCAACAAGGTATTAGGCAACTCATTTAGTGTGTCCCTGCACACTCGCAGTGTTCCTGGACATAGAACGAGCCTTCGACAAACTATGGCACCAGGGCCTGCTGTTCAAACTAATCAGCATCGGTATCCCAACCAAAGTAGTCAGGATTATCCAATCCTATATCACCAACCAGACCTGCAGGGTTCACGTCGCAAATCAGGTGTCAGAAGCCTTTACCCCACAAGCTGGCGTCCCCCAAGGTGGCATCTTGTCCCCACTACTGTACACACTTTACACTGCTGACATACCTACTATAACGACTCTCCACGAAGAAATGGGACTATATGCAGACGACACGGCTTACTGGTGTACGGAACTACACACAACGACACTGCAACGAAAAACGACCACATACCTCCACCGCCTAGAAACCTGGATGGCAAAATGGAGGATACGACCTAACCCAACCAAGACACAGACACTTAACAAAAAAGAAACAACAGAACGAAAATGAGATCCGACTAACCCTCTGGAACAGCCCCCTACAACTAAACGACACAGCTAGATACCTCGGAGTATACCTAGACAAACATCTCAACTGGAAAACCCACCTGACGTACCTCCTTAACAAAACCCGACTCAGACAAAACCTAATACGACAAGTGCAAGGACGCTTCCATGACCGCAACACTCAAACGGCACTACATACCTACGAAACCTTCATTCGTCCAGTTCTAGAGTATGCGGCAGCCCCCCTGGGAGGCATGCATGCACCGATTGCAAAAAGACTGTACAGCACAGAACGCAGACTAATACGAAGTATCGCAAGGCTGCCATATCTGACACCAAGCAATGAAGTATATGAGACAACCAGAATGGAACCACTACAAACCAGATTAGCCAAAATGAGAGCCAGATGCGGAAATCATATCCTAAACAAAAGACCGGACATGGAGGACCTAATAACAGTCAACCACAGAACAAAAAGGAAACCCAAATATAAATACACAACACCCACCCACACAATCGCCCACAACACAGCTAAGATGTACCCCGATCTCGCCCCAATCCTAGCACCACTAACAGCAAACACCACCATCCCCCCACACCTAGACGAAAGGACTCAAGCATAAAACACAAACACCACCAAACACACAAGAACATGGTCCACAAAGAACCACCAAAATACACCTAACCCAACTCCCTCTACTCCCCCTCCCTCGCTCTGTACACTAAACAAGAAATACAAAACAAATGCATATGTATAGTAGAATAAGCAGTTGCCCATATTATAAGATATCTGTAATTATAAACTATTAGCGACTAAGAATAAATGAATTGTAAAATAAACTGATGAAAAACGAAACTGTAATGTAATATTAACCAAACTGTTAAAATACCACAGAAATTGCTAAAATATTATTGTAGTTGTCCAAATCTCATTGTATTTGTTAAAATATCACTAAAACTGCTAAAATATCATTGAAATTGTTAAAATCCCACAGTAAATGTTAAAATATCTAAAGATCTTTGTAATTGTTAAAGACCGAAAGGAAACTTGCACTATGTAGCAAGACAAATGTAAAAATTGTTTAAAAATAAAATGTACAAACCCATGGCTGAAAAGGGCAAATAGCAAGCCCTAAAACAGCCCGCTCTGTCCCCTCTGGGCAGAGAATGAAAAGTGCAAAAAAAAAAAAAAAAAAGTCTTGGAAGGTACTTAGGTACGTATCCCACGACCGATAATTGTGACTACAATACAAACGACACAATTTGTTTATTTCCTTAATCGTTCACTCACGCAGATTGGAGGCTGCGTGAAATAAGGATGTAAATATTGGCTAAATTTTCCTTCTGTTTAACAAATATTTCCAAGGTCTTGATCTAAACTGTGGTCCTTTGTCTGAGATGACGTGGTTCACGGGACTAACACCTTTTACGAAGTGGTTAACAAAGGCTGCCGCCACCGTTCTTCCCGTGGCTCGTCGCAATGGTGGCAGGTTCATGAATTTGGAGGTGAGTTCGACCGCCACTGAAACATACGCATAGTCTCTCTGAGAGCGAACGAGAGGCCCTAGGAGGTCGATAGCAGCGATTTCCCTCAGCCTGCTAGGAACAATGGGATGTAGTGGTGCGGAATATGACACAGTGGGCGGTTTTGCTCGTTGACAGGGCCGACAAACTCTAATGACACGATGAATTCACTTCAGCATGTTATTGAAGTAGAAAGTCTCCCGCAGCTTTTCAAAGCACTTCCGTGCACCAGAGTAATCATAGCTCAAGTGCACATACCATACCAGTTTGTTCACTAGTTCGTCGTGAATAGCTAATAGCCACTGGGAGTCGTTTACTCCTCGCCTCTTAAACAGAATACCATTCCGCACCAGGTAATGCTGCCACAGCGCGGCTTTGTTCCTGTCATGCCATTCCGTTTTAATGTCACACAACAATTCATCCTTATCCTGCTCGTGACTAATGTCACTCAGCGAGGCATTGATATGGTTTTCCAATGCAACTCCTTTGATGTACATGACACTAAAATTATTATCCCCTAAATCACCTTCCTCTGTATGTTTGAGCCCTACCGGAACACGTGACAGTGCGTCTGCAACCACGTTTTCTCCCAGAATATATACTATAGTGAACCGATACTCTTGGAACAAAAGGGTCCACCTGCCTAATCTTCCCTGCCCAATTTTCTCTCTTGTTAAAAATTGTAAGGCCCGATGATCAGTGAAAACTCTCGTAGCTCGGACGAACAATTAATAACGAAACTTTTTGAAGGCCCATACGATCACTGGCGCCTCGAGTCAGCTACCGAATAATTTCACTCGCTGCGAGTGAACACATGACTGGCAAACGTAATGGTTTTCCATTTCCTGGGTTCATCTTCTCCACCTGTTTGGAACTCCACCGCCCCCAGACCATTAATCGAGCTGTCCATCATTAAGCAAAAATCTTGGTTCAGGTCGGGATGTGAAAGTAATGGTGCATTGACTAATGCTCTCTTTAAGCTATTAAATTCTTTATCTGCCTGTTGGTCGTATATCCAGACGGTATTTTTACTTTGTCCGTGAACACAGACGTGGCATGGATGATATCCCCACGTCGATAAATCTTTTGTAAAAATTACAGAGCCCTAAAAACGCCCTCAGTTGTCTTTTTGTTGTGGGAGTTGCATATTCGGCTATAGCCACGATCTTATCTGGGTCGGGGTGGATACTGTCGGCAGAGAGAACGTGTCCTAAAAAGTTAATGTCTTTGCATCCGAATCGTGATTTTTCTTTAGTAGATGGTTACCCAGCATCTGCAAAGACATCCTAAAGTCTGTTCAGGACCCAGTTATGTTCCTCTCAGGACTTTTCAGCGATTAAAATGCCATCAACATATATCGTAACTCATGCTTTTAAATCATTGGGTAATATACTGTTCAATCCTCTGATGAACGCAGCAGAAGGTACGTTTAGCCCGAACAGTAGGCGGCAGAACTGGTAACAATTCCCATAGCACAAGAACGCAGTACACTGCCAGCAGGTATGATCGAAGGCTGTCTGCCAAAAAATCGATCAGAGATCGATTGATGATAATATTTTAACACCATGAAAGCGTTGGAGAACCTCGTCCAGGCTTTCTGGTCTGTCCATTTCCGGCATTATTATGGTATAAATAAATACAGGAGTTTAACACTCAACGGACAGAATTATCCCGCTTTGGCACCACCAGTAAGGGCGAATTGTATGAACTTCATGTCATCTCAATAATACCTTGCTCTAAAATCTTTTTTAATTCCTTTTCTATACTAGCCTTGTACGCAAGTGGGATAGGGTACGGCTTCACGAAAAACGGTTCATGCTCACATATCCTGAACCTGTAACTGAAGCCCTCTATCGTGCCTGGTGCTTCTATAAGCATGCTTGCGTGGTTTATGATTATCTGACACAATGCTTCCCAGTCCCCATCCACATTTCCGGAACAGGAAATCCTCTCATTCAGAATACTGGCAAAAACCCCATTCTGATACTGTTCAATAGACATTGAAACCAACCCATCCACCAGGTTAACATTGAACTCAAGTTCAGGTTGCGATTCGGTACAAGTGGGAAATCTCAGGCAACTCACTTCACTTTCATTGTGGAGCATGTGCTCATCGAAAATTAAACTGACGGAGTTACGTTGAACCTCCACTGTCATAAAACATCCACAAACGTTGATTATTGCATTATGTGCATACATAAAATGACCGCCACCTGCATGGGGGTACAATATAAAAATTAAACTATTAAAATTAAACTAAAATTCGTTACCTTGACATTTGAAGTTAATCTGAGGTCACTGTTTGATCTCCACGCTTTTTCCATAAATTGCTCCCGTTACTCTGGTCGCTTGCACCAGAAGAACAGGCCAATCTCTACCCTTCTCGCACTACCTAAATGTGCCCTCACAATAACTGAACACGAATTCCCTGTGTCCAAAATGCACTTTAACTGCAACTCTCTAATTGAGGTAGTGACAACGGGCATAATAACTGGCATTTCACTGCCTGGAGCCTCTCGTAGTAAATCTTCCAGTATATCATCGTTTTCCATGTACATAATACTCAGATTAGTCCTACCTGCAATTTTGTTCCGTTTCGCGCCATCCAGAAGTCAAAGTTCTTGCCACTCATTTTCGACACAAAGATTGTGTTGGGGGTTTGCAGGCCCAATTTCCACCCCAGGTGGTGGTCACACATCTGCATTTCTATCCTCATTACGTTCTCTCCGTAACTGGTTTCTGACCTCCTGCTGTCGATTTACACTGTTTCCAGGGTTTGTATCATAGTTTGCATGCACCCTCTCATTTCCAAAATGACGGCTCCTGTTGAATCAATTGTTCAAGTTATTCCCACGGTTTGGCCACCCGTTATTACTATTCCCATTTTGTCGATCATGGCCCTCTGATCGATTTTGGTCGCGTCCTCTCGATCTTTCTTGCTCGCGTCTTCTCACGCGCCCCCTACGAGTCTTGTGCTTCCACATCACAGGGTTCGCCCGCATAATTAGATGCATACGCCTCTGAGTCATCTTCTAGGTCATGCGGTATTCCTTTGAAAGCTTCCACATCATCTTTGCACTTTGCAGCAAGGATGATGTGGCGCATATGTGCCAGCAAATTTCATTAGACAAACCTGGATCAGCTCTGCTGGTCCATACGGGACATATAAGTATTGATTTGCCTGCATCATGTGATGGAATACACGAGCCGCACTCATTAAACCTGAGTTCCTCAGGGAGAGTATCACAAATATCATGTTTTACCCTGTCCCGTGTAGCTTTCGACCTGTAGGCCGAAAGAAAAGCTTGTTAAAACTCACGCACTGTGCCACAACTGCGCGCTACGGTTCTCAATCGCGCTGCGGATCCCCCCCCCAGGAAACTACACATGAACTCCCTTTTATGAGTGCTGGGCCATGTTGGAGACTGTTCTATCCAAGAAACGGGGTGGATTCTCCATCACTTGCGTTTTTAAATACGTCAATCTTCCTCAATGAAAGAAAGTGCTTGAAATCGATTTCCTGCCTTTCTCTTTGCGGAAATCGTTTGCATGAATTCCTTGTTCGCCCCCATGTATTTTGGGTGGCATCGTTATCTCTAGAGTCCCATTCGTCCTCATGCCCAGAGTCTCTCTCAGCACTTCCGTGTGCTTTATTTCGTCCGGCCACCCGTCGACCATGTTTTATACGTGTTTCGAGGTTCCCGATACGTTCATTCAAATCACGGTTACCCCTGCTTGCTGTCGATTGATTCACCCAAAGTTATACTGACTAGCTTTTCCTAAACATTTTCACTACTAGAAATTACGCACCATGATGTCAGAAAGGAACAAAGCAACTTCCACACTTTTAATTTCAACCACCATCACCGCCGATTTTTTAAACAAAATAATTATGCCACATTCCGAAAATACATGATTACACACGCTTCAGTTAAGCTGAAGTACTTAAATATTCCATGAGTTTAACATAGGGAAGGTATAATTCGACCTACTTTCTATCTGCAAAAACCTCTATGTGCTACGAACTGTATTCACCAACCGCTAACTGCAGAGTCCTTTCTCCACCGAGCTTCGCCTTAACTACCGGTGCAACGGAAGCCACCAGAGGGGTAGGCTTCCGCCACCAACCTCAGACTAAAAGCGGTAAAGCTCTCTGTCCAGGCCGGCCACTGTGGCCGAGTGGTTCTAGGCGCTTCAGTCCGAAATCGCGTTGCTGCTACGGTCGCAGGTTCGAATGCTGCTTCGGGCATGGATGTATGTGATGTCCTTAGGTCAATCATATTTAAGTAGTTCTAAGTCTAGGGGACTAATGACCTCAGATGTTGAGTCCCACAGTGCTTAGGGTCATTTGATCCTTTTTTTTCTGTCCAGGTACTGGAATCCCAAGTTGGTCTTCCTGTGCTACCCTCCAAACGAAAAGCAAACATCACCTGCTCCTAGCAGACGACAACCAACTCAGCGTCCCCCACAAAAGAAACCCGAAACCACACGTAAAACCATTCATTCAGTCACATTCAAGCACACATAAGGTAGGGTGAAGGGAAAACGTAATAAATTCAGGTCACGATTTCCTATGGAACATTAAAAAAATCAAACATAATATCATTTAATAAGCTTTAGTTTGATTACTCAGTCTTTCTGGGAGAGTTAATAAATTAAAGCGCAAACAGGCGGTGAACAGAATAGGATGCACAGAATCCAGTAAGACAAGCGTCTTATGAAACGACTCCACAGAGACGTTTCAAGCTTTGCAGATGACGCTAAAATATTTAAACAATATGCGATGTAATTAGACTTTTTATTCCGAGGAATATCCGCCATAATTCAACACACACTCTGAAAAGATTATGGCTCGTTCTGACATACACTTGTGAAACCTCCCAATATTCATCCAGCCCCCCAGCCAGAAACACCTCACTCGCTTTTGTGGGAAATGGAGCCCGAAACTGATATTAGTTGCAATATCCGATTTTACACGCCAAAACGACGATATTTCAAAGCCGAAATAAATATCTCAGTAACTTTAAACAGGAGGCTCACCACTTTCCGAGCTTTAGCTGCTTGTTTGAAAGCACTGGCAGAGAGAGAAAAATTTCTGAGTTCTGTAGCTGTTGTGGCGTTCATCACTTATCTGAACTGCTGAATGGGCTTAGTTTATATTTGCTGCTCGAGTCTGTGGTGCTAAGTTTCTTCTTTTTTTTCCTCACTTTTCGTAGCAGACTGGTGTCTAAGAACAGATGGGAAATTCAGAACAATTATGTTTCTAAAAGTTCATGACATATTTCGAATCCCACAACAGATCATGATAAAACACAAACAGAAATCGAAGCACTGTCGCACAGACGAGAGAAATGGGTGGAATTTTCTGTGAATTTTCATGTCCTACTACTGTTGGTCTGGAGACGCTCTAATGCCACAATGGCAGGTGGAGGACAGCATCCCACCTGTCCGAATCAAAGGAGGCTGATCTGTTTGGACTTGTCTCTGAACACTTGAATAAAGGAGACATCATGTGACTCTCAGATGTCACGGAACTTTACATAGATACCTCACCCCTGTCTTATTCAAACTAGTCCGTAGCGGCTCCTACGACACACAAAGGATGTCTTAAGACTCCCTAACGTCAAGGAACTTCCACTGAACGTAGCATTGTGATTGGTTATTACTGAATTTACCTGCCAAATTGCTCCTGCCAGTATGGGAACACTGTCTGCCACTTTCTGCAGATGGACAAATTACCAGAATTTCAGCAGCAAACTGTTTTGTACATATCGACTAATGTACAGCTGTCATATTGCACTGACAGTTAAATCCCTGAAAAAGTTATCTACAGATCATGAAATTCGGAAGTCATGGCCAGAGACACTTCCTCAATTACACTGTCGAGGAAAGGTTGAACTGATCTGCTGTTTAGCGAAGACTGTTTGGCACCAATCTTACTCAAGGCACCCATAGAAGTGCACAAGGTCTCACCAGATGCGCGCAAGTCGAGGAGGCATGCACCCCTTATCGGTGGATGGTAGATATGAGAGTGTTGTGATGATATAACAGACGATTAAGATGAAACGGGTGACTTATGCAAAAAATGGTTCAAATGGCTCTGAGCACTATGCAACTTAACTTCTGAGGTCATCAGTCGCTTAGAACTTAGAACTAATTAAACCTAACTAACCTAAGGACAGCCCACACATCCATGCCCGAGGCAGGATTCGAACCTGCTACCGTAGCGGTCGCTCGGTTCCAGACTGTATGGCTTATGCATGATGGAGCTACAGATGGATGGATTTTGAAGCAATATACGTAAATAAACTGCTCTATTAATTTTAAAGTATTGTTCTAGTCGCTTGGGTCAGTACCAAGAAGATATATGCAAGAGAGGAAAGGTCATAGAACATAAACGCATGCACTCTTAAGGCTATACAGTTCACCACTTAAACACACTACAATGTTAAAGCCAGGTGGTTTCCGAAATATTAGTCGTGAGGAGTGCAACACTCTTAATACTGTAATGCAGGACATACATATCCAACATCTCACATATGTCCACTCTGCAAGTTTTCTTTCCGACTCACTACAGTGAGAAACTTTAAGACGATAAAACTAGTTCCATCTAAACTACAGAATCTTTGTGATACATGCACAATATAGCTTTATGTAAGTGCTAGAAATATGTGGATCGATGTAGGACGCTGTCTGGTATACTTTGGTATATATGTTCGAGAATTAACAATGAATTAACATACTGCATATTTATCTATCAACATTCGCAATCTAGAATATGGTACTCGCAAAGTTGTGGAGCGGTGGTTTAGCGATGATACAGAAATTGGGGAGCTTGCTACTGTGTCATTGATCAGTGCTGAGAGTACAGAAAAAGTGGTCAAATTGTTAAAACTGATCATGCTATCAACTGTGGTGCTTATTACAGTATATTGTCGCAAAATCGATGGTGTCTTTTCCATCTCATCCATCGACTGGTATGCTGTTGATTACCACACAATGAGTGACTGACACCACTTGTTTGAGATGGAGAGAGAGTCTTGGTGGGAGTAACAAAACAGTGATTGTACATGACTGTAATGTTACGAATCAATCAAAATGGAACACCGAGGCACCTGTGAAAGATGGACTCTTTGGAAACTCTCCACAATGCCGTGAACTCTTTCAGTTTCCGTATGCCACAAAGCTGCAAACTTTTCTAGTTTCCATATGTTGTGATGTCTTCCACATTTTTGTCAATAAGAAACTCCACCTCTGTCTTTTATTTCAATCGTTCTGTGCATTGTAGGAGGTGCAGCATACTTTACGCTGCACGATTTCCAGTTTTCTGTGAGAGCACCTGGCACAGACCTCAAAGTCATGTTGGATAAACAGAATGTATGGTGGTGTACAAAGCTATAGGCATACACTGCTTGGACGTGTTACAGCAGAAAAAACAATGTATCAGGTAACAACACAGAGACCCTCTCTCGCGACTGACAGTCTGTGGGATATGGTCCTCCTGCAGTAAAGGTGAGGAAACTTCACACTGATCTGTGCAAGCGACTTCGATTTGTGGTCACCTGCTCCAGCAGACTAATAAATGTATATTTAACGGTATCACCACATATGGTCAGTGTCAACACATAGATGATATTTGTTTCCCAATATTTTAGAATTGGGAGATGCAATAAAATCTTATCAAGTTCTCTTGGATGACGTTAATGGAGTTTTTATAGTTTGTAATTCTTCTCTCTTGGTTTGTTTTCCAATATATCAGAAGAGGGAGACGCAATAAAATCTTATCAAGTCCTCTACTGGATGAAGTTAATGGAGTTTTTATAGTTCTTAGTTCTTCTCTGTTGGTAGGTACAAAATAACGATGACAGACAGAATGTTTGGGTGATAGATGTGAACGCATCCTGAGGGATGCAGATCTCCTTCAAACAAGCAGTACATGTATGTAGTTTGGAGGCACACCTTAATGCAGTAGCAAAATCCTCGTGCTTCTTCCAGTTCCCGTATGATGTGGAGTCTTCCTAATTTTCTGGTATGAAACATCACTGTAACTGCTCGTCTGTCTTTTCTGCTACATCATGCTGCAGGAGAAAGCGTCGTTTGACGCTGGCCTTACACATTGTACATAGTTGGCGGGGCTGTGACAACATGTTCCCAGTCCGCAGCTCGTGGTCGTGCGGTAGCGTTCTCGCTCCCCACACCCGGGTTCCCGAGTTCGATTCCCGGCGGGGTCAGGGATTTTCTCTGCCTCGTGATGACTGGGTGTTGTGTGCTGTCCTTAGGTTAGTTAGGTTTAAGTAGTTCTAAGTTCTAGGGGACTGATGACCATAGATGTTAAGTCCCATAGTGCTCAGAGCCATTTGAACAATTTTTGAACATGTTCCCATTTCCACCGAGCAGGCAAAACACGGCCCTGTCATGTTGACTCAGCTGACCATGTTACTTACAAGTGTTGCAGAAGGTGTTAGATATAGTGCTCTCTGACTTGTGTGCAGCTCCACCATTAAATTGGGGCGATCACATGGACAAAGCTGCAGGGAGGGTGGGGCAGAGGCTGAGGAACAGTCACAAGATGCAGAGGGATTGTCTAAAACCATGTTGGAGGTTTTGTTGTATGGGGTCTTTAGCAGATAGATTCGAAGAAGGTGACTCACATCGAGATACAAGAGTGCCACGAATGTGATTCATTAAAAGACATCTAGATAGGATCCAACGCAAGTATGTGGCTGAATGCAGAGACTTGATTCCAAATCACAGATAGCATATCAATTGAAAGAGAAACACTATAGATCTGAAAGCCAGCGTATTGCTCATAGGATTTTGTTCATTTCTTATGACAACAATTTAGCGTTCCTTTTTTTTTAAGTGATTCATCACATAGTACACCAGCTACTGTATGTGATCACTCTCAATCAACCATCATCCTCTCTCTTGCCTGTAGCCCAGTGGATATATTTCAGAACCTCTGACATGGCATCGAGACAGAATGCATCATAAATACTGTTTGTTAGCGTGGGAAATATCTAGCGGTGGCATGAGGGAATTGCAAATTTCGATTTAATATCACGTTCCTTAGCCGAATCACTTTCTAAATTCGGTGAGAATAGTGATTTCATTACTAGCTTACTCTGCCAACGACGTGCACCTGCGTTTTTGGTCTGTTAATACACACCTCAGCGATCACCGTCTGCATTCAATGTCACGGTATTTGTGCTGAAAACCGCTTCATTTGGAAGCAATACCATACCTCGATTTATAAAGCTTGTAAAGTTTTTAACATGGACATCTATAGCGACACTTGTGTTGTCCTGTGGAACCAAGACAGCTTTTTATGCAGGATGGCAATAACATTGTTGTTGCTATGGTGTTTTTAATAGCTGGTCGCTTACAGAACGATTACGTCTCTCTTCATGAGACACAGTGGTGCCATTCGCAATAAAAACAAATGAGGCATGACAATCCATTACGGATTTTCGCTCAGTACTGTTTGGTGTCATCCACATTCACTTATTGGTGAAGTATTATACTTAGTAGGGAATGTGTGACAGATTCGCTGTGATCAGCGGGCTTATAAAGTATGTGCTGGGGTGTAACGTTATTGTAGTCATTGTTCCACCATGTGCAAAGAAAACGACTATGTACTGTCGTAAGGGAGATATGGGTTTGACATGGAGGATTGCAAGCAGTGCATCAATAGTTGTAAAGGGGAGAAAGATTTTTACACGGAACATTATGTCCAGTCATAAGGATATACACTGAAGCGCCAAAGAAGCTAGTATAGGCATGTATATTCAAATACAGAGATATGTGAACAGGCAGACTACGGCGCTGCGGTCGGCAACGCCCATATAAGACAACAAATGTCTGTTGCACTTGTTAGGTCGGTTACTGCAACTGCAATGGCAGGTTATAAAGATTTAAATGAGTCTGAACGTGGAGTTACAGTCTGCGCACGAGGGATGGGACACAGCATCTCCAAGATAGCAATGAAGTGGGGATTTTCCCGTATGAACACTTCACACGTGTAGTGTGAATATCGGGAATCCGATAAAACATCAAATCTCCAACATCAATGACCACTAAACTTCCTAGACATGAACATAATTGAGCCTATCTGGGATGCCTTGCAACGCGATGTTCAGAAGAGATCTCCACTCCCTCGCACTCTTACGGATTTATGGACAGCCCTGCAGGATTCATGGTGTCAGTTCTCTCCAGCTCTACATCATCCATTAGTTGAGTCATGCCCTATCGTGCTGCAGCACTTCTGCGTGCTTGCACGGGCCCTACACGATATTAGGCAGGTGCTCTAGTTCCTTTGGCTCTTCAGTGTAGATAATGACATTTCCAGAGCCTCAGCCGTCAGGAGGAGGTCTATCCAATACTTCGCTTATTGTCGAATGTTGTCATATTGGTGCTGCAGTCGTGATATTTAATAGTAAATACAGGGATAAATACGTGTCTGGTATCCTAGGACGATTCTGCCTGTTGTGCAGGTGCACGGCAGGGGTGTTCGTTGACTGGAGCAAATTGTCATTTCCGGCTTATAGTGGGAACTGTTGCTGAGCCACCTGAACTGGAGATGTGGGGGTACAAGAATGGAGCTGCCCTAACTGTGTCGCCTTCTACGCAAGTGAATAGTGAACTATTACTCCATATGTGCTCCTCAGCTTTTGTGATAGCATGTGCTGCGAGTGTTCTCCAGGGAAATTTATGAAAGATTCAATATGGCTAGTATTTGCGCTGGACAATTGTTCCCTCCCATGTAAATTGACTATTTGGCTACTTGTACTACGATTCCACTCAGTTCCCGTCTTTATTTGGTTGAGAGAACATCAACTGTGGTGTGTGTTGTGTGCATCTAGATGGTGAAAAACAGATGAAAAAGACTTTTGCTGGTTCTCTAGACATTCGATTGTAAGTATTAGAATCATAGTTGACTTTGTACAGTACAAGGATGATTTGGAATCTGGTATATCATTGGCATAGGTATTCGTTGAAAAATACGAGTGAAAGTACTAGTTTTCTCTATTTACGAGATTTCACGTAACGATCTTCACAGACGAGATAAGTTTCTAGTTACTCTTTGGGTTGCAGCACCTCGCACATAATGACCTCGCTAGAGATTTGAGTATCTAGAGATATAATTTCCACTCTTTATCTTCGGAATTATAGCGTGCAAGCGATTAGTGGCGCACTGCTATGTGGTCGATATCAAGAACGATCGCGTAAATGGTATGATAGTCTGGCAAACCATGTGAAAATACTTACCTTCTTGTAATTTCAGAGTCTGGAGATGATCGCAATTAGTTGCAGAAACCACTGCAGCAAGCTGGTCAGATTGGAAAAGGTATCATCAAGGCATGCCTGTGTGCCGGGGGGAACTAGCCCAGCATCTTTACACCAGTTCGCAGAGTGACCGCTATTCGCAGAAGGCGCTCTGATTGCGCATCAAGCCAGCATATGCCTGGGGCAGTTGAGTCATGACCGTTGGCTGAAGTGGATGACCGACCGACCTCGCGGGAAACATCTAGTGCTGCGACTATACACGGTGCATGTGCTTACGGTTTATGGGATCTGTCTGCCTTCATGATGTGTGTACGAGTGTCTGGTGGTCGTTAGCTATATGCAGGATGCAGAAGTGATGATTTTGTATCCTGCAGAATACGAATGTTGTTTACTACATCGATGTGGTATGGTGGTACAATCCTTTGTGGTGATATAGCCTGATTGGAGATCGGTTTCATGCTGAAAAATTCAAGGAGAGCAGTGCAATTGAGGAAGTGTCTCTGGCAGTAGTTTCTGTATTTCATGAACTGTAGATCACTTCTGCAGGGTTTAAATGTCAGTGCAATATGACAGCTGTATGTTTGTCATTATGTAGAAAATAGCTTTCCGCTGAAATTCTCGTAATTTGTCCTTCTGCAGATAGTGGAAGACAGTGCTCCCACACCGGCAGCAGCAATTTGGCGGGTAAATTCGGTAAAAATCAATCACGATGCTCCATTCACAAGAATTTCCTTGATGTTAAGGAGTCGTAAGACATCCTTTGTGTGGGTCATAGGAGCCGCTACAGACTAGTTCGAACAGGACAGGGGTGAGGTATCTATGGAAAGTTCCATAAAATTTGAGAGTCACGTGATGTCTCCTTTGTTCATATGTTCAGAGACAAGTCCAAATTGACCAGCCTCCTCTGGTTCAGACAGGCGGGATGCTGTCCCCTACCTGCCATTGTGGCTTTACAGCATCTCCAGACCAGCAGCTGTAGGACATCGAAAATTCACCGAAAATTCCATCCACATTTCTCGCCTGTAGAACAGTGCTTCGAATTCGGTTTGTGTTTTTTCACGATGTGTTGTGGGATTCGAGATAAATCATGTACTTTTAAATATGTAATTGTTCTGAATTTCCCATCTGTCCTTAGACACTAGTCTGCTTTGAAAAATGAAGAAAATAACACATCCAGCAGCAGATATGAACTAAGCCTGCTCAGCATTTCAGAAAACTGAACACCACAGCAGCTGTAGGATGCAGAAATTTTTCTCTCTCTGGCAGTGCCTCAAACAAGAGCTAAAATTCGAAAAGTGTTGAGCGTCCTGTTTAGAGTTACGGAAATATTTATTTCGACTTCGAAATATCGTTGTTTTGGAGTGTAAAATCGGATATTGCAGCTGATATCAATTTCGGGATCTATTTCCCACAAAAGTGGGCGAAGTGTCTCCGGCTGAAAGGCTGGATGAATATTGGGAAGTTTCACAAGTGTGTGCCAGAAGCCGCCACATCCTTTTCAGAGGATGTGTTGAATTATGGTGGATATTCCACAGTATAAAACGTGTAATTACATCGCAAAGTGTTTAAACATTATTGTGCCATTTGCAAAGCTCCCTCTCTCTCTCTCTCTTTGTGCAGTGGTACATTTAGTTCCTGTGATATCTTCAGGATATGTATATGACAATATTTCACACATTGCTTAAACATCAGATTTAATAACTCCTGAAACGGTTTGTGTTCAATGACAAGGGGTATCTGTGTGCAACAGCGAAGGCCAAGCATGACAGGTAGTGCTTAGGGTGGCCCCTGCGGTTGCCAGTGGCTGGTGGCCGATATGGAGCGGCCCAGCACATAGCTTCTTGACTCTGGTGCACAGAGCACACGCTAGAACGTTTTTCAGATACGTGTAACGTGATTCCTTTCGCTATTGGAATAAAAAATAAGGTACCACAGTTGTTTTACATCGTCTAAATTTTTTAAACATCAACATCAATTCTGAGGTGTAATGTCTTTTCAGAAATAAATAAACAGTATTTTAAAGACACTGTTTAAACAATACCTTGTGCACATTGTATTAGCCTGTCACCGTGAGGTTCTCTCATACCAGCAGTTCAACACAGACTGAGCGAATTTTCCGCCATTTTTCCCCAGGCCGCCATATTGGATTACGTCGCAGGAGGAGGGTGGGAAAGGGGGGTGGGTCAACAGTCCCCTCTAGTTTTGGTGTTGTGAACTAGGTCAGTTGTCTACAGACGTCGTGGTGAACCCATTGGATGGAGCTACTGTCTAATGCTTGATCAATGGCAACTCAAATTGTGGAAATAAGCAACATGCCACATTGCATACATGATAAATGCCTATGTCCATCCTATCCAACAGCCTAGTACAGAGTCCTTTTCGCACCAATTTACTGATGGCGGAGGGGGCTGAGAGGGGAAGGTGATGGAGGCATGTTAGTGGAGGTAGCCCAACTGAACTACTTTCCCAGCAAAATTTCAATTTCCCATCCTGACATCAATGCGACGTCGCCACATCTATGGCCGCCATCTTGGATACCCCATCTTGAATAAATTTTGCAAATGCAGAGTGGGGCTATGCTGTATTTGCCCCACTACTTACGTTATCGATACCTGAAATGTGCTAGATGTCAGTAGTGAACTGAGTTATGAACTCTACATGATTGTATAGGTGAGGAGAGGAGTTGGCACTGTTATGCTTGAAGGCAAAGGTCGATGGTTTACGGTCTTTGAATATCACGAACACCTGCACTTCAACTTGAGTGTGGGAGTATTTCACTGTGTCGTCTATGGCCAGGAGCTCGAGGTCATAGGCTGTGATATTGTCTCTGAGATGGAAACAATTTTCGTTAGCAGTATGCCCATGGTTGCCATGAATCGTCTGACCACTGCTGTAGCTTCTTGCGAATAGCCATCTGGCTTGCAGTCACTATTCATGCAGGAGGGCCATCGATCGTAGAATGAGCTAGAAGCACTGAATCAGCCATGTTATGTTTCGTCGCCACAAATGCAGCACACACAGCCTCAGTCCACCGCACTGGGGAGTTGCCTTTCGCCTTATTATCCATATAATAATGATTGACCTCTGATTTTGAGCTCATATTCTGGCCACATTGCATGGCGAACTTCGATGTGCTATACCTTACCAGTATCGCGGAAATGTCTACTTTTAATTGAAAAGGGAGGACATTAGCGGTACCATTTATGAGAAAACATGCTTTTTCGACCATTTTTTGGCGAGGGTCAAGTTTGTAGAGTCATAAAAGTCAGAGCGAAATTAGCAGAATAATTTTCGTCTCGTAACATAATTAGCTGCCTTGTAGTTATTTGAAACCATGCATAATTTCTGGAGTTGCGGAATTAACGTATAAGAACTACGGGATGAACTTGGCTTTTGTCAGGGATAAAGACCTGAAATTGTCTGTGTTTCAACAGGCTGTCTTCCTGAAAGATCTCTGTTAAGGTTGCACCTGCCCCCATCTCATTACGCGATTGTTGTACAGCGGGGTTTACAGGCTGATGTGGTTCAAAGTATGTCCCTGAGCTTTGTGGACCCGTAATGTATGCGTCCTCCATTTGCGTGTCTATAGTCGGTGCTTCTCGTGACAGCTGTGGTATTGTTTCCACCGCATGTCGCATTTCTCTTACCTGTGACGAAACTTCGTCTCGCCAATGTGGAAGGTAGTGATGTATCGTGTGCTTTATGTGGTCTATTTCCGAGGAGCGTTTGTTTTGCTGTGCAGCATTCGGCCATCGCTTCGCTCTCAGCGCGTTGTATTGCGCGTTTCCACTCTGAATTTATTTTATCGGTGAGCATTTTGTCTTTCTGTTCAAGCCCCTTGGCGAACTCGGTATTTAATTTTTCACTCTGCTCATCTAGCCTGGTTTTTAACACTACTTCTTCTGTTTCTACGGACAGGCTGTCCACACGTTGTGTTAATTCGCATGAACGTATATTCTATCGTCTTCTGTGGTGGTTGTGTTGCTTCCATGTATTTTGATAGTTTGGAAACAGTTTCTGGTAAATCCTTATATGCCTCCTTTAGGCTGTTAATTTTGGATGCTATTGTTCCTAAATCCCCTGGGGTATAACACGGAACCCATGCTGAGGTTTACAGGTGAAGACTTTAATGGCAGCGATGGCGGGGAAGAAAGACTTCGGAACGGCGAAGGTGGCAGATGAAGCAACCCATCTTTCTGGGGATTACGTGAGAAGGGAACCACTGCCTTGCGGTGGAGGAGAAATTCCAAAGGCTTAGGGAGACAACACCAACAGAAAATCCTGTCTTGTGTTAGGCCTAGTAAGCCAGTAGGAAAGTCTTCATATATTGCTTTCAAAACACAGACGAGCCTCAGAACGAACCACTCAGGATTTGACCCCACTGCTCCTTCAAGTACTGGTGCGAATGATGGGGGACCTGATGATATTCGTCAGTACAAGAAGATGAAACCAAATTGACTAAAAAATAACCTAAATATTGGCACCCTTAATGTATTAACCCTCAATGGAAAAGTGGAAGAAATGACAGATGTACTAACAGAGAGAAAGTGAGATATTTTGGGATTAAGCGAAACGAAGTGGAAGGGATAAGGTGAGAAGAATTTGAGAGGAGGAGGAAAAATTGTACTGGAATGGGAATAATAGGTTTGGAAGAAATGGTGTGGTGGTGATAGTGAATATGAATATACAAAGCTGTATTGAAAGTGTGGGATATATATCAGACAGGATTATAATCTTAAACCTGATATTCCAAAAAGAAACACTAACAGTTATCCAGATTTATGCGCCTCAAGTGGGATGTAGCGAAAAAGAGAAGATGGACGTTGAAAATGAGTTAGGGAACCATATAGAGAGTGATAATATAGTGATGGGAGATTTTAATGCACATGTAGGCAAAGACAGAAAGGGATTTGATTAAGTATTGGCATGTTTTGAATATGGAGGCAGAAATGAAGAGGGGGAAAGACTCCTGGATTTGTGCCAGAGGAATGGAATGAAAATATCAAACATCTGATGTATGAAGAGAGAAAGTCATGTAATCTCCAGATACAGGTGGGATGGAAGAACCAAGAGTTTAATTGACTGTATTCTAGTCGATAGGGAATGGGGAGAGAAAGTAACAAATGTGAAGGTAATACCAAGTCTGAGTGCAGATGGGGACCATAGACTACTGTGGGACACTGGAAAATATTAGTGTGTGAAAAATAGAAAAGAGAGGAAAGTTATGAGGATACGGGATTGGAAACTGAATGAGAGTCAAAGTGCTGAGAAGTACACAGAATTAATCACACAAAAATTTCCAAAACAAATTCTGCAAAGTAGAAAAAGAATGGAGTTTATTCAAAGACACTTTAGTCAAAGCAGCACAAAAAGTATGTGGTAGAACATCTGGAAAGGAAAAAGTAAGACAGACAAGTTGGTGGGATGATACCACAATCCAAGCAGTTAGAAGAAAAAACGGAACATGGAGAAAGTGGTGGAAAACTAAAAATGATGAGGACCATGAAAGACATAGAGAGGAAAAGAAGATGTACAAAGAAATAGTGGAAACAATAAAGAAAAAGGCATGGGAAGAGTTTACAAAAAAACTTGAAGAAGATGTGGTGAGCAATTATAAAATGTTATATAAAATGATGGGAGATAAAAGGAAGGCTTCTGAAGTACCAGTAAAGATGGAAACAGAGGATGGTACTGTGATTGAAGATCCAGGAATATAAAAGATCTCTGGAGAGAACATTTTGAGAAACTGTTAAATGCTGAGGAGCAGGTACATGAGGAAACAACAAGTAATGGAGAAATTGAGAGAAGTTGGGAAGCAGAATTAGGACAAATTACACAGGAAGAAATGCAAATAGCTGTGAAGAAGATGAATGTGGTGAAAGCCCCAGGACCTGGTGAAGTATCAGTGGACATGATAAGAGCAGCAGGTCCCGTGTAAATGCAGTGGCTGTATAGAGTACTGTCAAGTGTGTGGAGAAATAGTACAATACCTGACGAATGGAGAAGAGGAGACATTATTCTCATCTTCAAAAAAGGCAATAATAGACTTTGTAAAAACTACAGAAGAATAACCTTTATAAGTCATACAGCCAAGATTTTACAAGAATTCTACTAAATCGAAGTGAAAAGATAGAAAAGGAGCTGAGAGAAGACCAGCATGGGTCTAGGAAAGGGAGGAGCACTACCAACCTGATATTTTTTATCTATCAGCTGACGGAAAAGTTGGGAGTATAACAAAATGGTTTTTATAGATATAGAAGAGTTATATGACACGGTTAATGGGGAAAGACTGGGAAGAAATGAAGAAGGCAGGTATAGAAGAGGGATACATCAATGTAATAAAGACAATGTACAGAGGACACAATTGTAGAATTAGAACATCACTGGGGAACTCTGAATACTTCGAAATTAAACATGTAAGTATTCTATCTCCTGCACTTTTAAATGTTATGATGGAGTGAATGAAAAGGGCAGTTAAAGTTATAGTAAAAAAGAAAGACAAAAAAAAAGATTTTTGATGGGTGATATGGTAATATGGGACGATAAAGAGGTAGATATACAGTTACAACTTGATGTGTGGAGGGAAATAATGAAAAGATATGGATTAAAAAGAAATAAAAATAATAGTGGAGTAATGGTGTTTGGAAGAGACAAAGGGATCAACGGGAATATGATTTTGAAAGGAGAACCGCTCAAACTGGTAGACAGTTCCACTTATTTATGGAGAGAAATATTTAGTGATGGAAGAATAACCAACGACATTAATAGGAGGTTACAGAAGGGAGGCAATTTCTACCAAACAATAAAACACCTGATTTGGAATAAGGAAGTTTCAAAAAAGCAAAACTCCTTATGTATAAGAGTTTTTACTTCTCTATTGTGACCTATGGAGGAGAAACATGGAGACTAACAGAAAGGGACTTGAGCAGGCTGCAAGCAGGAGAAATGAAAATTCTCAGGGCAGTTGAGAGAAAAACAAGAATGGAAAGAGTAAGGAATGTAGATATTAGAAAGGACCTTAAACAAGAAAGTATGAAAGAAGAAATCGAAAAAAAAGTGATTAAGATGGTATGGGCATGTTAAGAGGATGCATGGGCAGAGACTTCCCAAAAATTGTGGAAGAACTAAAGATAGATGGAGAAAGACCTAGAGGACGCCAAAGAACAGGGTGGAAAACGGGAGTGAGAATATCTGTGGAAAGGAGAGGTGTGACCTGGCAGCACGTGGAGGAAGAATAGTGGTGGGAGGTCCGAGCCAAATGGAGAGGACTCATCAGCGCCCACACTCGGCAGTAGCTGGAACAGTATCCGGATACAACATTGTTCCTAAACCAGTGTTTAATTTTTTTTTTTACTAATTCCTCATTTACCTGAGTGATTTGAGATGTCAGCGTTACATCTCTCTCAGCAAGATTAGTGTTTATGCGTGAAACAAGCGCTTCATCGCATATGTTAATCATCTCAGCAGTTTTATTGAATAACAGAGAAAAGGGATCTACGATGGGAGGAGGTACTTGCTCGGCACTTTCGATTGCTTGCTCCTGCGTATTAGCTTCTGCCTCCACATTCTGATCATTGTATTCTGTCACCATCACTATTGTTACAGCTATCGATTTTATTTTCAGAAACACTAACATTTGCGAAATCCATGTTTTCAGGTTTTCCTATATTTGTCATAACACAAATTGAAAATACATATCGAAATAATATCTCTTGACATCACACCGAATAGTTAGCGCAAATTAACCAAAAACTAATTGCTGTATTATTAAAATGACAAGATGGTTGCTTCAAACTAAAACAGTCCACTATCATTCGTTTTCATCTTGCTTGCGAGCAGCGGAAAAACAGCCATGTTAGTATAGCGCTTAGCAACAAAGACAAATACAATTACAAATTATGCAAATTGCAGAAAATCCAAAATTTACCATGAATTAAATGAGCTACACGTCGCAGACAGCGAAAGGAGAGGCAACTGGTAACATGTTGATAACCATACCTTTTTTTTCCGTGTTGCTGCTTGGAGTCAGCTGTAATTCCCTTACATCAGTTAATTTCGTTTATGTTTCGTGTTGCGGTCATCAGTTTTTTCTTGTCTCCAACAATACAGTCGATTCATGAAAAACAGAAAAAACAAGCATCAATTAACGTCGTACAAGTTTTTGTTTGAGCAACACGCTGGCTTCGCCAATTTAATATTTATGGTATTTTTTAAAAAATAGTGTAGTATTATATTTATCACTTTTGCTGGTGGCAAAGCTTCTGAAATGGTAAAATTGTGCACAGAAAATTTTTACTTATGGATAACTAAATTATATATTTCGCCTACCAGCACCAGATTGCCATCACACCGACGAGGACATTGACCGACGGCATTGTTTAGAGGCCAGTGACCGATCACAAAATTAAACAGTTTGCGTAATTACATTGCCCGGATACTGATAGAAACGACCGGCAAAAGGGATCTCAGGGACGTTGAAATAAAAGTTTGATAAAGTGATAGCCGTTGGAACCCTAGTAGCGTACGGCTGTGGCCACCAAACAATTCGTCGGCAACTCTCCTTCGCTGCAACCTGAAAAAGTTCTAAAATGCAGCGTAATAGTTTGATATGTGGAATTAATGAAAAAGGAAAGCAGATTGTAAATTTAAACACGGCTATTGTAATTAAATTAGCATAACTACTTAATCAGAGTTATAGATACGGGAGCGACCCTTACATTTTGTGAAACAGCCGTCGAAAACAAACGAGAGAGCTCACAGCTCCTGCTTTTATATAATCCAAAAACAAATTACGGCAAGTTTAAGGCTTTGCACTTTCGATGCACATTCTATTAATTATTAAAAAAAGCAACATTTCAGAGGGTGAAACCATGAACCATGTCAGATGTAATGATCATGGCCAAGATCCACAGAAGCCTTACAACTAAATTCCACGTCATAGCCATGGCCTGGGACAGTGTGCCCAAGGATCAGCAACCCACTCTGAATCTTCAAGAGTGGCTCATCCTTAGAGAAAAACGATTAAACGATGTGGAGGACATGTCGAATTTTCCAACAGCGACTTCATTTCAAGGTTGGAAGAAAGAGCATATGGGCGAGAAGAAGAAGAACCCAAATCTGGCGATTCCAAGAGGAAAATTTACTTGCTGGACCTGTGGGAACGAAGGTGATCTGTAGAGAAACTGTCATACTAAAAAGAAGAAAAATAGCCAGCAAAACTGAGTTAATGTAAGTGCGTTCGTTGTTACCAACGGTTGGTCACACTTAAAAGTTCCCCATGAAAAAGTGATTGAGCCTATGCTGGCGTAAGCGACGTCTGGGTTACCGAAAGAGGGGCATCGCGGCGCATTACTTTTCGGCGGAAATGGTTCAATGAAATTCTCGAATGTCAACACACTGAAATTTCAGTTAGAGATAACGCTAAATGCGAAGCGAAGCGAATCGGATCAATAAAAGTAAATAAATTCGTAAACGGGCGTTGGAAAGATGGATCAATTTATGATGTGAAGCACATCTAAAAAATAAGGAAGAATTTGTTTTCTGTCGGTATTTTTACGATGAAGGGTTTTGAGGGGAGCTTTATAGATAAATTTGTATACACACCTCATGTTGGACGTGCCATTGTCCTAGGAAAAAACCAGGAACGAGATCTGCAGAATATTTTTGTTTCAGGCACCCAATGTGACATTAATTTGACAACCACAAATAACCTCAAAACCCGACACAAAAGATTTTGTTACATAAATGTCAAATTAATTGCAAGTTGTTCCTTCATAAGCAGTTTAAAACATTGTTTTTTAAAGCGGTATTTGACTTCAGCTTTGTACACTACCATCACTGTTTTCTACCATGGCTTCAAAGTCTGTATCGGGTGCTAAACTGACATCAACATGTTTCGATTCACTGGCTCTCACAGAAAGCTGAACCCCACGTGGTGTAAACTATGCAACTCCCACAACACACAGGTTGGTAGAAATAAAACACAGAAGCAAAGTTTCTCATTGACAAAAACGAGGATGACATCGCAACATATGGAAACTGGAAGAGTTTGTGGCTTTGTAGAGCGCTTCCAACAGCTATCCAAAGGTGATGACCTATACACTTCATCTCATCTTCTACAGTGATGGGGTAGTAGATGTCTCAGTGTTTTGTTTAAAAGATCATTGTTTCCTCATTTTGCAGTCATGCACACATGGAGGTAAGAATAAAGGGGGCCGCCGCGACGTCACAGCTGTGAAGCTATGTGAAGCCGAGGGTAGCCATCTCAATCCGACCAAAACATTGCTGCTGTAAGCTTGTGTGCATAGGCTTGTCGCTCGCTTTTGGAAGGATTTTGCGCTGTTATGGTGACTTGTGTGGTGTTCGGATGTACGAATCGTTCTGATTGTGCTGCGAAATCGAAGGGAATAACATTTCATGTGTAAGTTGTCTCGTTAAGTGTGATTTTACAACTTCATTGTGAATGAACGTGTGCTACATCGGTACTTGTACTATAGCGTGTTTTTCTCCTGTATGATTTTAGATTTCCTAAAAATGAAAGTCGGAAAGCTCTGTGGGAGAATGTCGTGAGGAGGAAGAATTGGCGTGCGTCTAAATGGAGCACTATATGTTCTCAGCATTTCCGAGAAGAGGACATAGACCGAACTTCCCTTTCAACAGTAAGGCTCCGAGAAAATGCTGTACTGTCAGTTTTCCCTACACACCCAAAACATTTGCAAAAGGTATGTTAATTCATAGAATTAAATTCTTAGTTTTCAAGTTTACGTTTCAGTATAATACATACATATCGTCGATAATTGAAGTGTTGAGTAACTCACTTTGTCTTCATCATGTACCAAATTAAAAGCTAACACTACATTAACTGGCGTAAAGTATAGGCCTAAACAGGACACTGTGTAGATTTGCCATTCTATGTACCGTATTTCAGTAAATATTGGTGGTAATGAACAGTGTTTCCCAGTAGTGTAACGTAACTGAAATGTCCCAGTATGTATTACAAACAAGATGTATTTATGGGGCTTTGGAGGGAGGGTATAGCTAACTTAGTTTTCAGTTTCTATTATTTAGTTTGTGATACACGTTTATTACTGAATTAACAAAATTGTATCGTTTACATTGAAGGCTAGCTTTTCGTAATATTACATTAAAAACTATTTTTAATCAGAAGAATCGCGGAATTTCACCTTACGAGATTTTATTTTAAACAAAAACTTTGACACAACCCATCTGATGACGTTATATGCGTATATGGTGCAATTAGCGACTGTAATACACGCAGTGCTATAGCACACTCGCAATGTTTTGGTCAGAGTGTCATGGCAGCGAGCCACGCCCCCATGGCTTCAAAACGTAGTACGGCTGGGATACGTAGCGCCCTTATTCTTACCTCCATGCATGCACATGATTGCTGTTCTGGTGTTGACATCACTGGAAGGTGCTGTTCAGAACTGACGCGAGGTAGTAGAAATAAAAAGAGATACTGTTATCTTACTTGTGAAAAAAAGTATGGAAGGCATCGCAGCATATGGAAAAAGGCCAAGTCTGGCGCACTGAGGAACACTTCCAAACAACTGTCTGAAGGTGATGCTCTCCACATTTAATCCTATGCTTCACAGTGACAAGTAGCAGATATCCAGTGATCCACCAAGGCTCTCTCCATCTCAACAAAGTGGTGTCAGACAATCATTATGTGCCAATCAACATTGTACCTGTGGATGGACGGGATGGGAAAGACATTATTGATCTGGGACAATGTACCGTAATACAGACGACAGTTGATAGCACGATTAATTTTAGGAGTTTTACCAGTTGTTCCATAGTTTCAACGGCAGCCAGTGACACAGCAGTATGCTTCCACATTGCTGTATCATCGCTGAATCACGCCTCCACTACTTTGCAGACGCCATATACTAGATCGTAAATGCAGATGGAACGTGGAACGTGTCCATTTGGTCACATACCACAAAGTATACGAGTTCCATAATTTCAACGCCAGCCATGACACAGCTGAATGCTTCCCAATTTCTGTATCATCGCTAAACGACCCCTTCAATACGTTGCAAGCACTATGTAACAGATTGCAAATGCAGGACGTCAATTTGGTCATATACGCCAATGAATACCAGATAGCGTCCCATACCGATGCAATTAGGTTATCTACATATTTCCAGCATATTCATCATAGAGCAGAATTTACGATTACGACTGACCTACTTTCCCTGTGTGGATGAACATACGGAGTATACTAGCATTCGTAGGATAAAGTCGGACATTGACAGATCCCTCCCACATTGTCCTTGACCAATACTTCCTGCAACACGGTCTCCAAATTAATATGCAACTGACCAGAAGTATGAGGGCCCTACACCCAATGCATTCTGCGTGTTGTGAAGGGACAGGGCGAGCCGCGTCTGTAACTGCTGTTCAACGAAGACTGTCCTGCACCAATCTTACCCATGGCACCCATCCAAATGCACAAGATCTCTCCAGGTGTGTGCTTGTCAAGGTGGGTAGCACCCCGTATCGGTGTATGGTACACATGAGAGTGTGTAATGATATAACAGACAGTTAAGAAGAAACATGTGGTTTATACATGATGGAGCTCCAGACAGATGGAGTTAGAAACACTTCATGTAAATCAACTGTCCTATCAATTCTGAACCATTGTTCCACTGTCTGGAGTCAACACCAGGAAGTTACTGGCATGAGAGAAATGACTGTAGAGCATAAACACACTCTTATATAGCTACATGGTTCTGCACCCAAAAATGCTATATTGTTAAAGCCTTTATGGTTTCTGAAGTATTAGTCTTTTCACTGTAATGCAATATATATTTATCCAACCATTCTTCAAGTTTCCTACCACAATCAGTGCAGTGACAAACTTTAACCTGGGGAGGATGTGGTGCAAAAAGCGTACATCAAAGATGTGGAGGGTCATATTGACCATGTTTTTCATTTATATTTGTTAAGTATTTATTGACACTTTTTTAACAAAAGATGCGAATTAAATTTATGAATTACGTATTAATTAAAGGATTTTCATAGAAATGAACACCATTAAGTGCACAAATACTTTATTACCTAATTTTTATATAATGTCTACAAAATAATGATTTTAACAGCTCTTAATGTTACATATTTTTTAAAATCTACAAAACTATACATTCTCATCAGTAATTCGGACTTTTTCCTAAGTATTTACGAGATAAATCTTCTTTGAACACAACATTAACAATAAAATGTTGACATAAGATGTTAATCATCTCTTGCCATAGCACTTTGTTGGATGAATGAAACAATGTGTTCTTGACAAATGCACTTATGACAACTTTCACAAACATGAGGTGTCTTTCGATGTCTAGCATAGGGACACTCTTGATATCTTTTTCGTTCACCTTGAAATTACGACACTTATTGTTTTTATTATTATTTGATAACTGAACAATAGCCGCACTTATGCTGGCCATATTCAGTATTGCATAGAATATAGTCTGAAGCCTTTTTTTTTACTTTTGGATTATGTCATAAGGTCACTGACAGCTCATCTGCAATATCAAATCCCCCTTTCGTAGAAATATAAAACGTGAAGACTAGACATGAGCAAAACAACTCTGTTTTCCTCTGGTATATGAGAAGCAAGTGTAAAATCCTTTTGGAAACCGAACTCAGATGAGTAGATTTCTCTACCATGAGTTTTGCAGAACTCAGGAGGAATTTGCCTCTTGTGTTATTTCAGCAAATTTGACACTAGTTCATAGCTCATAAACCAAGTATCAGAAGTCATATTATGGCTTGTTTTTGAAATGGGTTGCAACAGTCGATTTACCTCGTCAAATGGTTTATTACTGAGTGAAAACGGTCCCTCTGGCTGTTTCCCAACGTATATTTAGAGGCTGAAGATATAGAAATTCTTTGCGTCGACCAAGGCAAATATTTTTATGCCATATTTGTCTGGTTTTGATGGAATGTATTGTCTAAATTTGCATCTGCCTCTGAATGCAAACAGCATTTCATCTATGGTTATCTATTCTCCTTGTACATAGCCTTTCTTGCAGTTTTCAACGAATATTTCAAATATCTAACATATTGGCGCTAAGTTGTCCAGCTGTTTTCTTTCTTCACATTTGGATTTATCGCCGAAACGAAGACAGCTTTGAATAAAATGAAAACGTTGCCGTCTCATTGTCAGCCGAAATATTTCAACGCCTGTTTCGTCTGGTGCCCAAAGGTCAATGGTGTTCTGCCTCGCAGATCGGTAAAATCCAGCAATGTACAAAAAACCATTATAAGCCTTCATCTCGTTCAAGGTCATTTCCTTCATAAAATAGTGATTTGCAACTACTTTACAAGCTGCTTTCCATTCTGAAAGTTTGTGTATTTTAAGATACTACTAAGCATATTTTCATTGCAAAACAGACTCCAGCTTGTTAGCTCTGTCTTTGCTAATCTTGACTCTAAACTCACACCTGATAATATTTTCAGAACGGGTCCGAACTTGTTGTTGAGGTGGATTTTTGCACCACTTGGAACTATCTTTACCAAAATAAAATGAACTGCGTACCTGATTTTCTGATCGCTCGATTAATTCTGGTAACGCAGCACTGTGGGCAGTATTTTATTGCTCATTTAGTGGTATATTATCTTCTTTGTCACTGATTTCACTCGCAACTTGCTCAGTACCACTACGCTCACTTACACAATCTTCATTTCTACTGCCATCTGTAGTAAAGTCATTTTCATTGTCTGATAATTCCGCCAGCCAACGACATATGCACTCAGGCTCCTTTTCTTTGTGGTTCATTTTGACTACAAACACCAAAAACTACAAACATTCATGAAATTAGATAAACTGAAAAATGCCACAGAAACCTTGTGGTTGTGTTTAAAAATGTGTGAAATCTTGTGGGACTTAACTGTGCAGTTGTGGAAGGGTCCTAAATATCGTCTTACCGTTTGCATTCGTTTATCCCTTTCACGGACATCAGCTGACTGAGTGCCTGCACGCGTTAGGGAGGGGAGTTCAATAATTACAGCTAGTGTTAACTTCGACAATGTGCAACTGCACAACAAAGAAATGCCAAGAAAACAAAATCAGCAGGGTCAAACTGACCCTACCACATCCTCGCCGGATTAAAGCGATAAAACTACTTCCTTCTGCACTATCCTGGTTTCATAGGAAGCCAACGTCAGTGTACATATACCGATCGAGCTGCTTATAAACTAGCTAGAATGAAATCAGGAGACTGCTGTTCTGTCTTTTAGGAAATTGATGGAGTTATACATCTTTTTAAGTCAGACATGTATGTACCCACAACCTCACTTCCCATGTCAGTCGTGCTTGTGGCTAGTAGCTGTATCAGTTTTGACAGATGTGGCTATGTCTCACTAGGAAATAAAGCTAGGAAAAAAACGACACAAATATTTTCGAAAGTTAATACACTGAGTTACCAGCCACGTCCTGTTGCAAGAAATTACACATGAATGAGCAGCAACTTCTTATGAGGGAGTAAGCACCACAATCAGTAGCTAGAGAAAATGTAAGAGTCTTATTCTTTTACAGTAGCATCAAGACGTCTCTGGTAGCATTCCTCTCGCACATAGAAATCCTGGTTTGGTGTTAGGACGTTTTGCTCATATATTGGATAATATGGCAATTTAGTCCTATCACCACATGTTTCAAGTACACCCACCCTCACACTGTTAAAGGTGATTTATGTGGCATCAGTCCAACTCTGCTACAGAACGCTCTAGTGAACGGCTTAAGTCTAATAAACACAATGATTCTTCTCCTTAATACTAATGGAATAACACTGCTTATGAGAACCAACTGTAATTCGGTAATAGCTATATTCGACTGCATGAACGCAAACACATTTATGAATTCGGGTACATATGTTTCGCCTGCTTTAATATGGCATCTCTGTACGATAATTATATCGCCTCTGCTGAAGTATGTGGTACGAAAACCCATGTAGTTTACAGGAGGAGGGAGAGGGGTAAAGCTGAATGCATCCAGAGCATAATTTTTCAGGTTTTCTCAGTCTTGATTCTCCGCATGCTCCAACCCACTTCATTTCTCCGTATTTCATAGTACTTTTTCTCTAATCTTATGTATTCTCTGTCAATTACCGTAATTTTCCTAGTTTTTTCGTGATTTTAGATGTTTCTCTGTATTTCCTTCAATTTTACGTATTTATCATCAATTTATCATAATTATACCAG